>NW_021703767.1:97183976-97297362 GCF_005190385.1 Monodon monoceros | reverse complement strand
GGGGGGGGGAACAAAGTTCGGGGGATGTGAAGAGCAAGGCCCTTTGGGGAGAAGTAACAACACAGAGCCAATGACACTGCCTTATAGGAATAAGAAAGGAAAGAAGGCTTTTTTTGTGTGTGTCCACTCTGTTAAGTGTTCTATCATTTTCCTTACAGAAATCTTGAGAACTAAATTTGTAAACTAGGCCTATTTGGAAATGCCTGTTTTTCTCCATTCCATGCAGCAACCCTTAGAGCAGTGAAAGAAATGGGGAGTCTTGGGGGTGGCGGGGCTAAACAATTAATAGACTCCTAGTGTGGATTTTCTTCACATAAATTAGCATATACAAAAATTCAAAGGCTGTGCTGTCCTCTGAAATATTTTATATTTACATGTGAAATAACTTAAATTGTTTGAAAATGTTACTCGATTATTTATATGCATTTCCAAGTACCCTGCGCACCTACCCTTTGAACTTTGCTTTCACCAAACAGGTGTGGATCTTTATTAGACTGACTAGACTCCTTTGTTCCTTGACTCCAATACTGTCTTCACTCATGTCTTCTAATGCCTATTGCAATGGATGGAAGATTACTTCTCTTTAGATAAATTTCTGGAGAGATTTTAATAACTTTTAAGCCGTTGTACTTGCATTCGTCTTATCTATGCTTTCAGCTGTCCTTTCATATTATCTTATAACATTCAGTTCATTCATTAAAAGTATACGATTTAATGACATTTAGTATCATCATAGAATTGTGCAACCATTACCACAATCAATTTAAAACATTTTCATCATCTCAGAAAGAAACCCTGCACTTTTTAGCCATCATCCCCCCTCAGCCCTAGGCAACAAAGAAACTCCTTTCTATAGATTTGCGTATTCTGGACATTTCATGTAAGTGGAATTGTGTTAATAAGTGGCTGGCTTCTTTCACTTGGCATAATGGTTTTAAGTTCATCCATGTTATAGCCTGTATCATTACTTCATTTCTTTAATATTTCATTGTTTGGAAACACCACAATTTCCTTATCCTTTCATCAGTTCATAGACATTTGGGTTGGTTCAACTTCTTGGCTGTTATGAATAATGCTGCTACGAACATTCATGTGCGGTTTTTTTGTGTGTGAGCCTATGCTTTTATTTCTCTTGAGTATATTTCTAGGAATGGAATGGCTGGATCGTATGGTAACTAGGTGATTAACCCCTTCATGCCCTTTTGAGCCGAGGTAACCTGACGACACAACCTATATCCAGGCATGCCAGACATCAGCATCGGCCCTCACATGCTCTTGTTTTGCTTGGCTCCATCCATGGTAGCCTCTCTGTTCTTCTTGCATTTATATTCTTCTTTATGTCTTCTCATAAATCCAGTGCTTAGAATACCACCCAAATGTTTGTCTCTAACCCAGACTGCTTCTCTGGACTCTGAATCTCTATATCCAAATGTTTGATACCAGATCTTTTTGAATGCTCTATAGGGACAGACTTCTAAATCAATCTTATATTCTCCTCCCTTCCAACATGCTCCTTCTTCTGTATATTCTAAGTGGGGGAATGGCACATCCTAATAAGAAATCCAATAGCCATACTAGCCTCATTCTTTCCCTTAAACAGTCCATCACCAAACCCTATTGATTCAGTCTCCTACGCATCACGACTCTATCTCTCATTCTTACCCTCACTGTCATTGCTTTGGTTTAAGCTCTCAAGACTTCTCCATGCAGTAGCCTCTTAACATATCACTCTGTAGTTCATCCCCTTCCTCCTCTATCTGTTCTTCCTGGGGCTGCCAGAAGAGTTGCTCTAAACACAAATCATATCACTCCTCTGCTAAAATCTCTCAGTGTTTCCCCATAGTCTACAGCAATGCAAACTACTGGGCTTGGTGCACCAAACCGTTCATAACCTGACCCTAACAATCTCTTGAGCTTCTTTGATTAGTGCCATCCTGTGTCCAGACACACCAAAATCTGTCAAGGACCCCACATGAGCTGCAGGTATTTTCACCTTCATGTCCTCACATCAGTTTCCTCTACCTAGACTGTCCTGGCCCTAAGCCTCTTTGTGGTCTGACAAAATTCCACTACAATTCTTTGTGGGGCAAACAAACATGTATCATAAAAAAAATCTTTTTGCTCTTTAGGACATCGAGCCTTTAGCAAGAATTTTCCATAATCGCAGTTTGCATTAGTTTGGTTCCCAAAGCATCTTGTACCTTCTTTCATCATAGGTATTACTGGGCTATATTTTAAATAAATCCCTTTACTAGCCTGACCTCCTTATTTCACAGTTCTTTGAGGTATAAAGCCACATCTGTTTTGTCTTTGTCATCTCAACAGTCAGTACAATAGTAGGTACTGAATAATATGTTGAATGAATGCATGAATTCTACCTGCTCCAAATATTCTAAGAACCCTCAGATGACCTTTTCTTACACCTGCTTTCCTGCCATCTGCTCAGCTTGCTTTTCTTTCTGGTTCTCATGGTGATTCTTCATGTTTTGCCTCAGTTTGGCAAGAATGGCTGCTTAGACTGACCTCCAAAGGCCATGAGACTGGAACTCACTCTGTGACTTGTGAGGGCTCTGTGTGTGCCTAGCCTTCATGCTGCGATCTTATTATTCTGTGTAGCCCTGCAGGTGATTCTCTTTGCAAATGGACATGATGGGAAACCAAACATTTGCCTCTGTAATGGCTATTTCTTAATGGCCAAAGAAAAGTGCAAGTAGTTTTATAAGCTTTCTATGAGTTTCTTCTGATTCTCCCTTTAAACAGTTGAATTTATTAGTTAGACTTTTAAAAAGGAAGGGGAGTGGAATGATACAGGAATTCAAGCCCTGCGTACCTCTTTCCCCACACATAGTTGTAGAATCGCTTCTTAAACGTTTGCTTCATTGTAAGAAAAATAGCTTTTTATATAGTATCTCGCATTGGACTTCCAATTCCTCTCATTAAAATGAATATATTTGCAGTTTGGAGGAAGAATTAATAGGACCATCCTTTTGAATGTTAAGGCAGAAGAGGCTCTTGCTGTATATATGTAAAATGTGAACTATTGTATAAAAATAGAGCTGACATCTAGTTTCAAAAAGGTATTACTAGGATTTAATCAATCTAACAAAATATTTCAGTGTTTGTTTTTTTTTGTCAGTTGAGTTTTGATTGGTAGCTTTACAATTCCTTGTATTTGAATATTGATTAGCCTGAAGTACAGAATAAAACAAGAAAAATTTTAGCTTTTTTTATATTTCATACAGTGTTTGGAATGGACAAAATAAACAATTACATTGGTGATTGTGTAATTCAGTGTTTATCATCAAAAAGCTGTATTTCCATGCTTTTTATCTCTGGGAAGTTTGTGGCTTAAAGACATTTGTAAAGATTTCAGACAACAAATGGAAAATCTATTTCATAAAGCAAAGAGAGATAACTATGGTATTGTGAGGGTTGGAAAGTAGTTACTCCACAGAATTGTTTTCAGTTTTAAATACAGTATTTTGAAGAAAGATGAATAGGTTCTCAAGCCTACCATTTCTCCCAGACATTGCCAATAAGGTCAAGTCTGGAAGAAATGCAAGCGAAAGTTATAAAGCAGTAACTTTCATAATGAGACTTTGTTTATTCCAGGAGATAAATGAGATTCACAAATGGATACAAAAGACATCTGCATTAAGTGTAATATGCTGAATGACTAGTTTGTAATTTGCTTCAGAGGTTTCTTTTCTGAACATCTCGAGTAATTCTCAACTCTGAAAATTCCTACAGGCTGTTTCAGAATTGTTTCCTTCATTACTTGTAAATATGTTTCTTGAGATTACCACCCAGATCATCTTAAACTTAGAAAAATCAAACAGAATCAGTTTTCTAACTCTTTTGGAAAAAATCCAACATTCCTCTAAGTTCTTTTTTTTGGGGGGGTGATATTATTATTATTATTAATTTGTTTATTGATTGATTGATTTATGGCCGTGTTGGGTCTTTGTTTCTGTGCGAGAGCTTTCTCCAGTTGTGGCAAGCGGGGGCCACTCTTCATTAAGTTCTTTTTGTATACCTCTCCATCGTGGAAAAAGGGATAACTAGGAGAAGTTAGGGTTCAGAAGCACAGATTTATTGCATAGACCTGTGATCCACCCTTTACTGGTTATCACAGTGTGCAAACAGCAGCAGCAAGCATTCCAAAAACCAACGGAGTTGAATAGGGTGAGGGGCAAAGAAGCAGCTTCTTCTGTTACTTTCGTTAATGATTGTCAAATGAAAGTCTGTAAATACAACTCGGGGTGTAGAAAGGTCAACACAGAGGTGACTTTTATAGCATAACATATGAATACAGAACACACTGGGAAGGATGTTTTATGAGGAAGGAGTCTTTTGACAGAAGGCATCCCTTAAATTTTATGTCCACTGTATAAAAAGAGATAAGCTGAAAGTTCAAGTCATTTTCTAAGTTAAGAGCAAAGTCTTATTGAAATGACACATTTTTTCTTTGCACTGGAGTTCACACAATGAGGCAGGGCTTTTGGAGAGTTGGGTTAGTGCTTTTCAAGTATATTGACAATAGCGAGAAATGTTTTGTTTAGCTTTTGAGTAGATTTTCTTTCTCTTTTTACGTGTTAGTGTTAAGTAGTATTTCCTATCTGTTGTATCAAAATGGAAATGGCTGTCAGTAACTCAGTTCTTAGCACCAATGGTGTAAGTTTGATGTAGGAATATTGACTTAGATGAAACAACAACAGCAACTCTGACTCATTGTTGAAAATGATGATTGATTGCATATCAGACATGTAAGTAGTATACGATGAAATTTGAAGGCTGTTAAAAGTTACCTAACTAACTCCCTTCTTTCCTAGCCAATATTTCACAGCAATCTGAAGTCTAATATCCCCAACATGTATATACTTACTTGTTTGTTTGCTCTTTTATTTAACAAACATTCATATGGCACTGATTGTATATCAGGCACTGTCCTAAGTTCTTAAGAGAACCCGACGGGATAGATATTCTTATTATCCCTAATTTGCAGATGAGTAAATGGAGACAAAGTAGGGAACCATTATTCTTCCAAGACCATACACTGTAAGTGTCCAAACTCATGTAGCCCGACTCCAGAATCTGTTCCTTCAGCTACTAAGCTATATACTTCAACTTCTCCAAGCTAAGAGTTTATACATACAGGTTAGTTTTTAATGATGAAACTGCCATAGTGAAGAGGGACAGAGGTCTTGTAAAGAGCTG
This sequence comes from Monodon monoceros, assembly GCF_005190385.1. Lineage (NCBI taxonomy): Eukaryota > Metazoa > Chordata > Mammalia > Artiodactyla > Monodontidae > Monodon > Monodon monoceros. The sequence continues at coordinate 97,292,145 of NW_021703767.1, read as the reverse complement.
ACTGGTTTTCCCAGAGGGGAACTGAGACCTAGATATTTACCAGAGGGAAGGAGGGGCAGAAAGGTTTAAAACCCAGGATGTAAGTGGAGCGAGAAGGCTTCAGAAAGGTTCTAGGTATATTTGGGAAAGGGAATTGTGAGAAGTAAGGTGGGCGCCCACATGGGCTTCTGAACAGACTTGACCATTTTGTAACATCAACCAGGTCTGGCCATCCTCATCAACCTGTTGTTCTGTCCGCTTTGTTTCCTTCATGACTGTTGTTGTTCTCCTCTCCCTCCTCCCCTCTCTCCCTCAACCCCTCCTTCCTCTCCTCATCTGGTCTTTGCCATCCTTCTGCACTAATGCCAGGATCATACATTCTATGTAGCTATCTAAGATTTTTTGTTCATTGACCTCAAAGCTCTCATATGAAGCAGCTCAGTGTGATCCGTGGTCCATGGGTAAATTCTGGCCCACTTTGGTATGTGCATTTGTGTTCATTCACATTGTGCTGTATTTGTGTTTTTGATTGAGTTAGTGGCTATATCAGCCGGGATAAGCAATTTACAGCAAACACACGCGCGCACACGCATGCATACACACACCACCTCAGCAGTTTAAAATAACACAATTTTCTCTCTCACTCATGTGGCACATACATCATGACAATTGCACTGAATTGTCTTCACTCTGGACCTACTTCGATGAAGCAGCCACTATCTGGAATATTAATAGTTGCCAGAGCAGAGTGAAAAGAGCCTTGGAAGGTCATACATCCACAATTAAAATCTGATTTACAGGTCACTGAGCAGAGCTACTCACATGGTCCCATTTAGTCAGGAGGAGGCTAGGCAGTCCAGTTCTACTGTGTGCCCAGAAGACTGAAAACCCCACGACTCCTATAGTTGTAGACATTTAAATTCAGAGAGTTCACATAATGATTGGACATTTTAAGAAAAATCAGAATTTGACAACATTGCTCCCTAATCCCTGCTAGGAAGTAGTTGGTTAGAGCTAAAATAGCAGATGTCCCCTTGATGTAAGTTTTGTGGCAAGTCTCCCATTTACCAAATCCCCTAATTTCCCTTGATTAGGTGCCTGTAACAACATTTACTGTTTTTGCACTGCTCATTTTCTTATAGAGGGTTTATAAGAGAAGTATTTGTAGCCACATCTATCAAAAGTAAAAATAATAAAAGAGAAAAAAAGAATCCAGGTTTCAAGATGAATGGAATTGTTTCGTCATTCTTGTTGTTTTTGTTTTGGTTTTTTCCCCTTTGGAAGCTAAAAAAAATGTTTCTGGTTGCTGGTTGCTTAATATTATTTATTTTGAAAAAAAAGTTGGTCAAAATTTATTTGATTTTTCCCTTGAGGACTCCATTGGTCTAAATAAATCTAGGATGGGGTACATGTGGATTAATTTATTTTTTTCTTAAAATATCTTTTAAAGTTTCACTTTGGACTTAGGTTTAAAAATATTATTCAATACGTATGTTTTTTGCAAACATGAGGTGACAGTAGTTCAGATTTGAAAAGAACAATAGCCCAGGTGGAATCTAAAATAAACTGTGTATGATGTCATGCTTTTTTCCTCCTGCTATTTTAGATGTTTAAGAATATCTTATTTTCTTTAAAAAAATTCTCCAGGAAAATTAATTTACCTTCATATACATCTTCATCTTGACAGCAATAGGGAAAGAGTTGAAGTTAGTTGATATTTACTTGCCAGGTAAAACAATTATTAATGTAAATAGACTGAATGTGAATTTTGTTTAAAAAAAATTGGTCAACCTAATGTTTTTGAAGTTTAGATGAATCATTTTTGGGATTTTTGAATGCATAGTTGAAAGAAAGATTATCATTTTGAGGATTTTTGAATGCATAGTTGAAAGAAAGATTAAGTCAAACCATAATCTTTGTTTACCATTTCATATCAGAAGATGATCAATTCTAAATGACCTGCATTTCAGGAATTGGTTCAAAGAGTCTAAAAACTGGTATTTCATTTACCACTATGGTGAGAAGACCTCTACATATTGCAGAGAACAAATTTTTTTTTAACTTTCTACTATTAAATTGGGATGAAATATGCTATTTTACTCTGAATATGAAGTGTCACACTTTAAAGTATATTAAAATTTAGATGGTTCAATATGTATCGCCAAATCATATGAATGGTCACGGATAGCTGAGTGAATAATTTTGAGGAATGACAACTCAATGTTTTATTCCTTTCAAATGAAAGCTGTAAAAACTCACTCTGCCTAGTCTACTTTTAGAAGTTAATATAAGTTCAATCTCATTTCATGTTTCAATTGTACCTGAATTTAAAATGCCAGGTTTCATCCATCTCTTATGGTAACTCTCAAGTCTAACCATTTCCCAAAATATTTTCTGAAGTGCATATAAAAGCCTATAGGAAAAAAGAAACCTTATGGTATATTGGCTCTTGTGCAGGTTAATCAAAGTATGGATAGTTACAAAGACTCTCCTTAAAACAAGGTTATTAACATTTTGAATGAAAGTACATCTCACAGTGAAGTGTGATAGGCTCCATTTCTCTTTTTCTAAAAGAGTAGAGTTGAAGTCACAGCATATTCAGGGAAATATAAGTTATCCATTGTTTCTGGAGGGGAGGGAATTTTGGGATTTGTGTCCTAAGGCAAAAGAAACAAAAGCAAAACTAAACAAATGTGGCCTAATTAAACTTAAAACCTTTTGCACAGCAAAGGAAACCATCAACAAAATGAAAAGACAACCTTCAGAATGGGAGCAAATATTTGCAAATGATAAGATTGACAAGGGGCTAGTATCCACAATATATAAACAGCTCATACAACTCAATATCAAAAAAACCCCACAACCCAATCAAAAAATGGGCAGAAGACCTGAATAGACCTTTTTCTAACAAAGACATACGATGGCTAACAGGCACATGAAAGGATGCCCAGCATCACTAATTATTAGAGAAATGCAAATCAAAACAACCATGAGATATCACATCATACCTGTCAGAATGGCTATTATCAGAAATTATACAAATAACAAATGTTGACGAGGATGTAGAGAAAAGGGAATCCTTGTACACTGTCGGTCATAATGTAAATTAGTGCAGCCACTATGGAAAACAGTATGGAGCTTCCTCAAAAAGCTAAAAATAGAACTACCATATGATCCAGCAATTCCAATCCTGGTTATATATCTGGAAAAAATGAAAACACTACTTTGAGAAGATATATGCACCTCAGTGTTCATAGCAGCACAATTTACAATAGCCAAGACATGGAAGCAACCCAAGTGCTCATCAACAGACAAATGGATAAAGAAGATGTGGTTATGTACATACTACTCAGTGCATTAAAAGAATGAAATTCTGCCATTTGCAGCAAGGTGGATGGATCTAGAGAATATTATGCTTAGTGAAATAAATTAGACAGATGAAGACAAATACTGTATGATATCGCTTACATGTGGAATCTAAGAAGTAAAACAAACTAATTTATATAACAAAACTGAAACAGACTCAGAGATAGAGAAAACAGACTAGTGGTTACCAGAGGGGAAAGGGAAGGGAGGAGGGCAAGATAGGGGTGTGGGATTAATAGATACAAACTACTATGTATAAAATAGAAAAGCAACAAGGTATTATATAGCACAGGGAATTATAGCCATTATCTTGTAATAACTTTTAACGGAGTACAATCTGTAAAAATACTGAGTCACCATGCTATACACCTGAAACTAATATACTATTGCAAATCAACTATACTTCAATTAAAAAAATAATGAAGTATAGCAGAAAGGCAAAAAGAAAGGTGGTTATTATGAATAAAAAAAGAGACATCTCTCACCCCTATCGTTCAGGAAATTACAAGGGATTTATGAACTCTGCCAGGAACTGGGAATGAAGACCGAATACATATTTTTTATTACATCACAATATCACAGTTACTTACCATCTTTGCATATTAAGGATAGTTTTATCACAATATGGAGAAATCCCTAGGCAGCTATTTGTTTCCTGTTGTTTTTCCCACATATTTATTATCATCCATAATACCCTATGTACTATTTTTTTGCTAGGTACTTGTCTTTTTCTTCACTGAATTTTAATTTCAGCATTTAAATCTCTTTGTTGAATTTCTTGTCATGTATAGTCTTACTAGTTTTGTGAAGTGCGTATAATCTCTTGATAGGAACACACCCATCATTACCTGAAACATGGTCTGAAAAATGTTGAATCTTTCTTTTTACAGTTTTTTCTTACTTTTCCCCTGAGACCTTTGAACTTTATTTTCCTGAATTTTGAAACTTTTATAAATTTCATGTTATACACAGCTATTTAATATCCTGTACAACAGTGTTAGCATTTTTTCCCAAATTCTCAATCTTTCCAGTTATTTGTAACTGAGAATGGGTGAGATCCTCCTCCAAGTTGTTCTTTTTAGGGATGTGTGTGCTGCCCTTCATAACATCCAACTGTATAGTTTATTTGAGCGTTTCATCACTCCTCTTCCACAATTCAGTTTAAGAGATTTTACTGAATGTCCACTTTATGATCTCATGTCTCTGAATGTTATGTAGCTTTTGCAATCAGAACACAGTAGAATTACCATAGGAATTCACATATTTAAAAGATGCTTTCCAGCATGTAAAAGTGTCAGTGTACTTTCATTGCACAAGTAGTTAAAACATGTGTGTTGTGGATTTGAGCAAAGACCTTTCACCTCAGAATCAGATTATCTGATTATTAAAACACCCTCACATCTCAAATCCCCAGTTCTCTTATAATGTCATGACCTTTAACTGGAAGAAGACATGCAAATACCACTTGTTCTCACAAATACTTAAGCCATTAGAGGAGCATTTTAGATTTCTCTAGGCTTTTCCACTTATTCTCAGAGGATTACCTGAATTGATGAGCATCTGATGGGTTTCATACACTTGGTCAGGCAGAGAACAAACCTCTCTATTAGCTGTCAAATCTATAATAATGTGTGGTGCCTTCCCTGTATTTAGCAGCCATTCACTAAATCATCACCCACAATTCTCTTCATCTGCTGGCACCTTAAAGTTGTGTTGGCATATCGAATGCTGCGGCTTAATCAAAAAGGTCAGTGGCAACCTTCTTTGAAAAAGGCCAAAGTCTTAGACCTGTAATGTAACTTCAGAACTCCAGGAATATAAAGTAGTGGCCTTCAACCTTGGCCATACATGGAGAGCTTTTAAAAAGTGCTGGTGCCTGGGATCTATTCCCAGATATTCTGGAGTGAAAATTTGGGAGCATCCAACGTTTAAAAAGCTTCCCAGGTGATTTTAATGTACAGCCAACGTTGAGAAACACCGAGGTAACTTAGTGCTTCTCAAACCTTAGCGTGATTACAAATCATCTGGAGATCTTGTTAAGATGCAGATTCCTACTCAGGAGGTCTTTAAGTGAGAGCATTACTTAACGAGTCTGCATTCCTAACAAGCTGCCAGAGGAAGTTGACGCTGCTGATTCAGGACCACACTGTGAGTAACAGGCATGTAGAATTTCTCTCTCTTTTCCTTCTTTGTCATATTTTTTCCACTCTCCAGAATTTTGGTGCCAGTTTTAACCCTATACTGCTCTCCTAGAATCTTTTTCTTTCCTACTTTGTGGGTTGCTGCTCACAGGTTTTTCTAAGAACTTGTTCCTTTCTAATAAACCAGGGCATAGAGAGGCATTCCTCGACCCTTGTACCTTCTTTTCTAGCAGGGAGGCCAACTTGCATTTATAGTGCACATAATTGGTGAGTGCCTTAGGCCGGGAGATAAATATAACTCTGGTCACTGGAAGGTTTCCTTCAGTGGCCCTGTCTGCCAGGTCTAGTGTTGAAAAACTACCTTTTATAACTCCCCTGGGATTCCTTTTTGTTAACTTCTAGGAAAAACTGCATCCAAGTGATCCAGGCTACTTTCTTCCCCTGTAGCTAACCTCTGCTTAATTGCTCATTGTTGATAATTAGCGCTAATTTACCCCAGCTGTCTTGAACTTAGAAAGCGGTATTCCAGTATTCAGTATTCTGTTTTAAAACTCATAGTCTTTTCTACCTCTTTTGCTCCATCTGACCCTCCAAGATCCAACGCTCAGATCTCTGAATTATGTTGAATGGTGGTTCTCAAATTTTACTGTAAATGGTATAACCTGGGCTGGCTACTTAATAACGATGATTCCTGGCTCCATTTTCAAAGATTCTAATTTGGTAAATCTGAAGTAGGCCCAGGTATTTACATCTTTAGTAATTGGCCGCTAGGGTGGCTTTTAGTTGGTGATCCAACCTTCGAGAAGCACTGTTTTTGACCCGGCTTCTTAAGCTTTAATGTATATTCAAATTACTTAGGGGTTTTGTTACCACACAAAACAGATTCTGGTTTAGCAGTTTGGGGGTGGGATATTTCTAACAAGACCTTAGGTCCTAGAAGCCACAATATCTTGAAGAGTAATGTTTCAGATCATATATTTCATATCATACTATTCATACTTATAAGTTTACACTACCTTTAATATAATGTACTGTATGTTTAAAATCTTAACTGTATGGTTAAAACATAAGCTTTTTAAGGGCAAAAATCTCAAATCATAGAATACCAAACTTAGAAGAGACCTTCTAGATAACTAATCCAGAGATATTTTGCCCAGTTTCAACCCAAGGATCCAAACCTTCAGCTGTGTTTAAAGGAAACATTACATTTGAATGTCTGTCTTTATTTACTTTTTTATTCAAACAGAAAGTCACAAAAATTACAATCATCCTCATCAGGTCACTCAGTCCCATGTAATTAATTTTTTTTTCATCTTGATCTTTTGTTAGCACTTTTATGAGTTCATCAGTTTTCCATTAGAGTTCTGAAAATGCTTATTCATTCAGTTCAGCAGTATAGTCAGTTACCAGAAACCTGTACTTGTCAGAGTCTTTTCCATGAATTCCTTGAAGATGAAACCCTTTTATAGGAACATTTTTACAAAAGCATCAGAATACACCCAGAACTGTCTGTAAATGACAAAAGACTTAAAAATGACCACAGTTAAACATTTGATGAAAGTTCATAATAAAGCAATTGACAAGGAAATTTAGTTCTGAGATATACACTTTAAAGTAATAACTAGAATTATGACTTATAACATTATACCAGAACATATAAGATTTTTAGAAATTTCATGTAATGTCTGAAACATTTATATTAACATATTTCCATACAAATAACCCAAAGAAAGGTTAGTATTAGTTGTGTTTGTTTTGTTTCTCTGTTTTTATACTGCAGGTTCTTATTAGTCATCAACTTTATACACATCAGTGTATACATGTCAATCCCAATCACCCAATTCAGCACACCACCATCCGACCCCACTGCGGTTTTCCCCCCTTGGTGTCCATACATTTGTTCTCTACATCTGTGTCTCAACTTCTGCCCTGCAAACTGGTTGATCTGTACCATTTTTCTAGGTTCCAAATACATGTGTTAATATATGATATTTGTTTTTCTCTTTCTAACTTACTTCACTCTGTATGACAGTCTTTAGATCCATCCATGTCTCAACAAATGACTCAATTTCATTCCTTTTTATGGCTGAATAATACTCCATCGTATATATGTACCACAACTGCTTTATCCATTCATCTGTTGATGGGCATTTAGGTTGCTTCCATGACCTGGCTATTGGAAATAGTGCTGCAGTGAACATTGGGGTGCATGTGTCTTTTTGAATTATGGTTTTCTCTGGGTATATGCACAGCAGTGGGATTGCTGGATCATATGGTAATTCTATTTTTAGCTTTTTAAGGAACCTCCAACTGTTCTCCATAGTGGCTGTATCAATTTACATTCCCACCAACAGTGCAAGAGGGTTCCCTTTTCTCCACACCCTCTCCAGCATTTGTTGTTTGTAGATTTTCTGATGATGCCCATTCTAACTGGTGTGAGATGATACCTCATTGTAGTTTTGCTTTGCATTTCTCTAATAACTAGTGATGTTAAGCAGCTTTTCATGTGCTTCTTGGCCCTCTGTATGTCTTCTTTGGAGAAATGTCTATTTAGGTCTTCTACCCATTTTTGGATTGGGTTGTTTGTTTCTTTAATATTGAGCTGCATGAATTGTTTATATATTTTGCAGATTAATCCTTTGTCTGTTGATTCATTTGCAAACATTTTTTCCCATTCTGAGGGTTGTCTTTTTGTCTTGTTTATGGTTTCCATTGCTGTGCAAAAGCTTTGAAGTTTCATTAGGTCCCATTTGTTTATTTTGTTTTTATTTCCATTACTCTAGGAGGTGGATCAAAAAAGATCTTGCTGTGATTTATGTCAAAGAGTGTTCTGCCTATGTTTTCCTCTAAGAGTTTTATAGTGTCTGGTCTTACATTTAGGTCTCAAATCCATTTTGAATTTATTTTTGTGTATGGTGTTAGGGAGTGTTCTAATTTCATTCTTTTACATGTAGCTGTCCAGTTTTCCCAGCACCACTTATTGAAGAGACTGTCTTTTCTCCATTGTATATCTTTGCCTCCTTTGTCATAGATTAGTTGACCATAGGTGTGTGGGTTTATCTCTGGGCTTTCTATCTTGTTCCATTGATCTGTGTTTCTGTTTTTGTGCCAGTACCATATTGTCTTGATTACTGTAGCTTTGTAGTATAGTCCGAAGTCAGGGAGTCTGATTCCTCCAGCTCCATTATTTTCCTTCAAGACTGCTTTGGCTATTCACGTTATTTTGTGTCTGCATACACATTTTAAGATGATTTGTTCTAGTTCTGTAAAAAATGCCATTGGTAATTTGATAGAGATTGCATTGAAACTGTAGATTGCTTTGGGTAGTATAGTCATTTTCACAATATTGATTCTTCCAGTCCAAGAACATGGTATATCTCTCCATCTGTTGGTATCATCTTTAATTTCTTTCATCAGTGTCTTATAGTTTTCTGCATACAGGTCTTTTGTCTCCCTAGGTAGGTTTATTCCTAGGTATTTTATTCTTTTTGTTGCAGTGGTAAATGGAAGTGTTTCCTTAATTTCTCTTTCATATTTTTCATCATTAGTGTATAGGAATGCAAGAGATTTCTGTGCATTAATTTTGTATCCTGCAACTGTATGATATTCATTGATTAGCTCTAGTAGTTTTCTGGTGGCATTTTTAGGATTCTCTATGTATAGTGTCATGTCATCTGCAAACAGTGACAGTTTTACTTCTTCTTTTCCAATTTGTATTCCTTTTATTTCTTTTTCTTCTCTGATTGCCATGGCTAGGACTTCCAAAACTATGTTGAATAATAGTGGTGAGAGTGGACATCCTTGTCTCATTCCTGAACTTAGAGGAAATGCTTTCAGTTTATCACCATTGAGAATGATGTTTACTGTGGGTTTGTCGTATATGGCCTTTATTATGTTGAGGTAGGTTCCCTCTATGCCCACTTTCTGGAGAGTTTTTATCATAAATTGGTGTTGAATTTTGTCAAAATCTTTTTCTGCATCTGCAAGATGATCATATGGTTTTTATTCTTCAATTTGTTAATATGGTGTATCACATTGATTGATTTGCATACATTGAAGAATCCTTGCATCCCTGGGATAAATCCCAGTTGATCATGGTGTATGATCCTTTTAATGTGTTGTTAGATTCTGTTTGCTAGTATTTTGTTGAGGTGTTTTGCATCTATATTCATCAGTGATATTGGTCTGTAATTTTCTTTTTTTTGTAGTATCTTTCTCTGGTTTTGGTGTCAGGGTGATGGTGGCCTCATAGAATGAATTCGGGAGTGTACCTTCCTCTGCAATTTTTTGGAAGCGTTTGAGAAGGATGGGTGTTAGCTCTTCTCTAAATGTTTGATAGAATTCACCTGTGAAGCCATCTGGTCCTGGACTTTTGTTTGTTGGAAGATTTTAAATCACAGTTTCAATTTCATTACTTGTGATTGGTCTGTTCATATTTTCTGTTTCTCCCTGGTTCAGCCTTGGAAGTTTGTGCTTTTCTAAGAATTTGTCCATTTCTTCCAGGTTGTCCATTTTATTGGCATAGAGTTGCTTGCAGTAGACTCTTAGGATGCTTTGTAGTTCTGCAGTGTCTGTTGTAACTTCTTTCTCATTTCTAATTTTATTGATTTGAGTCCTCTCCCTCTTTTTCTTGACGAGTCTGGCCAATGGTTTATCAATTTTGTTTATCTTCTCAAAGAACCAGCTTTTAGTTTTATTTACGTTTGCTATTGTTTTCTTTGTTTCTATTTCATTGATTTCTGCTCTGATCTTTATGATTTCTTTCCTTCTGCTAACTTTGGGTTTTGTTTGTTCTTCTTTCTCTAGTTCCTTTAGGTGTAAGTTTAGATTGTTTACTTGAGATTTTTCTTGTTTCTTGAGGTAGGCTTGTATAGCTATAAACTCTCTTAGAACTGCTTTTGCTGTATCCCATAGGTTTTGGATTGTCGTGTTTTCATTGTCATTTCTCTCTAGGTATTTTTTGATTTCCTCTTTGATTTCTTCAGTGATCTCTTGGTTATTTAGTAACGTATTGCTTAGCCTCCATGTGTTTGTGTTTTTTACATTTTTTTTCCCTGTAATTCATTTTTCATCTCATGGCATTGTGGTCAGAAAAGATGCTTGATATGATTTAAATTTTCTTAAATTTACTGAGGCTTGATTTGTGACCCAAGATGTGATCTATCCTGCAGAATGTGCTGTGCGCACTTGAGAAGAAAGTGTAATCTGCTGGTTTTGGATGGGATGTCCTATAAATATCAATTAAATCTATCTGGTCTGTTGTGTCATTTAAAGCTTCTGTTTCCTTATTTATTTTCATTTTGGATGATCTGTCCATTGGTGTAAGTGAGGTGTTAAAGTCCCCCACTATTATTGTGTTACTGTCGATTTCCCATTTTATAGCTGTTAGCAGTTGTCTTATGTATTGAGGTGCTCCTGTGTTGGGTGCATACACATTTATAATTGTTATATCTTCTTCTTGGATTGATCCCTTGATCATTATGTAGTGTCCTTCCTTGTCTCTTGTAACATTCTTTATTTTAAAGTCTATTTTATCTTATATGAGTATAGCTACTCCAGCTTTCTTTTGATTTCCATTTGCATGGGGTATCTTTTTCCATCCCCTCCCTTTCAGTATGGATGTGTCCCTAGGTCTGAAGTGGGTCTCTTGTAGACAGCATATATATGGGCCTTGTTTTTGTATCCATTCAGGAAGCCTTTGTCTTTTGGTTGGAGCATTTAATCCATTCACGTTTAAGGTAATTATCAATATGTCTGTTCCTGTGACCATTTTCTTAATTGTTTTGGGTTTGTTTTTGTAGGTCCTTTTCTTCTGTTGTGTTTCCCACTTAGAGAAGTTCCTTTAGCATTTGTTGTAGAGCTGGTTTGGTGTTGCTGAATTCTCTTAGCTTTTGCTTGTCTGTAAAGCTTTTGATTTCTTCATCGAACCTGAATGAGATCCTTGCCGGGTAGAGTAATCTTGGTTGTAGGTTCTTCCCTTTCATTACTTTAAATTTCTCATGCCACTCCCTTCTGGCTTGTAGAGTTTCTGCTGAGAAATCAGCTGTTAACCTTATGGGAGTTCCCTTGTATGTTATTTGTTGTTTTTCCCTTGCTGCTTTCAATAATTTTTCTTTGTCTTTAATTTTTGCCAGTTTAATTACTATTTGTCTCAGCACATTTCTCCTTGGGTTTATCCTGTATGGGACTTGCTGTGCTTCCTGGATTTGGGTGGCTATTTCCTTTCCCATGTTAAGGAAGTTTTTGACTATAACCTCTTCAAATATTTTCTCAGGTCTTTCTCTCTCTCTTCTCCTTCTGGGACCCCTACAATGCAAATGTTGTTGCGTTTAATGTTGTCCTAGAGGTCTCTTAGGCTGTCTTCATTTCGTTTCTTTCTTTTTTCTTTATTTTGTTCCACAGCAGTGAATTCCACCATTCTGTCTTCCAGGTCACTTATCCGTTCTTCTGCCTCAGTTATTCTGATATTGATTCCTTCTAGTGTAGTTTTCATTTCAGTTATTGTATTGTTCATCTCTGTTTAGTTGGGTTTTTTTTTTTTTTTTTTTTTTTGCGGTATGTGGGCCTCTCACTGTTGTGACCTCTCCCGTTGCGGAGCACAGGCTCTGGACGCGCAGGCTCAGCAGCCATGGCTCACGGGCCCAGCCGCTCCGCGGCATGTGGGATCTTCCCAGACTGGGGCACGAACCCGTGTCCCCTGCATTGGCAGGCAGACTCTCAACCACTGTGCCACCAGGGAAGCCCCTGTTTGGTTGTTCTTTAATTCTTCTAGATCTTTGTTAAACATTTCTTGCATCTTCTCAATCTTTGCCTCCATTGTTTTTCTGAGGTCCTGGATCATCTTCACTATCATTATTCTGAATTCTTTTTCTGGAAGGTTGCCTATCTCCACTTCAGTTAGTTGTTTTTCTGGGGTTTTATCTTGTTCCTTCATCTTGTACATAGCCCTCTGCCTTTTCATCTTGTCTATCTTTCTTTGAATGTGGTTTTTGTTCCACAGTCTGAAGGATTGTAGTTCTTGCTTCTGCTGTCTGCCCTCTGGTGGATGAGGCTAAGAGGGTTGATGGGAGGGACTGGTGGTGGGTAGAGCTGACTGTTGCTCTGGTGGGCAGAGCTCAGTAAAAGTTTAATCCACTTGACTGCTGATGGGTGGAGCTGGGTTCCCTCCCTGTTGGTTGTTTGGCCTGAGGCAACCCAGCACTGGAGCCTACCTGGGCTCTTTGCTGGGGCTAAAGGCAGAATCTGGGAGGGCTCACACCAAGGAGTACTTCCCAGAACTTCTGTTGCCAGTGTCCTTGTTCCCTCGGTGAACCACAGCCACCCCCTGCCTCTGCAGGGGACCCTTCAACACTAGCAGGTAAGTGTGGTTCAGTCTCCCCTGGGGTCACTGCTCCTTCCCCTGGGTCCCGATGCACACACTACTTTGTGTGTGCCCTCCAAGAGTGGAGTCTCTGTTTCCCCCAGTCCTGTCGAAGTCCTGCAGTCAGTTCCCACTAGGCTTCGAAGTCTGATTCTCTAGGAATTCCTCCTCCCATTGCTGGACCCCCAGGTTGGGAAGCCTGATGTGGGGCTCAGAACCTTCACTCCAGTGCGTGGACTTCTGTGGTATAAGTGTTCTCCAGTCTGTGAGTCACCCACACACCAGTTATGGGATTTGATTTTACTGTGATTGCGCCCCTCCTACCATCTCATTGTGGCTTCTCCTTTGCCTTTGGATGTGGGGTATCTTTTTTGGTGAGTTCCAGTGTCTTCCTGTCGATGATTGTCCAGCAGCCTGTTGTGATTCTGGTGTTCTCACAAGAGGGAGTGAGAGTACATCCTTCTACTCTGCCATCTTGGTTCCTCTCTGAATGTCTTTTTAAAATATCTGATTTTCTAGTTTTTACTCAGTTTCCACGTAGCCTCTGAAGACCTTTGTGTTTGGCAGTCTGTGAAAATCTATTTACTTCACCTGAGATTCAAGAAGAGAAGGTTCTTGGTCAATATCACACTGTTAAGTGTTGAAGAACAGAAAATGGGCTTAAACGTGTCACAAGCCAGGGCACATAGTGGCCACACAATGCTTGTTTGTTTATTGCTTACATAAAATCTGCATCAGAGTGATAATTTTTAAGTTTTGGGGGGCTTATAGCTCTTATATAAAGAACATGGTCCTGGTTTTGCTTTAGTATTAAAACATCAAAAGTTATATTAAAAAAACTGTCCTGGATTCATTGTTGATGGATATAAGGTTAGTCTTTGCCTTTTTCTTGCTTTAGTAGCTTTAGCGTAAGACTGATCCATCTAAAGTATCAATAAAATGGCATTTCTCATGTTGAAAAGAAGCCTCGGCTTTCCAAAACATCCTTTGCAATAAGATAAAATTCTTTTCCATCATCTCCTGAGGAATTTATTAGAGTGAAGAAAAATAAAAGATTTTTATTTGAGAGGAAAACTGAATCTAAAAGCCTGATATGGACTGAGCAGACACTTTGGAGCTGGATAAGGCTGAATTTAATCAAGATCCTGCCACTTGGCCGTGTGACAGGCCCTAAACAACTTATTTTAGCACTTCTGAACTAATTTTCCCATCTGTGAAATGGGCATGATAATAACTACCTGCAGAACTGTATATAATTAGAAAACATGATAAAAATATCTATAACATAATTCATAATAAATAGTAATCATTATTTTTCTTCCTAGATTTGTTTTCTTACATATTATTGCTACTATACATTCTCATTATTTTCACATATTTGCTCTGAGTCAAACATATAGTATATTTAGTCTATTAAGTCCTGGAAATTTTACACAGATGACTTTAAAGAGATAAATATAGTTGGAGGACTGTGGTAAAAACATTCAAAATTACATATTATTACATAAAGTTTTTAATAAAAGCTGGTCAGATATTCAGAATACAGTTTATGAGAGAGGCAAGGTGATAACATTGTACTGAATTATAAAATGGAAGATTGTTAGCTTTTAATACAATGATAATTTACTAGGATAAATCATTTCTCTATAGCATTTGCTATAAACTGAATACTGTTCTTCTTTTTGAGGACCTTTTTGAGAAGTGGAAAACCACTAGTTTATAGTGGAGAGTTTTCTTATTTTCTTGTGTCCTTGGAAAAATAATTTAATTCCCTTATGTCCATTTTTTTTAAACCCAGAAATTCTCAACTAGGGAAAAATTTGCTCCCCTTACTTCCAAAGGGGACATTTGGCAATGTCTGGAGACATTTTTGGTTGCCATGACTGGAGGGGAATGCTACTGGCCTCTAGCGGGTAGAGGCCAGGGATGCTGTTCAACATCCTACCAGGCACAGGACAAACTCCCCACAGTAAATATTGGCTCAAAAGGTCAATAGTGCTGAGATTGAAAACCCCTGTTTTAATCTATAGATTGATTAAAGTAAATGGTACAGTATTAAAAATCTGTGGGTCTAAACCACGCTTTCTCAATGCAGGCAATATGGTTTTTAAGGGAACAAACGTTGGTTCTTGGTGGGCAAAAACATTTTAGATGTTACCGTGGATTATGGCCCTCTGAAGCTCAATCCTACTCAACAACATAAAAAAATATATATATATATATAAAATATATCTGTGATGTTAAAGTTTCATGGGGTGGGGATGGCATAGTCAGAAAAAAATATCTAAATAGGCTCCTTAGAGGGTGATATTGAAAAAAAAGGTTGAGCAACATTTCTCAAACAGATGACCCTGGACAGGTCATTTCAGCTCTTTGTGCCTTAGTTCCCCATGTGTACTTTAGCTCATAGGGTTATTTTGATGGTTAACGTAATATTAAGTGCCATTTATTTATTGAGTACCTGCCATGTTTTAGTCTAGACACCCTCCTTATATTGGGAGTAACTGACACAACAACCCTGTAAGATAGGTATCACTATCTCCCTTTTCAAGATGAAGAAACTGAGGCTTGTGTAGAATACTTAAGGGTCCAAAACAAGCAAATAGAGAGGACAACATGTGATTTTGTATCTGACTTCAAAACCTTGTCTCTTTCTCACTCTATAACAGGTGTTATGGCAACATTGCAAGTAATAAAATAAGCACATGTGTAGGATTTTTCTCTGGGGAAGTAAACATTATGGTTAACACTTGTGGCTCTTTAAAATTACACCCAGCCTCAGGAAACATGTTCTTTCTTCCTTTCAAGGTTTACCTTCCATCTCTCTTCTTGATGCCAGCATTTCTGTCTCCTCTGGGACCTAGAGCAACTGCCAACATTTTTTTCTCTCTCCTTTGCCTGCATTTTTCACTCTGTCACTTTGCTGGCTCAATATCTACTGCCTGTAACTTGCCCAAGTCTTTTGAATCTTACAAAACCCTTCCTCAAACCCATGACTCACTGAAGATACCGCCTTATTCCACTCTTTCCCTTTCCAGGCATCCTCTTTATAAGACTCATGTACAATGTCTGCCTTTACTTCCTTAGCCTCTGTTTGCTCTTCAACATCCCCGAATACTGCTTCCACTCCTAAGCACCAGATCTCATTGGACTTGACTTGTTTCTGGTGTTTATACTGTGGACCCTCTCTTTTACTTGAAACTCCGTACTCTCTTAGTTCCTGAGACATGCTCCTTTCTTGGTATTTCTCCTACTTTTCTGACCATTACTTGTCAGCCTCTTATCCCCATACAGAAGGGAAGGTAGTCCACAGGGCTTTGCCTTGGCCGTCTTCTCTCCTCACTGCTTATTCTCTCACTGCTCTGCTTGTGGTCCAGTCTCATAAATCTGAATCTCCAGCCAGATAACACTGGTGAGTTTGCAACCCATGTAGTATTATCCTGTTACGTGCCGAATATCTGTCTCCACAGGGGGTCCCCAGGCTCCCCAGATTCATCTTCTCTGAAACTAGACTTTTCCTTCCCCTCCCCCTGCACGTTTACTTCTCTACTGATAATTTTTATCTTGGTATTGACACCACACCACCATTGAGGCAGTCACCCGAGATAACACGTGTACCAGGTGTAGTCCAACACAGGGCAGCCACTCAGTAAATTGTAGTTATTATGAATTTAATCCTCACACAATGCTGTAAGTACTATTATTATTGCCATTTTATATATGAGAAATTGAGGCACAAGGTGGGCAGGTCACTCTTGCTTTCTGCATTTCTCTAACAACAGCCAATTAGTAAGCAAGTTCTTTTCATTCTGCAGCATTTTCCCATCTCCTGCTGCCCGCGTTCAGGTTCATTTCTCAGTGACCTATGGTAATAACCTTCAAGGGATGTTTCTCTCTGTGGTGCCGTCCCACTCTCATCAATCCATCTACACTCTGGTGAGGTCAGAGGGAGTGATCTTTCTTAAAAAATTAACCTGTTCATGGTACTACTTTCCTTAAAACCCTTTGATGGCTTTTATTTCTTGCACTTCAATCCAAACATCATATCATATTATGTTGGGCCCTCCTGAGCTAGCCTGTCCTGGCTTCATCTCTCCCCATTCCCCTGCTTTAGAACTCATGCCCAGACCGCACGGAATAATGAAGTAATTCTCAAATGCATTATGCTGTTTCACATCTCCAAGACGTTATTCACACTGCTTCCTCTATTCAAAATGCCCTTTTCTTCTTTGTCTTCCTGAAGAACTCCTACTCATCCCCTATGGCTGACATAAAATGTCAAGGACTTTAGGAAGCATTTCTATGTGAAATCTCAAGGGCATCTGAGCATATTTACTCCCAATGAACTGTGCGTGTACATTTAGCCTCGTGTTTTTAACAGTGAAGTTGTCCTAATGTGGGTAGCAGTGTGGTTCAGAGGTTGGACTCTGGGTTTGAACCCTTAGTCCAACTCTTTTGTTTTTTTTTTGTTTGTTTGTTTGTTTTTTTTTTGGCGGTACGCGGGCCTCTCACCGCTGTGGCCTCTCCCGCTGCGGAGCACAGGCTCCGGACGCACAGGCTCAGTGGCCATGGCTCAGGAGCCGAGCCGCTCCGCGGCATGTTGGATCCTCCCGGACCAGGGCACGAACCCGCGTCCCCTGCATCAGCAGGCAGACTCTCAACCACTACGCCACCAGGGAAGCCCTAGTCCAACTCTTGATAGTTGCTAGGCAAATTTCCCTTCCCTTTCTCTACGTCTACAAAATGGAAATCAAATAGGGCCACTTAGGCTTGTTTAGAGTATTAACTGAGATAATCACAGAAAGTTTTTGGCACCTTAGGTCATGTGCCTTTCCTACTCTCGTATGGGTTCCTGTAATATTTAGCATAGAATGTAAACTATTGTTATATTTTGCTATCTAAGTAGATTCAGTTCTGATTTGAGAGAGAGAGAGAGTTTGGAAAGCGAGGGATACCTGTACTTACGGTTGCCTTTACAGTCTTGCAGGACTCAGCCATTGGCTCCCTTTTCAACTAGATTTCTTACAGCTCTTCCTTTGCTCTCTCACTCTACCTGTTGCCAAATCTTGACTCCCTGTCCACTGAATGCTGAATAGAAATACAGAGACAGAGTTTGGAGGAAATAGAAGAGTCGCTTTATTACTTTTGCCAGGCAAGAGGGGAACACAGTAGGCTAGCGCCTCAAGAACTGTGTCCCCCCTTTCCTGGGGAATAGGGAAAGGTTATACAGCCCAGGGCTCCTGGTCTGGGGTAGGTGATAAGGCTGAAAGTAATTAAGGTCTTGCATTTCTTTTATTCTGCGAATTCATGGCCAAAGCTGGCGTCAGGTGGCTCAGCAACTGGGTCTGGTGTCCCTGAAGTTATCGGGCTGGCCATGACCTTCTTTCTGAAATGAAGAGTGCTACAAGGGAGTGTAGGGGGAGAAGAAATGCCAGGTACAAAGGGTAATTCATATGAAGTCAGAGAGTAATCAGCTTTGTGAAGGACAAGTCTAGCTACAAGTGTTTGTTAGTAGTAACAGCTAAAGAATAACCAAGATTGCTTAACTCTTTCAGGCCTGTTTATGTTGTTTCCCCAGCCTGTTCATTGTTTCCTTATTTTCCTTGTTTATCAGAAAAGTCTCGTTTCTATTTTTGCTGCAACACACCCTCATTGGCATCCTTGCTCTTCGTTGACTGTGGCATCTCAACTCCTGCCTCAGAGCCTTGTTCCTTGCTATTTCCTCTACCTGGGTTTTTAGTTGCTAATGTCCAAATAATTCCATACAAATGGTTGCTCAGAGGTTACTTAAACAATTTAAAGTAGAACCCACTTCATTTCCCTTTGACCTTTTTAAATTTTCTTCATCACACTTATCATTGCTTGACATATTAATCATTCTTTTGCTTGTTTTTGGCCTCTCTCATTCACTGCAATGTAAGTGTCATGACTTTGTCAGGACTTTTTGTTTATTGTTGTATCTTCAGATTTAGAATAATGCTTGACTTATAGTAGGTACTTAAATACATCGGTTGAATGGACAAATCAGTAAATTAGTGGATGATATGAATATTATTACTATTTATTGAAGGTTCCTGAATGGCAGAGATAAGATCCTTTTTGACTTTATACACCAAGTTCATTGGTTTGTAAACTGTTCCTTGACCACACTTAAGGGTTTCTACCAACATTCTTCTGGGATTTAGGTGTCCTGGCTTTAAAGTTAGAGTAGTTCCAATTTTATTTGTTGTATAATTTGATCTGTGGTAGTGGTTTCACTGCTAAAAGGCTTTGAAATCCACTGGTCTAGTGTAATTCTTAACACATTTCAAAAGTCAGTCAGTAAAAATTGGCTGGATGAATAAATAAGGTAGAACGAAACTGCCAGAAATACTGTCTTCAACACGTAGAATAATACAGAGCTGACGTATTCTGCAATATCCTAGTCATAATAAGATATCCCCAGTAGCATTAACCTGTATTTATTCATCCTTGCAAAGCTAATTTAGATTTAAAAATTAAAATATATATTTAAAAATGTTTTCCTAATACAGCCCAATGGCTTTTCTGCTTTTGTGGCATGACTTTTATTGTTTTCTTGATATTATTAAGTAGTCAGTGAATACCAGTGCCTGATATGTTAATAACACTAGTTTAATTACCTGCCGTAAGATAATTGCTTTATTATTAGCAAACTAAAAGGAGATGATGATTCAGTATTCTCCACATCTTACTAAAATATTTCTTACTAAAAATATTCTGCATCTTCAAAGTATCTGGTAATATTTGGATGGAGTTAATTTTGTATTTGATGACGCCTTTGAAAAAATTACACAGTTACGCTTGACTGATGTACATATCTAATGCAATTAAACTCATTTGGTTTGACAGAATTAGTAATGGTCATAATGAAGTAAAACTTTGTTTATTTTACCTATTTTATTTAGTTTAATATTATATTTAAATGGTAACAATGCAAACGTTATGGCCATAAAAGGATCAAAAGAAATTTCATATTTTAACACAGAGTGTATTTCTGGTATTTGTGACTGGAATAATTCCTATCCTTCAGGATCTTTCCACCACAGTAATTTCCAAGAAAGTGTTTGGATTCTCCCCAGGTCCTATCTTTTCCTTTTTCTGAGGAAGAAAGAAAAGGAAGTGGTGGTGATGCCAGTGGGGATTTGAGATAGAACTTGAGAATACACAGAAGTCAGGAGAATGTAATATGAATGTATGTTATGTAAAATATTGGAATGCACAGAGTTATTAGTTCCTGAGCCTATCATAACAAATTACCATAAACTTGGTGGCCTAAAACAAACAGAAATTTATTTTCTCATAGTTCTGGAGGTCTGAAGTCTTTTATGAAGGTGTTAGTAGAGCCACACTCCCTCTAGAGTCTCTGGGGAGAAACTCTCCTTGCCTCTTCCAGCTCTGGTGGCTCTCCTTTTCTTTGTGGCTGCCTCGCTCCAGTCTTCTGCCTGTGATGTCTTCACATGGCTTTTCCCTCTTCTCTGTTCATGTCTTCTTCTCCTCTGTCTCTAAGGACACTTGCCATTGGATTTAGGGCCCACTTTGGCACTCTAGGATGACTGCATCTCATCCTTTTTCCAAATTAGGTCACATTCACAGATTCTGGGTGGACATGTCTTAGGGGAAGGATTAATTCACTACAACATACAAATTCATGTTCAAGTATAAGTACCAATACAAACCGTGATATATAAACGAGAGTAGGTCTGAGGGCTTACTTACATTGCCATAATGTGAATAACAGAGAGTTGTCATGGAAATGAATAAACATAAAATGCTCAGTATTTTGCAATGCATATTATGTCTCCAGGACAGTGATTCTCAGAATGTTAATGTTCATAGAAAATCACCTGGGGTCTCCTAGATATTTTAGGCTTCATTCCCAGAGATTTGGATTTAATAAATCTGGCATGAGACCCAGGAATCTGCATTTGGATAGACAGAGAGGGGGAAAAAATATCTTAAGTTTTGTAGGGCCAGGAAAAAAAAAAATCTAGGACTTAATACAGATTTGTAAGGGCTCTTCTGAAAGAAAATAACACAAACTTATAAGTATAAAATAACACAAACTTATAAGTATAAAATTAGGTACAGTGTCACAGTAAATATCCCAGAAGCTTAAGCTTGACAAGTAGCTTTTCGGTAAATCTGCCCCAGCAGGTACCCCCGAAATCTAGCACGTCATCTATGGACCACACTTTGTAGAATGCTGTTTAAGATTACTCCTTCCACCTCTCTTTTGTTAAACATCATCTCTTGCTGGAATGCAGGGCTTTTACAAATGGAACTTCCCTTTACAGTCTTAAAGATAATTATTTAGAGGAGGTCCTTAATGTTATTAGAATTATGACTATATTAGGGGATGAATTGATCCCTGGTATTAAATGTAAGACTTGTGAACTTCAAAAATTCCTCTGATATAGTCTTATTTCTACTATTAGTATTCTATAATTATAGTTTATTTCCTGGAAGCATCATTGGATACAAAAAGGGGCATGGGTTAAAATCCTGGGTATCCTTCAAGACTTCTCATGCATGAAATGAGTATCTCACCAGATTGATCCAAGGATTAAATGAAATAATATATGAGTGTCTGACACAGGGGCTGTACAGATCCTTGGTAAATATTTCTTTCCTCACTTTAGGTTTTTTCTATTCTCCCTCCTCGCCTCTCCCCAGATTCTGGAAAGTAGCTTGCCCCCCGGTTACTAAGAACTCTTAAGAAAGAAACTATTAAGTTCACTAGGGAACTTTGCATTTTGGTTATTACCCATTTCACACATAAACAGACCAATGAAATTCTGTTACTTTTCCTATATGATAGAAAAATTGGGTTCATGATAATAATAGTAATAGTAAAGATTTTTACTTAGGGCTATCTGTAAGCTAGACTCTGAAGTCAGTACTCCATACTTGTTACTGTATTCAGTTCCCTCAGAAAACCTATAATGTAGACACAGTTATCTCCCATTTTTACAGTGAGAAAACTGAGGCTTACAAAACTTTACGTAGCCTTTCCAAGAAGTCATACAATGAGGAAGTGACAAAACAAAGACAACTACACTGGCCTGACCTGGAGCCTACCTCTTGGCTGTAATTCTGAGATAATATTCCATAGACCTGAATCAACTTATTCATAATAACTGATTTCTCTTACTTAACCATAAACTTCTCTGTGTATTAGCAGCTAGTGGTAATAGAATGCTGTTTGCTTCATTTAAAATACTAGTACAGAGATATTGTAGTTGTGGGCACTTTAACCCAGGGAATTACTGAGAATACAATTCTCAGTGATTGGGTAAAAATGCTTTTAATTTCCATCTTCTTTTGGCAGTTATACTTTTTAAATAAAATTCTTTGCTGTACATTTCAGTTTTACTAATGTGATTATGTGGTCTAACATCAAAAGGGTTCATTGCTTAATGACTAAGAAGCAAGCATGTCAGGATGCGGGAGTTGGAAATGGTTTTAAATAAATCAACTGCAAGTGAATTAATCTTTGAAAACAGTGCTTGAGCATTTTCCATATGAAAGTTATTTCCATTATGACTTCATAGAGCCATTGAAAGTATCTTTTTGATGTTTATTGTCTTTATGGTACTGAGAGTAGCTACATTGTGTTAAAATAACATGGTTTATTTCTGCCTCTGAATTTTCTACGGACAAGAGTGGATTTATATAGCTGTGTATATTTGCTCAGCGTCTCTTCAATATCCTTCCAGAATCACTCGTACATCACCTTTGGTTGTATACGTATCTTTGTGAAAACGACAGCAAGCACTGAATCAGAGTGATGCGCCATTTACTCTGTGGTGCTTTATGTATTGTCACTACATTGGCATGTTCACAGGCAGCTTGGTGTACTTAAGATTTACTAGTCATTTGTCTGCTTCCAAGAGTCATCAGTGATGACACTGTGCATTAAAGTTGCTAAACAGATTACATTTTATATTTTTTGTGCCTAAAATTTCAGTGATTCAAGCTGTATCAGCATCTTCCTTTTTTTTCCTTCCTCTCTTCTTTCTTCCTCCCTTCCTTCTTTCCTTCATTTCTTTCTTGCTTTTATTTTTCTTTCCAAAAAGCAATACATCTTTTGTAATTTGTTGGGCAACTTCACTGAGAACCTGAAATCATTTTTCTTAGAAATCTCCTTCCTTCCAGTTTTTGCCTTTGCATTTATATTGTCTCTGTGGCCCAACTTAATATTTGTCTCAAAGCAATTCACATTTTTCAAGCATTTTCGTTATTGGTATTATTAAACTTAGATTTTATCTTTCCCCATCCAGTCACTAAATTGATAAGATCAAAAGCTCAGTTATAGATGTGAGATTTCTTTAAGAATAAATTTTCTATATACGTAGTATACACACACAAAAAAAATGAAGCTAGGGTCTGAAAAAAGAATATTGCTAGAAAAACCTAATACTCTCAACAAACTAATAAAAAAATTAATTTCCATTTTAAAAGAACACATGGAATTCTTACAAATGTTTTAGGTAAACATTACAGCAGCCACTTATTAAAGTGATACTTTTTTTTTTTTGAGTAGTCTTAGGTGATTTTACTCAAGCCAGGTTCCTGGCATTAACCTGGGAAGTATCCATGTTGTAATGTTAAGTTGTGATATTTGTTTATTTGCTTTTTTTTTTTTTTTTTTGCATTTACTTAGAGAGTTTCTTCTTTCTCTCCCCAAATGAGAAATCTATTGCTTATTGTTTAATTCAAAGTAAAATTGTGCCATGATGATAGTGCTTTATGTAGAGCAAAACAGTGCATGATAACTTGTGCCACAGGCAGAATTGTAGAAGCCTATATAATATTTGTAATTTGTGCTCATGACAAACGACTTCTAATTCTGATAGTCCCAGGTAGGTAAATAAAGAGAATGTAATAAATTTCCTTTTACATCTTCTTCTTTGTTTATTCCTTCTTTATTCCCATTACAAATATAGTCTTGAGTTAGAAAAAATACATACAGATATAGAAAACAAACTTATGGTTACCAAAGGGGAGACGTTGGGGGAAGGATAAATCAGGGGTTTGGGATTAACATACGCACACTACTATATACCAGGTAGATAACCAACAAGGACCTACTGTATAGCACAGGGAAATCTACTCAATATTCTGTGATAACCTACATGAGAAAAGAATCTGAAAAAGAATGAGTATATGTATAACTGTATCACTTTACTGTGCACCTGAAACTAATACAACATTGTAAATCAACTATACTCCACTAAAATTAAAAAAAATAATTAAAATTTTAAAAATAAAAAATAAATGAAAATACAGAAGTGATTGAACACTCTAGAGTGGCTTTCAGATGTAGACTTCTGGTGCCTGTGAAGAACTTTGTCACATAATTCAGTCTTTTTTGAATTGTACAGGCTTTGAATCATCAAATTTGAAGGAATTTGGCCGTTATTCAGTCCTACATCTGCCTCCAATAAAAGCTGCTATTATTAAGTCATCCAAGTGAGATGGGAATCTGTGCTTTCTTTTAAGCTTTGAGAGAAAATGATTCAATGATCTCTTTTATAACTTATTTCAGTGTTTAATAACTTGAACTGTCACAAAAGATTTTTTCATCATTAGCCTAACTTCTTTTTGTTGTCATGTAAGCTCAAGAATCAGATGAACAGCCTCATAGAATTAGTCTACGAATGCAACATCAAAGGACACAATAATTACAATCCAAGCTGTTTTTTCAGTCAAGCCATTCTAATTCTAAAAGTCTAGAACTGGGACTCTTATTAATAGTGATTAAATTTTAGTATTTAATACTCCTAATATTTATAAAGGCAAAATATGCTGGATGTGCCTCCGAATATCTGTTAACTTGTTTAAAGCCCTATTAAGAATGCTATTTCTTAATGATGTACATATTGTTACCCTTTCTGTTTACTGTGGTTGAAATTATGAGTCCCCAGTCCAGATCTGTTTCCTCTGATCAGCTCCCTGAGCCCTTTGACTCAGATTCTAATCCTTCTTGTCTGCCTCAATTCCATCCTAGTTCTGCAACTTCAAGCCTATTAGTTTTCCTTTCTCTCTATACTCAGTTATGGGCCTTGGTCCCCCAAGTTCTGCCATTATTGTTGTCATACTGTTGTCTGTCCCTGCTGCCAGTCCTGGAGAACCTGTAGCTAGTGATCTCATTCCTTGGCTACTTTCATTGCTGCTGCTACACTTATGCCACCTGGTCAGTAGGTTCCAGAAGCATGAATAGTGCTGGGCCTGATCCTGGGACAGGAAGCAGAACCAGAAATGAATACACTATCTAGATGTTTTGCTTGTACGTATTATCCAAAATAGATTCTATTATGTTTTAAAGAAAAAATAATACTTATTAGAATTTACCCAAGAAAAGAAGGCAAAAGCTTTATTTTCTGATTTTAAAGTTCATCCAAGACTATTACACATTGATTGGAGTGCTTGAGATTCCATCAAGTGAGAGAAGCCCAATTCAGAATAGCTCAGGCAGAAATGTAGGTTGTATTAGCCTAAGTAATCAAGTGATGGGAAGGAAAACACACATATAGCATCAGGAACATCAAGACTGGTGATACCGAATGACACCAGAATTCTCTGTGTCTGCCCTCTTTCTTTTTTTACTGAGGGATCTCTTTTCTCAAGACAAGTTTCCTACACAGGGCAGCTCTGGTGCTTCACAATTCATAGCTTTGCCACTCGTTGGGTCTTAGAATTCTTTCCTTAGCTACAGTGTAGAAAATTCTGATTTTAATGAGTGATTTTTGGTGATGTTGAGCAGGAGTGTGTCTTGATCTGTGTACATCGGAGAAGAATCACCTTGGCTACTCTGTTTGATCGTGGAGGAAAGAGGCTGGGAAAAGAAGGAAGCTAGTTAGGAAGTTATTACTGTAGTTCTGGTGAGAAATAATGGTGGCTTGGGATAGGATGGTCAAAGTAGAGATGTTGAAAATGGTTCAATTTGGGTGTATTTTGGAAGATAACTAACAGGTCAGAGTGATGGCTTGGTAGTAAGATATGAGGAATCAAAGAGAAACCAAAGGTAACTCCTGTGTTTTGGGCCTAAACAATTAGATGGATGGTGATATCACTGATGAGAAAGAAAACAGCGTGAGGAGCAAGGATGGGGAACAGCATTTGAAGATTAGTACGCTTAATAAATATTCAAGTGGACATTCAAGTGGCCAGTTGGTTATCCAATTCTGCTCAGATAAGAGGCAAGAATGGAGATACAGTTATTGGAAAGGAGTTATATGATTATCATCATATGAAGATAATGTAATTCTTTACCCAGAAAATCTAACAGAATCATCATGAAACGTCTTAGAAGTGGCATAAAGGAATTTAAGAAAATGTCAAAACAAAAATAATATTTTTCTGTATGCTAGTAATAATCAATAACCATAAAAAATGTTAATCTATTCTAAATTGCAGAAAAACATCCAAGAATTGCCCTAATATGCAATATGTAGTACATATCTTCCAGTAAAATATTTGCAGATTTCTTTTTCATAGGTTCAGACAAATGGAGAAATACCATGTCTTTATATCCAAAGGCAGACTATTATAAACATTCTAGTTTCAATTGATACTCAATTTTGCCTTTTAACAGAACCGGAATGAGGCAGAACTGGTAGGAACAGCTTTATAAAATATAAGACCTTACCCCTCTCTGCCCATAAATGATTAGACCGGTCATGAACCCATATAAAACCAATACTCTGCTTAGTATACAACTGAATATTTTAGCATTCGATTTTTACTAAGTAATATAGAAACTATTCCAGTTAGAGGGACGGAGAAGAAAGTTGGTCTTAATATGGGGCTTCGGTTCATGCAAGAAGGCTGCAATCACTGGAAACTGAATTTGAGGGGAGGAGAATCACAAGAAACCAAATAAATGACTCAGGAGAAACTCAGGACAATGCAGCAGCCTGGAAGTGAGGAACAAAAATAAGATATGCTCCATGCAATGAGAGAATAAGAAGTTGCCTCCATGCCCGAGTTTCCCTTTCAGATCCTGTTATGGACAGCCACATTTTTGTTTCCTTTCCTTGGGTATCAGTATTTCCTGTCCTAGATGTAGACTTGGAATACCCCCCGCCCCCATCACCTTAGGCAGAGTCAGGAATTCTGATGCAAGTAAGAAAATTATCACAGTTGCAGAAAAATATCCATGTACAAAGATATATATAACCAAAGTATTTAATAGGAAAAAAGTAACTTAAATCCTCAATAAATGGAAATGATTAATTTGTAGTATTCACACAGGAATATTATGCAACCAATAGAACTATATATTTAATGACAATTTGGGGATATATACAGATGCTTATATTATAGTACTATATTAAAAGCAAAAGCAGAATACTAAGCTGGAAGTAGATATAATGACACATTTACACATGCATTCCCATATGCCATCAGCCTCACTGCCTAAAATGTGACTATATGTTACTTCTACACACCAGCCAACTGGCCAGGAAGCAGGCCCTTAAGTTATCACTGAGGGTTTCTCATGGGCAGGTCTATTCATGCTTTGTAACAGGCCCTTCTCTGGCCTTTGTTCGGGTTGTTGTGTCTTGACCTTGCTGCCTGATGGACCTTGGGAGATCTGCACTTCACAGGGACTGGCTGCCCTCTAATGACCATTGTGGCCAACACTGCTGCTGCAATCTTGGGAGTGGGGACCCTTCTCTTCCTAATACCCCACAGCACAATCCCTCCAGACTTTGCCAAAGCCATAGGAGTAATAGAAGTAGAGCACAGATTTGCTCCTATCAGTGGCAACTCACAGCATGTATAATCTGAATGTAGTCTCATATATAGCCTTCTCAGAAGATCTCCATGCACTAGCTTAACTTCCAGAAATGGGAATTTCCAGGCAGGGTCATAGCTTTAATCTGCGTCTTAATGCGCTGCAGCCGTGGAGAGCCATAGTAAGAGGAATAAAGACTTTTCTGCCTAAAGTCAAATTCCTCCCTGAATGTTCTGATCCAGAATAGTTGATGATGGAAACGTTTACTTCCTGCAGAGGAAATTTTTCTTACAAGGAGGATGCTGGATCCTCATGACCTCTATGATAATCACAGTAACCATAGCACATTTCCTGAAGTCTTAAATAGCATTGATGTGGGACAACAGTCCCATCCAGGTCATAAACCACTAGAATATGAAGTGATGGGGGCTGATCAGGAAGACACATCCTTCCTGCCATGATTGAATCTCCCAGTTTCTTTGTGACCAGACGTTTGTATAAGAGTACACCATGCACTAAAGATAAACTTTATCATAGGGTAAACCAAATGTGTATTTAGGGGACAAGATACTTTCTAACTCTGCAAAGGTACAATCCTGCCAAAAGAACTAACTTTTAACACTGAAAAGAACCCCCAGTGCCTCAATCTGAAGCAAGTTTCCCAGTGACAATGGAAAGGTACCAACCAAATGCCTGATTAACTAAAAGGCTTGCAAAAGTGATCCCTTTCAAAAAGAAAATTCCCTTACAGGAAAATTCTCTTTTCTACCCTAGAATTCATAAATTGCTTACAATCTCTAAAATTATATTATCCAAATAAAATAATTTAAGTTACAGTCTTCTGTGGTCATTTGTGTACAGTGATTATCTCTGGGTAATGAGATTGTTCTTTTTAACAATTCTGTTTTTAAAATTTCCTCTGTTGAACATGTATTATTAAAAAATAATTTTAAGAAGTCTGTGTTGGAGTGTACTTCCATTTGCTGTAAATAATTAATAGTTGCTTGCCTAGCTAGCTTATTAATGACTTGAACACCAATGATTTGATAGAGTTTTAATTTAAATGAAAATTTCTAATTCTGAAGAAAACCAGATGCTTCTATTAATAGTGATGATTACATCTGTAAGAATTTTAGTCAGAATTTATAGCAGTTAAGAAAAGAGCTGAAAACTCCTAGAAAGTAGCAAACAAGATCTCATCTTACCCTGCCCCAATTAAATTAGAGCATTATTAACTCTCTGTTGTTTGAAACTTGAAAGGAAGTTCATTTTATTTTGTGTGTATTTCTATTTTGGTGATGGAGAAGAGCTTTATCCAAATGAAGTTAATTATTGAACTGTCAAATGTGCTATTTATTTTTTTAATTTATTATTTTTTTGCGGTACGCGGGCCTCTCACTGCTGTGGCCTCTCCCGTTGTGGAGCACAGGCTCCGGATACGCAGGCTCAGCGGCCATGGCTCACGGGCCTAGCCGCTCCGCAGCATGTGGGATCTTCCTGGACTGGGGCACGAACCCGTGTCCCCTGCATCAGCAGGCGGACTCTCAACCACTGCGCCACCAGGGAAGCCCAAATGTGCTATTTTAAAGTACAAACCCATGGATAATTCTATGGCTTGGGCTCTGAGGTCATCAAAAGTGTCTAACATTAATGAGATTATTATATCATGTTCTTATTTGTGGTAGCATTTCATGTATTGAGTTTAAGTAACCATCTTAGCTCTAATTTTTGAGCCAATTAATCTACATGCCAGCAGAATTCAAGTTGAGTTTGTTTCAAACTCAATTCTTTTTGACTGTGGTGGAAGTAGGCAAGAAACTTAAATTCAATTTTAAGTGCTAAATACTTAAATGAATTGAGCTTATGAATGGAATCTTGTGATTGGAAATGCCAGGAGGTCAGTTAAGTAGTTTTATAGGATTTCTGTGAATTAAAACATATCTCCAAGTATTGTAATAAATATTCACTTTATAGGACGAAAAACATTGTTGAATTGTCTTTCTTTTAAATTAGTCTGCAGTAGATAATTTCATTAGATTTTGCAAAAACTACTACATTTTTGAAAGCACAATTTCTTAATATAGATTTGATGAGGAAGCCTTTATCATCCCTTTTTCTTGACCCAAATAAAACTCTTTGGAGATACTTTATTTTAATTTTCATTTCTTTTACTAATGTGATGTTTCTTTGCTTTATGTTGTGGAATGTATACAAATCATGTAGTTTTGGATACTGAGATTCAATTCCAATGGGTACCCTTTACCTACAGTGAAACAGCTTTTTAATAAATTCTATAAAACAATGGTTAGAATCACACCAGAAACAGTGTGATCTTCTGATTCATTTGAGGTATTTTAAAACAACTTACATGCCCTGGGACTCTTATTTCCTTCCATCAGTTGAAATGTCAACTTTTAAATCATTTCTTAGTTTCACTTTCTCACTTTCCTTTTTCAGTATGTAACTTATTCATCCTTTTTTACTGACCTTGATAAATGGTTCTCTTTGTTATAAGAGCAAAGTAACTGTGCCCTCTAACTTGATAATTATCAGGAAACTATGAGATCAAAGAAGGAATAGCTAATTTTATGTTGTCTTCTTTCTCTAAATCTTCTGTGCTCTTTGATGTCACTACTTATCAGCCAGAAGAGAAAGCCTACCTTAAATGTGGGGTTACAGGTAAACACAGTGTCTGAACAGGCAAAGACCATCTTTTAAAATAAAAATAGAGTTTTCCTTTAATTATACTTAAAGAGGTTAATTACATTTTTTTTCTATCAAACAAATAGCAAACAGGTCAAATTGAAATTGTTTCCATTAAAATTCACATAATTTTTGCAGTTCAATATTGAATCTGCCTATATTAATTAGCCAAGGAGGGACTTCTCTGGTGGTTCAGTGCTTAAGACTCTGCGCTTCCACTGCAGGGGGGTATGGGTTCGATCCCTGGTCTGGGAACTAAGATCCCACATGCCATGCAGCCAAAAAAAAAAAAAAAAAAATTAGCCAAGGACAACTCAGTTTTTTACAGAATAAATGTATTAGGCCAAAAGGTATAATCTCTGTCTTTATTTTACAATTATCTCCGTATAGATAGTTAGCAAAAGAAATGAGTTTGTCGTCTTGGATTTGTTTTTTTTCCTAGGTACATTCTTACGCATTAGGTAGCTATATGTTCTTCTGGATAATTTCCGTTAATTAAAGTTGATAATCCCAGAAAATGAAGGCTGGCACGTTCATCTCTTGAGTCATTACTGCCTCCTCTACGTTTTGGCTAATGAGGTAAACTGCCTTTTGAAAGGCTTCATAACTTAAGTGTTCCGAGAGACTGTCCATCTAAAATAGATAGCATGAGGTAATGGGACTCCTTTCCCTCCTCCTGGTGAAAGAGAACATTCTCTTTTTCTGCTTAGAATTGCTATGTGGAAATGAAATTATATATCTAATATTTTATGACTAGGCATTTTTCCTTCAGGGTTACTGTTTTTCATGTTTTTAGTCTAATGTATCTTGTTAAACAAGGAAGCAGGTAAACACTAGCATTTGGCTTTAATGACTGCCTTCCGAGAAGCGTAATCATTCATCAAATTTATTTTAAAATTATGGTTCCCAAGGCCATTCACAAATATGCATTAAAACCATTTCTTATTGTAAAGATTAATCATGGTAATTTCATTGTCTAGGGATTAAAGAGATCTTCAAAAACTCCTTTTGATGAAATAAGTAATAAAATATAGGAACAGTTCTGTGGTTCAGTATTTGTGTGTCTGTACTAAAGTCTTTACATAAATTTGAAAACTTCTAATAGATATTTTCAGAGTGAAAATATGCCAGCACTTTAGGCACACTTATAAACCCCTCTTGTCTTCAGTCTCACTGGCTATGTCCAATAAAGTTTGATATCTCCTGAAGGACCATTATGGTTTACTGGCTTAATGAAGCAAGTTGGAAAAAGTTTTGTGCAGTACCTCTTCTGTGCTCTGGGTGTTTTATAAAGTCACAGAGTATGTTCCAATTTTAAACAGATTCCCAATGATGGGTTTATTTCTAGCTTGGGCAAAACCAGACCCGAGGGAATAGTTTACATGAGTGTCTTAAACACACACACCAGCTCCATCACCTGTCTTAGACCATGTTAACTGCTCCAAAGAGACAATCCTTCAAGTAGCGATGAGCAGAGTATTAATTTCCTCTTTTGGAAATTTGCCAGGATATCACGGTCAGCATAATTGTTTGCGGAATGGGTTGTGAGTCTGATGATTAACATTTTGTCATACAGGAGAAGATTTCTAAAGCATAGATTCATCCCCTATTTTGCAGATTTTCTCAAAATACAGATTTTTACAGCCAGAGCATTGGTGCTGGATACTGAAAAATTCTGATTTTCCTCACTAAGATCAATTTCTAAAAGAAAAACTTAGAAATACACTTCTTAATTTAGAGAAAGGGAATATAAGAAAATAATATACAAAGTCTGTTTAGTATTTAAATAGGGGAGATGAAGCTGGAAAATGTTCTTCCAACAAGCATGATTAGGAGTATAATCTTTTCCGCTCTTATTTGTGATTATGATTTTAAGACACTGATTTCTAGGCTCTCATTTGTAGCTTAAAGGATACATTTTAATGGATATTTTATTTCATTATTTAGAAATTTGTTTTCTTAGTATATATTAAGTTATTACATTCTGGTACCATTAAGAGCTTTGTGTCAGAAAGTATGTTCACTGTTCTCTGAAAAAATGAATAAGTCTCTAAGATAACCTAGTAAGTTTATGGAAACACTTGAATGATCTGGCTAGAAAAAACTGGAAGTGTATTGTTGAAGTATAATTTTTTAAAAAAGATAAAATCACAGTTCTTATACAAATATAAAATGAACATATGTCAGAGATTTTATTTGACTCATTAATTAAAGAGAAAACCAGTAAGATGCTACAACTAGTTCAAAGGAGAATTCACAGACACATATATTTGAACAATAAGGAAAGTTGAAATGAATGTACAACTAGATGCAAAACTGCTCTGTTTACGAGGAAATAATGAATTGCATTTCACAGGACTCAATTCATTTGCATTTCTACAGAGAGGAATGATTTGCAATATTTTCAGTTTTCTATAATTTACAGGGTTATCAATTAGCTCAAAGACAACGAAAGGCATAGGTAACCAAGAAGGGTGCATCAAACAGGGCATTCAGCAGTCTTTTTGCCCTTTTAAAGCCTTTCCCAACTTTTCCTGAAAGTAATAAAGCTGTTTACATGTCATCTTCCCACAAGCTTGCTCATTAGGCAAAAGTCACGAGTTTTTTCTGTTAATTTTTATGAGAAAATATCTGGCAAAAAATAGTTCAATTAGATTCGAACCAATAATTTTAGGGCAGCTATTAAGAACTATTATTCTTAAAATGAATAGAGTGTGCTTCCTGCCACCAGAGACCATTTAACTTACTGAGAGCAGCAAGGTCTGACATGTTATGTGCTCTGCGTAAATTATAAAGTGCAAGGTGAATGTTGCAGAAGTTTTGACTTGGGCGGATCAGAGAGGGTGGCCTTTAATGATATTACACATTTGACTTAACTTCACCCAGAAGGGATCTTTTATCATCCATATCTGATTTTCCTCATGTGTAACTATTGCAGTTGAGGAGAGACTGTCTTCTTTGTGAAGGCAAGCTAGTAGAGTGTGCTGTGCTGTGTATCAAACATATACACAAATTTTAACACAAAATTGAAGTACTCTGAGTGGACAATTTCTAGATCCAAGATACTATGCTCTGAAGATGTAGAAAAAAAAAATCATGAATGAAAAAAAAATTGAAGGGTCAGAGATGGAAAGTGGGAAACTCAGTTTGAAGAATGCTATGCCCAAACTGGGATCAGACAAGTGTGGGCATGTCTGAAAACCAGTGGACACGGCTGCCAGTAAACATGATGAATGTGAAAGAGCAAAAATTCTTTGAAATTAAAGACTGTAAGCTTTGTATCTACTCACAAAAGAGGAAACTTTGAATGCATCCTGAGAGAGTTTAGTAAAGTTCAAGAATTACTTAGTTTTCAGGATGCTACTGTAGTCATTGGGTTCATTGGGATATATGCATATTTGTCTTGTTTTACAGAGTTTTGGGCTGGCATATTGATATCAGAATTTATTACAGCAAACTTTACCCATGACCTTTTTTTGTAACAAGATTCGAAAGCTTCCTATAGGCACTTCACTGAGCTCAAGGACTTAACAAGGTAACAGATAAAATCGATGAGTCCTGTCCTACTCATTAGTAGGGACAGACGTTTCCCCAGGACTACTGAGAGATGTTCTTAGTAATAATAATTACAATAAAAAAATCTCTGCTTTATTAAGATGTGCTTCTGAGGGGAAGTCTTTCATTTTAAAAGATAAAGAGCTTCTAACATGTCCTATTCACCAGAATCTACATCATGTAATACATGCTGGTAAAGTGTCCTAAATACAAATGCTTGGGATCTCTTTTCCTTAACTGGCATGCAATGAGTTACCAAAATGAATAAAATAAAGGTAGTTAAGAAATCAATTTTGGCTTCTGCTAAACTAGTGACAAACTTTAAAATAAAGAATTGTACATGCTGATTAATTTACACTCTTGCTTTTTATAAAATTCTGCTGTTATAGTCCATCAGCTGTTGGCTAAGTATTATGGAGGTATTTGGGTCCAGTATAGAGATTGGATTTTTATTTCTCATACTGTCATTTCCTAACTTTGCAACTTTCTTCTTGACTGGAAAGGAGACAAGTTCTAAATAAAGGTGATTTTTTTAAAAAAATAAACATTGTATTTTCCAGTATAGAAGAGTAGAGCACAAGATTAAAGGGAAACATTTTTGCAAACAGATTTCTTGGAAATTTCAATATGTTTGAGCACTGCAGATATGGCTATAGAATTAATAGACTCAGTTAAAAATGATCACCTGATAAAAAGAAAGTTAATAAGAATCAATTAAAAATGTATGAGATTTACATCTGCAGAGGTATTGCAACCTAAAAAGAAAGGTTTACACATGTGTTGCTAATGGACTTTTAGGACTTATAGGAAATACAGGCATTTTCTAAATCTCAAGAAAAAAAGATAGTGGTATCTTCAGATATTAACTAAAATAGCACCAGTGTAAGATTCTTCTTCCCTCTTGAGGTAATGTTAAAATAAATGTTCTGGTTGGCTGGTAATAAGGGATATAGAAAACTGAATAATTTACCTTTAAATGGAGTAGAGACTCCTCTCTAGTGGATATAAGTATTTGGATATAAGTATCTGTAGTATAAAACTGCTTTGATTCTTGAGCTGGAGTAGGGAGATGTGTTGGGTGCTATCTTGCTACTTGTTAACCATCTATCCTCAGGAATATTGTTAAATTCTATCCTCTTTCTTCATCTTTGAAGTGAAGTTAGTGATACCACCATAGGATTGTTAGGAATAAATTAAATAAAATTACCTGACTTCATTTCTGGCATGTAAGAAGCGTTCAGTAAGTATTTATTGGCATTCCCTCTTTCTAGAATTTGGTTGGAATGACCCATGAAACAATTCAGTTCCTTTGCTCTGATACTGTGATAGGCATCTTGTCTGTGTCACCACAGCATAGAGATATCACTTCGTGTCATATTATTAACAGAGGCATGTTCCTACAGTTCCTGGATGACACTAGTATGTCTGGGTGAAATAGTGAAAACTACAAAGATGTATAATTTGAAAGAAGCCTCTCAACTGATTCTCATATGATTCTCTCTAATTGGAGCATTGGCATATTATAATTACACTTTTTTTTTTTTTTTTTTTTGCGTTATGCGGGCCCCTCACTGCTGTGGCCTCTCCCGTTGCGGAGCACAGACTCCGGACGCGAGGCTCAGCGGCCATGGCTCACGGGCCCAGCCGCTCCGCGGCATGTGGGATCTTCCCGGACCAGGGCACCAACCCGTGTCCCCTGCATCGGCAGGCGGACTCTCAACCACTGCGCCACCAGGGAAGCCCTATAATTACACATTTTTAACTGAAGTACCTTGATGACAGGAAGAGGGCCTGTGAATGAAATGCAAAATTTGTCTGGCTCTAGAAATATACACAGTGTAATTGTCACATTATTATTGTGGATTATAAATTAATCACTCATCATCTTCAGGTGAGCTCTTAAGATTCAAACAGTAGACCTGAGGACTCAGAGCATCAAGGTGGTGTGGCCAGGGGACGGAGTTTTCTCTCACACATTTTAATCTACTTTTCTGCCCGGAAATGGACTATACTTTTCCCTCAGAAATCCACGCTGTCCAATCAACCAGCCATCTCAAAGAAGAGATAGTCTTAAGCATAGTTTTAAAATAAGTGACATCCCATCAGTGGAACGAGAAATCGTTTCTTGAAGGCTACTTACTGGTTTCAACAAAAGGGGAAAGAGTTTAATAATAGAGAATGGACTTGTAAGCATGCTGTTTTTCTTGGGCACATTGTATATGCTGAAAAGTTAATGCTGTTTTTAAAGTTAATTCATGATAATTGAATTGAAGTGCAGGGAAAGTGCTGTTAGAGAGTCTCTTTATGAACCCTGTGCCCTCTTTGTCAATTCTGTAAAAGCACTGCTCAGTAAAAGAAATAAGAGTGAGCAGACGGCATGGTGTACACTTAGCCATACGTGCCTCCTTTTCCCCCAAAGTATCTGTTTTTCTAAGTGGTGTTTTTCTTTTAATCCATCCACCTCATTGAGTCAGCGGGCCTGCTAGACCCATTCTCACTCCACTTTGAAGACCAGGAAGGGTTGATAAAATGTGTTTTAGTGGTGATTCACTGCAAATCACTTTTGTCACTCTGAGGTATGTGTCGGAGTTGGCAGGATGGGTCAGGAGGAGGAGAATATGTGAGGACAAGTGAATTAAATAAATAAGCTACTGTTCTGAGGATCACATTGAAAAATATTTTAAATAAATACAATTCCCAGTCTTTGTTGGCATGTGGGATATTTTCTCACGACTGCTGCTGGGAGTGAATCTTTTATAGGAAGCATTACACTTTTACCCAGCAATTCCATTTTATAATACCAAAAAGTTGGTAACTACTTTTATCTTCAACAATAGCAGGTTGATTTACTTATGCTCTATTCAAACAGTGGGTTAACAAAGTGAGCATTAAAATGATCATCTAAGATAATATTTAATTACATTGAAAACTATCCTTGATTAATTAAGTGAAAAAGGAGAGTAAAAATCATATAATAGGGACTTCCCTGGTGGCGCAGTGGTTAAGAATCTGCCGGCCAACGCAGGGGACACGGTTTGAGCCCTGGTCCAGGAAGATCCCACATGCCGTGGAGCAACTAAGCCCGTGAGCTGCAACTGCTGAGCCCGCGTGCCACAACTTCTGAAGCCTGCGCACCTAGAGCCCGTGCTCTGCAAAAGAGAAGCCACCGCAACGAAGAGTAGCCCCCGCTCGCTGCAACTAGAGAAAGCCTGCACGCAGCAACGAAGACCCAATGCAGCCAAAAGTAAAATAATTTTAAAAATAAATAAATTTATTAAAAAAAGACTATATAATATTTTTTGTTTCTTTTAAGAAAAGTATTTATGTGAAAGAAAAGAGACAACAAGAATATGCATATATACTCTAATAAAGATGTTAAAAAAAAAAAGATCTACACTCTTAGCAACTTTCAAATTAAAGAACAGTATTGTTTGGTGCTTTGTGTCCACCTAGAGGGGTGGGATAGGGAGGGTGGGAGGGAGATGCAAGAGGGAGGAGGTATGGGGATATATGCATATGTCTAGCTGATTCACTTTGTTATACAGCAGAAACGAACATACCATTGTAAAGCAATTATACTCCAATAAAGATGTTTAAAAAAATAAAAAGAATATGCATATAATATTAACAGTAAATTTTTGGTGATGGGATTTTAAATTTCCTTACTTTCCTTTAAATCTCCTTCCTTAATTTCCTGTTAATATTAACAGTAAATTTTTTGGTGATGGGGTTTTAAATTTCCTTACTTTAAATTTTTGTTTTCCTTATTACCCTTGATAAATATGAATTATAAGAAATTATAATAAATTTATGAGAAAATTATAAATAACTTAAAAAGAGTATGTACCTGTCAAAGGAATCATGCTTGTAAACAAAAAAATTAGAAAGCAGGAAAGGCTGATTCCAGTATATTTCTAATTAATTACCCGACTGTATTACACTGTTCCCAAGAATTGAGACTTCCAGAAGCCTCTTTGCCAATAAAACCGTTTTAATGGAGAAACGTATAATGACCAAGAACATGTAACTGAGAAAGAATGTAGAAACCTCATCAATGTGTAAAGGCTTAAAAAATAATTGAATCCACAATTGCTTCTTATCCTGAAAATGAAATCAGATGGGAATTCTATAGAGGTAATAAATGAGAGTGGATTATTGTGTGTGAAACTATGTTTTAAAATATTTGTAATACAAAATGTTTATAATAGAAACTATTTCATGAACCAACAGAAAATCATGCAAACAAAGACAACTTCAGCTTGTCGGGGGGAACTGGCTGAAGTCTTCACAGCACCGTCTCTATGGTATAAAAGTGGGTAGTCTGGGAGGTTGGGCTGGTGGTGAGGAAAGAACAGGGAGTCAGAGTGGCTTTCAATTCACCTCATTGGGTTGTGTGACCTCTTTGGACCTTGAGTTTCTAATCTGAAAATTGCAGAAAATAATAATAAATA
The DNA here is from genome assembly GCF_005190385.1 of Monodon monoceros. Lineage (NCBI taxonomy): Eukaryota > Metazoa > Chordata > Mammalia > Artiodactyla > Monodontidae > Monodon > Monodon monoceros. The sequence continues at coordinate 97,253,826 of NW_021703767.1, read as the reverse complement.
ACTATTAAAATTGTTAAATAAAAAGCATATTTAAGTCTCCTAGGGAAATGCTTGCCAAAAAGCAGTGATTCAATGAATATTAGCTCTGTACTTGAATTTGGAGTCTCGCTTGGTGATTCAAATTTAATTATTGAAAAGGCTAATGGCTTCAAAAGTAGCCATTTTAGAGAGTGAATTCACAGCGGGGAGGAAAATCTCAAGCAGTTATTCTTTCACAGAACTCCAAGAACAGGTCTTGGGCTAATTTATTCAATTTAGAACCAAATGGCCATGGAACAGTGAGTTTTCAAATTTCTATCATTTGTTTGGGTTCAAATTTGACTTTGATAAGTTCACAAGTGTAGAGATTCTTTCAGCTAGAGAACAAGTTGAGTTTTTATCCTAGAAACTTCATATCCAGTAGGTTGACTTGATTGGCAGCCAATCTAAGGGAGAGATCAGAAGCAGAATAACAAGTTGGTGGCAATTAAAGATTAAACTACTGAATAAGGAAATTAGGTTAGAATTTCATCATCATGATATTTATTTGACTTCCATAATCTTTATGTTGAGAAAAAAAAGTCATGGCTCACTTCTCAAAAGAATAATTTTTGTAGGGAAAAGGAAATACTAAAACAGCTTTATGAAATTACATCCTCTGAAGTGTTGTATAAGACAGTACTCTCTCTGACATGTAATTTGCCTTTAAACAATTCAGAAGAGTCTGAATGGTGATTGTTACTTGAGTCTTTATCTAAAACGTTCAGTGATAGGGCAGCATATGGACTTGGCGATGTCTCTGGTGGAACATCTATTCAACTAAGACGCAGAGGTGAGGGCTTTTTCTGGGGTCACAATGATCTGAAGGTTAAATTCAGCTTGTAAAAGCAGAGTCTTATTGGCTTTCTATCTTACTTCGATTCCATTTTGTTTTAAGATCATTGCAGCCTAGATTTCTTTTACCTGTTTTCAAGTCACAATAATTCCGAAGTAATCATTTCACCAGTCACAACAAGAAATGTTCTCTAAGGCTTTTGTGCTACTCTATAAAACAAAGCAATTCTATGATCATAAAAAGCTTTAAACATCTGAATTTGGTTTGGGAAAAGAGCACTGTGTAGTAATATCTTTTCAGACTTAGAAAGCACATAGAAATGGATAGTATCAACATATGGAGTTGTTCATTTTGCAGAACACTTACTATCAGATGTTCTTAAATAACGATGAAGAACACATGCTTAATTAGCTCAATTGTCTGTGGATAACCATGGTGATGCTCAACTTTTCTTTCAGTTTCAAGTTTATGATGCCTTGGAAATTCTCTCTGAAATTTGCCATGGCATATAATGTTTGCACATTGTGCTTTAATAAAATGATCAACCATATTAAAATCCTGCTGTAGTCCATCAAAATATTTCTACTCAGCAATAATACTGTCACATAAAACTACAGCCATCCCTTAAACTTACAATTTTATGGGCTATATTTTGAAGACATAATATTCTACAGATTTTATTCAATTGTGAACATGTTTTCCTGTTACCTTTTATTTTAAAAAAATTACAACCTTTTGCCTTTAATATTAGACCTAATAATAGTAATATCTCTTTTTGTCATCGTCATTGAATGGCTGTTTTAGGTGTCATGAAGTCAAATGCTTATGATATCAACAGTAGGAAGAAGAGATAATTGTGGGGAACTGGCACTGTTGCAGTGCAGCAACAGGGATCTAATGTGTGCATATGTATTAGTTTCCTATTGCTGCTGTAACAAATTGCTACAAACTTGGTGACTTAAAAGAATGCAAATTTATTATCTTATAGTTCTAGAGATGAGAAGTCTGAAATGGGTCTCACTGGGCTAAAATCAAGGTGTCGGCAGGGGTATGTTCCTTCTGGAGCCTCTAGGGGAGAGTCTTTTTTCTGGCCTTTTCCATCTTATGGAGGCTGCCTGCATTACTTGGCTCCTGGCCACCTTCCATCCTCAAAGTCAGCAACGGCCAATCAAGCCTTTCTCACCCTGCACCACTCTGACACTTTCTCACCCTGACCCACTCGGATTCTTTTGCTTCCTTTTTCCACATTTAAAGGACGCTTATGATTATGTTGGGTACACCTGGATAATCCAAGAGAATCTATTTTCACATCAGTTTATTAGCAACCTTAATTCCATCTGGAACCTTCATTCCCGCTTTCCATATAATATAATATATTCACAGGTACTGGGGATTAGGGCATGGATATCTGTGGGGTGGCAGTTATTCTGCCCAGCGTGAAATATATTTCCATTTTTAAAAGCAGCTGTGAAGTCATGTTTCAGGTGAAATATCTGGATATTTAAGTGTTTAAAACTAATTGTAATTTTTTTTTTTAACTCTATAAGATACATAGCATCTTAGTAGGTCCATTTTGGCCTCCAGGCTGTCTATTTACAACCACTTGTCTATTGCATGTCTGACTCTATGCAAAGCATCATGCCTTTTTTACTCATGTTTCTTCAATCTAGTAGAGGAAGTAAACATTTACGAATGTCTGTAAAGTAACACGTGAACAACGCAGTATAAGGAACACTATGTAGGGAGGTGCTTAGGGGATGATCAGTATAGGGTAAAGCAAGATATTCTTGAAAAAATTCAGGATCTGGATGGACAAAAGGAAATTTGAAAGATGTTATGATTAGGTAGGATTAGGCTATGAGCAGCAGTGTTAGGAAAGAACAGGGTGTGTATTGATTGACACACCTAGAAGCTGGTCTTGCTGGAGTAGGAGGGACCAGATCAGGATAGATGAAATGATGCAGTGACCCAGTTAATACACAGCTTCAAGGCTTTCTTTAGAGTTTGACTTTATTTTGACATGCATTAAATTGTTCTTTTAGGCTCTTGGGCCAAAGAAACAGGTAGATATAATACTGGCTAAGAAAGTTATTTTGAGAGTTATCATAACAGAAATGAAAGCATGAAGACCAAAAAGGTGACTATTTGAGTTATCCAGGTATGCAAAAGTGAGAAATCTATACTAGGGTGCTCGATGTGGATTGAAAAAAATCTGAAAGTCATTGCAAAGAAAGGATCAGTGGGGCTAGTGAATGACTGGCTGTGAAGAGCTAATGAGATGAAGGTAACGATAAGATTTCAAGCCTGGGTACCAGGAGGACAGTGGAATCATGGAATCATAGAATCATGGGCTGAGGTATATTGATTTGGGTATTTAAAATCATTGGATTGGATGGCTTTTTTTTTTTTTTTTTCCCCAAGGGAGAAGAGCATGGGACCAAGGACCAGGCTTTAAGACATGCCTATATTAGAGTAGTGGGGAAAAGGTGAGGGAGTAGAAGGAGGGAAAGCAGAACCATCATAACACAGTGCCTGGACACCCCAAGGAGGGGGTAATTTTAGGATAAGGAAAAAAAGAAGAATTCCATGATAACATACAGGTTTTTTTTTTTGCAGTATGAGAATTGTTTGATTGATATAGAAGATCAGAGAGCAAGATAAAGAAAACTTGTTCAAAAGAGTTTGCAATGGAATTTGAGGCAGAAATGGAATGCTCGTTAAGGGTGAGAAGATGAATTCCTAGGTTTGTTCGTTCGTCTTGAAGTGGTTACAAGATAGAAAAAGGCCAAGGAAGAGCAGGGAACAATGTTCCTGAAGAGGGAGATGTAGTAGACGCCTTTGAAATGTCTGCCAGATGACAGCTTCTTCCATGGGATATGCTCATCCTGCCTTTAGGGTGAGTCCAGGAAATCCCTTTCTATTTTGTGACCTCACCCTATTGGCTACAGTATATTTTCAGAGAGAGGGAATGGGCACCTGACTCAACCTAGGCCAATCAGGATCTCTTTTTCTAGAAATTTCTCAACGAGCCTGAGAAATGTGTCATTTATTTCTGTGGGTGACAGGAAATGCAGACATGTAAACTCAGGTTCTGAATGTGCTATTTAACTATGTCCATGTACATCACAACAGTGAGAATCAGTCAAGACATGGGAGGGAGAGGAAGCAGGAGAGGCAGAAAGTGGCGGGGTGAGGGGGCGGGCAGAGAGTCAGGGAGGGGCAGAAAGGTGCGAGCACTAGGTTCCTGCTGGCTTTCTTTTCTCCTCTTTGAACATCTTATGAAGTTTTCCCTCTTCCTCTGGATTTCTGTGATTAATCCATTATTTTTCTAGGTTGAAGGGATTCTGATACTTTCAACCAAAAGAGCCATGAATAAGATACCAGGAAAGGTGAAATCTAGAACACTGGCTGTCATTTTGAGAACAATTCTTCCTCAGGTAATAGGGAAGTGGAGGTAATTGTACCAATAGGTAATTGGAACAGTGAATGATCTGAGGAACCAGAAAACTGCAAGAGGTACTTTGGAAGCTCACATTCTTCACCCTACAATTAGTTCAAGCCTCACTTTAGAAATACTTCTGAGAAGCCTTCCTTAAGCCACTATTCTCAGTAAGGTGCCCCTTCCATGTATTCTCCCCCACAAGAGTGTGCCCATCACAGAATTTGTTATACTGTATTTAAGTTGTGGGTGCACTTGTCTGTAACAGCCTCTAAACTTTAATCTCCCTGGAGTCAGGGACCATGTACTTTTGTTGAAAGAATATTTCATATCATCCCAGTAGAGACCAATACTTTTCCATTTTGCACTATTGAAACAGCTCTTCCCTGAAATGTTTAGAATAGAAATTTAGAGTTGATCCATACATCATCATGAGAACATGCCCAAAGATGGTAAATATGTTAATTTGTTGTTACAATTATGAAGCATTATATTTAAAATAATTTACTTAGAGATTTGCTTTGGAAAGTTGTTGATTGCTTTTGAAAGTAATTAATAGTAATAAAGAAATCTCAAGGTGTTATTGCATGATGATTTTTAGGAGTCTAGATCTTCTAAATACAAATACGGAGGGAAAGGAAAAAGACAGAAAGTTCCTGATGATTTGTGATTTGTTTTAGCAGAAAATTTGTTAAGAAATGTGCAGTTAGGGGGAGTGTGATTACAAAATCAAGGAAGGAAATACAGCTAGCTCATAAAATGATTTGGCCATTTGAATAGTCTATATTAGTAATATCTAGCTCTTGCAAGCTTTGGATCAAGAACCCCTTCCTTCTGAGCCAGGTCTTCAAGTCCATTGCTCATCCCTCGAATGATCTCAAAGTAAAGAAATTGGCATGTAGCTCTTCTTCACAGTAAGGCCAGAGACCTTTGATAGTAAGAAGAAGGTATAACAGTGGTATGACTATGGACATAGTTTGGGTCTAGCATAGATTATCTTGGACTTTTAAGCTGTGAAAGAGATGGTAAGCTTAACCTTTATTTCCAAGGCTTGATTACTGTAGACTCATGCCATAGGTCTTAGGCAAATTTACCATCCCCTTAGAACTAATTTTAGCAGAGTTGACTCATGTGTTTGAAATCAGTTTTGAAAATGCAGAGTCCTTGGTTCTAAAAATAAGAACACATTTCTTCATTAGTCCCCACACCCTACTTTACCCTGAACAGGAAAGCAGCCGATTTATAAGGCAGAGACCTTCCTAGTCTCTCCCGCATGTCAGGGTTGGCAGGTATCAGATTGTCAGTCCTCCTGGGTCTTCCTGCACACACTCGAGCCATCTGAATCAATTTCTTTCCCTCATTGAAACCCATTCCATTGTCTTCTGAACATACTGATCTTCAGTCATGCACAGACTCATCATACCCTTCATGGTGTTTCTGCCTGCAGGCCTCTCCTCATTATTTCTATATTGGTCACTCTGTCCTTACAGCTGATGCCAATCACGCTTCTTACAAGTGTATTTCAAAGGCATTGAGCCTCTGGTGTTTCACTCACGGGAAAAGGACACTGAATCTCCCTCCTTTGTACCTGTAGTATAGATTCACTTAGCCGATTTCATTTGAGTACTCATCAAAAATTGTAAGAACTTTTGTAAAAGTACACGTGCTTTCAACCCCTCCCCACGTTCCCTTTTCACCCCATACGCAAGTGGAAAGAGGGGTTTCACGTAAGGAGCACAGAGAACAATTGTACCACATGAAAAAGAAAGGATCAATACTAATCATGACCTGCAGTCACACTACCTTTGGCTATGATCATCTCAGATCTCTTATCTGAGAGGGGCCCAGCTGGCTGCATCTTTTAAATAGAGGGCCCTGTGGAAGAGCCCAGAGGTGGTCAGAAGCACTTCTGGTGATCCTGTTTGTGACAGTGCATCCTGGCAACTCTGCAACTCTGCCTTTCTCAAGAAGATTATTCATGCTTGCTGGATTTCTAGCAAGTTGAAAATTTCATAGGATTTTTACTGGTCTCTCGTGGTCAGTGTGTATTGATTCTATCTTGCCTATTGGATAGGGTGTACTGATCCTACATTACCTTTAAATATTTTGGTCCAATCAGATTCAGTAAAAATAATAACAACAGCAATAATAGTTGTCGTCTTCATCTCATTAAATTCTCAATAATGTAAATTACCTTTATCTGTAGTCACATATACTACAGGTGAGGAAGCTGTGAATTAGAAACATGAGCATCATATTTCATCAATTTTAATATATACATTGTCTTAGTCCATTCAGGTCACTATAACAAAATACCACAGACCAGATGGTTTGTAAGCAACAGAGATTTATTTCTCACAATTCTAGAGGCTGGACGTTCAAGGTCAGGGTCCAGCATGGTCAGGTTGTGGTGAAAGCCCTCTTCCCCCTTGCTGACTGCCGACTTCTCGCTGTGTCCTCACATGTTGGAAGGGGCTATGGGGATCCATCAGGCCCCTTTTATATGGGCACTAATCCCATTTATGAGGGCAGCACCTCCCAAAGGCCCCACCTCCTAATATCATCACTGTGGGCATTAGGTTTTCAAGTATAACTTTTGATGGGGACACAAACATTCAGACCATAGCATACATTTTTCACATCTCTCAAATTGGACTGTCTTACTATTAGTGTATTTTATGAAGATAAGTGCATTTCTGTTTTTTTTTCTGAGTGGCACATAAACTACCTGTGTATCTTACATTCACTGATGGTTTCAATTTCATGAAATATGGCACCTTGTCCAAAACCATCCAGTTAATATGTGGTAGAGCAGACTGGAAACCCCATGCTATGTTCTCAAACATAATACTTCCAAGAAAGGAAGGCTGGGAATGAGGGGGAGGCAGAAGTAGATTAGAAGTAGTATGTTCTTCATGAAATTGTGACATTCTTCCCACTGCAAGAGTTGGCATCGATAAAGGATTTGTGAAGACTTTTATTATTCTGGCCCCAGTTTTTAGGGAAAGCAATTAGACAGGTTAAAGGAAGCTATCTTAGTGGCGCTTGATGGAGAAGATAACCTTGGAAACTCCTTTCAGTTTTCTGAATTCCGATTCTGATATGTGCTATGAGGATTAAGGAGAAGACCTTTGAGTCCCTTTGTTTTTTGCATCTTATATTCTCTGAATTTTTCCATCCTCTCTTCTGCAGTCCTGAGCAGTCCTTGAATATACAGGTTATCCTGCCAGGATTCATAACCCAATTAATCAAAGACAAGGGCAACCATCTCTTTGCTTAGGGACTGATAGTTTCCTGTTACACATTAGGAAATGTGTCTCAGAAGGCATTTATCTTTCTTTACTTGCTGTTCACATTGAAGAGTGAGAGAGTGAGAAGAGCAATAAATGGTCTCTCCTCCTCTAAGTGTTTCAGCATTCTTTGTATGGCTTCTCATGTTCTGCTTCCTGTTTTAATAGCACTTCAGAATGTCTGCCAGTCTGTTTTAGAGACAGCTTATTGGCTGTGATACTGAGAAACATGCAACTTATGTTTCTTAACTTTTTTTCCTACCGTATTTTCCTTTCCAAATTAATACCACAAATGGCAACCATTTTAAAAGTGGGAACTTGTCAAGAGAATTGGGAAAAAAATCATCCAATCCCAGACGTCTGTGATATGATGTTGATGAAATATTTTGGTACGCTGAAACCTTAATTTAACACTGGCCTGGTAAGTGAAACTGTCTTGTAATGAGTATCTTCAAGTCACAAAATGTCTTGAAACATTTCCAAAGATAATCAGAGTTCTATAATAGAAAATTTTATCTTTTGCAATGTCATGTGAAGACTTTCAAATATTTAACACCGTCTCTCATCAAAGATCAACCTCACTTTAGTTGTCATACCAAATTTCTTATTGATCTTTGATAATGGTAAATGCCTATCTTGGGAATCTTTATGTAACCAGGTCATTTGTCACAAGATGGATATTCTTAAAACCAGAAATTAGATGCCAAATTCCAATAGTCTAATAACAGCTTTTTAAATCACAAGATTCTTTTTTTATGACTTGTGAGTTATTTTAGACCTTTTAAAACCATTGCCCCAGCCTTTTCACTTATTCTTAGGCTGGGGATTATTTCTTTTTATCCAGCCTGCAAAAAGTTAAAGGTCAAATTTCCACCTGAAAATAGTTGGGGAGTTTCCAAACAGAAGTTGTTTCTCAATTTATCTTCCTCCCGCCTGCCTTTTACTTTCTCATCCCTTGTCTGCCATCCAATTAATGCACGTCAGTTCTGTTTTGTCACCTCTGTTGAGAAATGTGATTGAGTGATTAGTCCAATTTTATGCTATTAGCTAACACATCACACATATGTAATTGAAACAAAATGCTACAGATAGACTTGCTTGGGTCTGTGCTTCAGTAATTTCTCACAAAGAGGTGATGTAAGCACCCCTTCTTCAGAAACAAAGATAACTAGGACCAGCTACATAATCTGTGGAGCTAAGTGCCAAAAAAAAGCACATGGCTTCACCCGGAGGTGAGGAGGTCAGTCTCCTTTTCCCACAGTCAAGTGGACAGGTGACTTCCGAAAAATTGCATCCTCTAGCACTAGATGCCTGGACTGGCAGTGGACAAGAGGTGGACCGGGGGTGGGAAAGAGGCTCCTGCCAGGTGGACTGCTGAATAGGTCATGGAGCTGGCAGCCTACCTGAGGACTGGGGTCCCCCTGACCTGCCTCCCTGCAGCCACGCTCAGGCTCCCTACCAGGGGCCAACCCAGTCCCCCCGCCCCAGACAGAGAGCAACAGCTGTCCACAGTGGGGCAGGGGCTGGTCTGGGAGAAGCAGGGTGAGAACACTTCCAGGGGATGTAGGACACTGTGTGAATTAAAGTTCCAAACTTGTGGTACCTGCTCCGTTGGTCCATTGAACTTCACTTACAAAGCACAAACTCAAAGGTAGAGTGATTAAGTAATTTCAAGATGGTGACGCAGAGCATTAAAGCCATTTGCAAAACTACTGGATGCATACCCTTGAAACCTTCCCTGAAAGATAACCGCTTCTTCTGCTGTGAACTACTTACTTCAATTACTGTGTTTTTTCTGCTTAACGTTACAAATATTTATTCACAAGCATTTCTCCCCAGACCATCCACTGATGAGCAGTCTGGTAGAAGAAGTGGTATCATTATTGGAGTTCTTACTATTATATTTATAGCTGCAGTATTGCACATAATAGCTTCATTAATTGGACAAGCAAAACAAACAGATACAAAGACTCAAGGAATGCTACTTAAACCCTATCTTCTAGATTATTTAATTCAGGAATGGGGTACTTATGTATACAGTTTCCTTATATCTGCTTGAGTATTACATCACTTTGCAGGTTTGAAGTCCCAGAGAGAATATAAGGCGGTTGCCTATTTTCCTCTGAGGGTTGCACCATGCTGTTAGTCAGGGGCTTTCAACCCTGGCTGCAGACTCCAGTCACCTGGAAATCATTTTATAAACACTGACCACTTGGGCCCTTCACCCTAAGATTGTTATTTAATTGACTGGGAGGTGAGAGCTGTTCATTATAGCTTTTCAAAAGCTCCTAGAGTGAAAGGAGAGTGTGGAGAGGGGTAATGCTGGTTGTGGCCTGGGGCTATCAACCAGAGCCTCTACACAAGCCCCTCAATAGGGCTTGGGCTTCTCAGAGCCTGGCATCTGGGTTCCAAGTGGGAATCTTCCCTGAGCAGACGTTAGGAGGCCCAGGTAGAAGCTTCAAGGTTTTCTCTGACCTAGTGTCAGAAATCCCAAAGCATCACTTCTGTCACATTCTCCTTGTTAAGCAAGTCACTAAGGCCAACCCAGAGAGAAGAGGAGAGAAATTAGACTCCGCCTCTTGTTGGTGGAGTGTCAGGACCACATTTGAGGAGAGCACACGGGATGCAAATTATCATTGCAGTTATCTTTGGGCATATGATCTGCTGCAGAGGTCATGGACGCTTTAAAGTTATTTTAGGTAGGACTGAAATAGTAACAAAATCAAGGAGATAGCCCAATGTGTGCTTTGTTCTCCATTTCTTTTTCAATTCACAAGCTAGGCCTTTATCAGCCAGTGATTCCTGACTTTGTAAAAATTCTATTCATTTGTTAAAATGTTTGTGATGGTAAAAGTACATTGTCGAATTTTAAAAAATGAAAAAAATGATATTAAATGGCAAAATCCCTTTATACTACTACATTTTTCTTCCCAGCCCTACTTCAAAAAAGGCAGTGGATAAAATCTAGTATTTGGACAACCAATCTAAATCTCTAATTTTATATCAGTATATTCAAAACTCCAGAACACTGAAAAGCCAAAATTTTATCAAATCTTACCTTGGCACTACCTCTTGGTACCTACCACTTTGATTAAGAGGTTCATTAATCCTTTGTCCAATTTTTTTCTTTTTTTTGCGGTACGTGGGCCTCTCACTGTTGTGGCCTCTCCCATTGCGGAGCACAGGCTCCGGACGCGCAGGCTCAGCGGCCATGGCTCACGGGCCCAGCCGCTCCGCGGCATGTGGGATCTTCCCAGACCGGGGCACAAACCCGTGTCCCCTGCATCGGCAGGCGGACTCTCAGCCACTGCGCCACCAGGGAAGCCCATGTCCAATTTGATTCATCCCAGCCACCAGGCTTATATGGTAACAGCTGTTCATCCATACCTGCCTTTGCTCCAGGTCTTCCCTGGGCATGGTAATATTCTGAAACTTCACAGAGGATGACATTAAGTTCAGTTTGCAGAAACACAATGGTATTGTTTTGATGTTATGAATGTTCAACCAAAGTTAGAAAACAGTAACATAAAGTTTCCTCATTTGGCATATTTATAATATCTGTTGAGCAACCTAAACCCATTTAGGCAACCTAAACTGAGTGTACAGTACACACAATGTAGAGCTATTTTATGTGGCTCTAAGGAGCATTCATCTCTGCAGAGACCACGCTCAGCAGCACGAAAAGCAGGCTACAGAAACATCTGTGCGTTTGTTTTTATCCTGGGTACATTTATGCCTGTGTCATATTTTCTTTCCAAGGACGATGAACTATAATTAGTAGCAGGATCCTTGGATACATCACTAGGCCAGTCTTAAAGTACAAATTGGTACATTCATTTCACGGGGCCAAGATTCAGCCATAGGAGAGAATCATGAAATTGCACTGCAGGCAGTCAGAGTTACTGATACTCTTCAAAGGTGTTAGGCTGTTGTCCTTTGGGGCATTATATTTTTCTGATTGAGGGTCTCCCTGTACACTTCCACATGGCTTTCTCTTGCCTTATTTTTTTGAATAAATAATTTGTCCTCTGCACCCTTCCTTCATCTTGATATCTCTTTGGCTATTTACAGTGCAAGAATGAACACATCTTCCTACTTTCCACTTTTCAGTGTCCCTAAGTGAAAGATGACCTCCTTTAATACCACTCAGAGTACTCAACAAAAAAGTGTAGGTTCTTGGACCTACTCCAGATCCATGGAATCAGTAAAATGCCCACAAATCTGCATTTTAACAGGTTTCCCAGTTGGCTCTTATTCACAAGAAAATTTGAAACTTACTGCCCTAGAGCCTTGCTATTTAAAGTACAATCCTAGTACCAGCAGCCTGGGCATCCCTGGGGAGCTTGTTAGGAATGCAGAATCCCAAGCCCTACCCCACACCTCCTGAATCAGAATCTGCATTTTAGCAATAAGCCCCAATAATTGATATGCACTTAAAGTCTGAAAAGCATGGATGTTGACAGTTCAGTCCAAATTCCTAAGCATGTCAAACAAGGCTCAACATAATAGTTGCTACCTATGTCTCCAGCTCCTTCTTCTGCCCTGTACCCCACATACACACTCCATTTGAGTCATTCTCAACTAGAAAGATAAGCCTTTAAAAATTGGGATATTCTATCATTTTTGAGCTACAAAATAACAAATTCTGTTCATAGCATATTTAGGTTCAACCTAAGTACTTGCAGTTCCTTGTATAAGGGTTTATGCTCCAGAATTCCTTGCCTTTGGACATCGTGAACTTCTGCTGCAATATCCCTTTTCCCACTTGGTGAATCGTCATTCATTCTTGAAGACAATCCTTCTATAAAGCTGACTTACATCTGCACATCTGAGGTCCTTGCAGGCTTTTTCCTGCTTGTTGTCCATTGCAATGCCTAGAATATATAGGATGTTCAATTAATATTTGTTAAATGAGTGAGTGAATAAATGAATGAATATTTCACATGTTTTCAAACTATCCTCTCCAACACCACAGATTTACTACTGGTGATGGATTATAACTTCCTTTGTAGCAGCTAATATCAAAAGAAAACAGAGTAGGGCTTCCCTGGTGGCACAGTGGTTGAGAGTCCGCCTGCCAATGCAGGGGACATGGGTTCGTGCCCCGGTCCGGGAAGATCCCACATGCCGCGGAGCAGCTAGGCCCGTGAGCCATGGCCGCTGAGCCTGCGCGTCTGGAGCCTGTGCTCCGCAACGGGAGAGACCACAACAGTGAGAAGCCCGCGTACCACAAAAAAAAGAAAACAGAGTAGAAATATATTTTCCAATTTTAAATATAAGTGATAGATAAGTGTGCTTGCATCATGCAAAATATCTGTCCCTAAAAAGTTGTAAACTAATTACAGTCTTAGTCAAACAGATTGTACCTGTAAGGGAAATGCTCATCTTTCTAAGATTTGAACCCGACAGTATATTCTTCCTTATTTATTTATTTATTTATTTTTGTGGAACCTTTTGAGAAACCACCAAGCTGTTTTCCACAGCATTTGGACCATTTTACATTCCTACCAGCAATAAACAAAGGTTTCCATCTCTCTAACTCCTCACTTCTCCTTTTTTTCTTTTTTATTATAACTACCCTAATGGGTATAAGGTAGTATCTCATTGTGGTTTTTTTTTTTAACATCATTATTGGAGTATGATTGCTTTACAATGGTGTGTTAGTTTCTTCTTTATAACAAAGTGAATCAGTTATACATATACATATGTTCCCATATCTCTTGCGTCTCCCTCTCTCCCACCCTCCCTATCCCACCCATCTAGGTGGTCACAAACCACCTAGCTGATCTCCCTGTGCTATGCAGCCACTTCCCACTAGCTATATATTTTACGTTCGGTAGTGTATATATGTCCATGCCACACTCTCACTTTGTCACAGCTTACCCTTCCCCCTCCCCATATCCTCAAGTCCATACTCTAGTAGGTCTGTATCTTTATTCCCGTCTTACCCCTAGGTTCTTCATGACCTTTTTTCTTTTCTTAGATTCCATATATGTGTGTTAGCATACGGTATTTGTTTTTCTCTTTCTGACTTACTTCACTCTGTATGACAGACTCTAGGTCCATCCACCTCATTACAAGTAACTCAATTTCGTTTCTTTTCATGGCTGAGTAATATTCCATTGTATATATGTGCCACATCTTCTTTATCCATTCATCTGTTGATGGACACTTAGGTTGCTTCCATGTCCTGGCTATTGTAAATAGAGCTGCAATGAACATTTTGGTACATGACTCTTTTTGAATTATGGTTTTCTCAGGGTATATGACCAGTAGTGGAATTGCTGGGTCGTATGGTAGCTCTATTTGTAGTTTTTTAAGGAACCTCCATACTGTTCTCCATAGTGGCTGTATCAATATACATTCCCACCAGCAGTGCAAGAGTGTTGCGTTTTCTCCACACACTCTCCAGCATTTATTGTTTCTAGATTTTTTGATGGTGGCTATTCTGACTGGTGTGAGATGATATCTCATTGTAGTTTTGATTTGCATTTCTCTAATGATTAATGATGCTGAGCATTCTTTCATGTGTTCGTTGGCAATCTGTATATCTTCTTTGGAGAAATGTCTATTTAGGTCTTGCACCCATTTTTGGATTGTGTTGTTTGTTGTTTTATTATTGAGCTGCATGAGGTGCTTGTAAATTTTGGAGATTAATCCTTTGTCAGTTGCTTCATTTGCAAATATTTTCTCCCATTCTGAGGGTTGTCTTTTCATCTTGTTTATGGTTTCCTTCACTGTGCAAAAGCTTTGAAGTTTCATTAGGTCCCATTTGTTTATTTTTGTTTTTATTTCCATTTCTCTAGGAGGTGGGTCAAAAAGGATCTTGCTGTGATTTATGTCATAGAGTGTTCTGCCTATGTTTTCCTCTAAGAGTTTGATAGTGTTTGGCCTTACGTTTAGGTCTTTAATCCATTTTGAGTTTATTTTTGTGTATGGTGTTAGGGAGTATTCTAATTTCATACTTTTACATGTACCTGTCCAGTTTTCCCAGCACCACTTATTGAAGAGGCTGTCTTTTCTCCACTGTATATTCTTGCCTCCTTTATCAAAGATAAGGTGACTATATGTGCGTGGGTTTATCTCTGGGCTTTCTATCCTGTTCCATTGATCTATATTTCTGTTTTAGTGCCAGTACCATACTGTCTTGATTACTGTAGCTTTGTAGTATAGTCTGAAGTCAGGGACCCTGATTCCTCCAGCTCTGTTTTTCGTTCTCAAGACTGCTTTGGCTATTCGGGGTCTTTTGTGTTTTCATAAAAATTGTGAACTTTTTTGTTCTAGTTCTGTGAAAATTGCCAGTGGTAGTTTGGTAGGGATTGTGTTGAATCTGTAGATTGCTTTGGGTAGGAATTTTCACAATGTTGATTCTTCCAATCCAAGAACATGGTATATCTCTCCATCTATTTGTATCATCTTTAATTTCTTTCGTCAGTGTCTTATAATTTTCTGCATACAGGTCTTTTGTCTCCTTAGGTAGGTTTATTCCTAGATATTTTATTCTTTTTGTTGCAATTGTAAATGGGAGTGTTTTCTTAATTTCACTTTCAGATTTTTCATCACTAGTGTATAAGAATGCCAGAGATTTCTGTGCATTAATTTTGTATCCTGCTATTTTACCGAATTCATTGAATAGCTCTAATAGTTTTCTGGTAGCATCTGTAGGATTCTCTATGTATAGTATCATGTCATCTGGAAACAGTGACAGCTTTACTTCTTCTTTTCTGATTTCGATTCCTTGTATTTCTTTTTCTTCTCTGATTTCTGCGGCTCAAACTTCCAAAACTATGTTGAATAAGAGTGGTGAGAGTGGGCAACCTTGTCTTGTTCCTGATCTTAGTGGAAATGGTTTCAGTTTTTCACCATTGAGGATGATGTTGGCTGTGGGTTTGTCATATATGGCCTTTATTTTGTTGAGGAAAGTTCCCTCTATGCCTACTTTCTGCAGGGTTTTTATCATAAATGGGTGTTGAATTTTGTCAAAAGCTTTCTCTGCATCTATTGAGATGATCATATGGTTTTTCTCCTTCAATTTGTTAACATGCTGTATCACGTTGATTGATTTGCGTATATTGAAGAGTCCTTGCATTCCTGGGATAAACCCCACTTGATCATGCTGTATGATCCTTTTAATGTGCTGTTGGATTCTGTTTGCTAGTATTTTGTTGAGGATTTTTGCATCTATGTTCATCAGTGATACTGGCCTTTAGTTTTCTTTCTTTGTGATATCTTTGTCTGCTTTTGGTATCAGGGTGATGGTGGCCTTGTAGAATGAGTTTGGGAGTGTTTCTCCCTCTGCTATATTTTGGAAGAGTTTGAGAAGGATAGGTGTTAGCTCTTCTCTAAATGTTTGATAGAATTCGCCTGTGAAGCCATCTGGTTCTGGGCTTTTGTTTGTTGGACAATTTTTAATCACAGTTTCAATTTCAGTGCTTGTGATTGGTCTGTTCATATTTTCTATTTCTTCCTGGTTCAGTCTTGGAAGTTTGTGCTTTTCTAAGAATTTGTCCATTTCTTCCAGGTTGTCCATTGTATTGGCATCTAGTTGCTTGTAGTAATCTCTCATGATCTTTTGTATTTCTGCATTGTCAGTTGTTACTTCTCCTTTTTCATTTCTAATTCTATTGATTTGAGTCTTCTCCCTTTTCTTCTTGATGAGTCTGGCTAATGGCTTATCAATTTTGTTTATCTTCTCAAAGAACTAGCTTTAAGTTTTATTGATCTTTGCTATCATTTCCTTCACTTCTTTTTCATTTATTTATGATTTCTTTCCTTCTGCTAACTTTGGGGTTTTTTTATTCTTCCTTGTCTAATTGCTTTAGGTGCAAGGTTAGGTTGTTTATTTGAGATGTTTCCTGTTTCTTAAGGTAAGATTGTATTGCTATAAACTTCCCTCTTAGAACTGCTTTTGCTGCATCCCATAGGTTTTGGGTCATTGTGTCTCCATTGTCATTTGTTTCTAGGTAGTTTTTGATTTTCTCTTTGATTTCTTCAGTGATCACTTCATTATTAAGTAGTGTATTGTTTAGCCTCCACGTGTTTGTATTTTTTACAGATCTTTCCTGTAATTGATATCTAGTCTCATAGTGTTGTGGTTAGAAAAGATACTTGATATGGTTTCAATTTTCTTAAATTTACCAAGGCTGTATTTGTGACCCAAGGTATGATCTATCCTGGAGAATGTTCCATGAGCACTTGACAAAAATGTGTATTCTGTTGTTTTTGGATGGAATGTCCTATAAATATCAATTAAGTCCATCTTGTTTAATGTATCATTTAAAACTTGTGTTTCCTTATTTATTTTCATTTTGGATGATCTGTCCATTGGTGAAAGTGGGGTGTTAAAGTCCCCTGCTATGGTTGTGTTACTGTCGATTTCCCCTTTTATGGCGGTTAGTATTTGCCTTATGTATTGAAGTGCTCCTATGTTGGGTGTATAAATATTTACAATTGTTATATCTTCTTCTTGGATCGATCCCTTGATCATTATGTAGTGTCCTTCTTTGTCTCTTGTAATAATCTTTAGAGTCTATGTTGTCTGATATGAGAATTGCTACTCCAGCTTTCTTCTGATTTCCGTTTGCATGGAATATCTTTTTCCATCCCCTCACTTTCAGTCTGTATGTGTCCCTAGGTCTGAAGTGGGTCTCTTGTAGACAGCATATATACAGGTCTTGTTTTTGTATCCATTAAGCCAGTCTGTGTCTTTTGGTGGGAGCATATAATCCATTTACATTTAAGGTAATTATCGATATGTATGTTCCTATTCCCATTTTCTTAATTGTTTTGGGTTTGTTATTGTAGGTCTTTTCCTTCTCTTGTGTTTCTTGCCTAGAGATGTTCCTTTAGCATTTGTTGTAAAGCTGGTTTGGTGGTGCTGAACTCTCTCAGCTTTTGCTTGCCTGTAAAGGTTTTAATTTCTCCATCAAATCTGAATGAGATCCTTGCTGGGTAGAGTAATCTTGGTTGTAGGTTTTTCTCCTTCATCACTTTAAATATGTCCTGCCACTCCCTTCTGGCTTGCAGAGTTTCTGCTGAAAGATCAGCTGTTAACCTTATGGGGATTCCCTTGTATGTTATTTGTTGTTTTTCCCTTGCTGCTTTTAATATGTTTTCTTTGTATTTAATTTTTGATAGTTTGATTAATATGTGTCTTGGCATGTTTCTCCTTGGATTTATCCTGTATGGGACTCTCTGTGCTTCCTGGACTTGATTAACTATTTCCTTTCCCATATTAGGGAAGTTTTCAACTATAATCTCTTCAAATATTTTCTCAGTCCGTTTCTTTTTCTCTTCCTCTTCTGGGACCCCTATAATTCGAATGTTGGTGCGTTTAACGTTGTCCCAGAGTCCTCTGAGACTGTCCTCAATTCTTTTCATTCTTTTTTCTTTATTCTGCTCTGCAGTAGTTATTTCCACTATTTTATCTTCCATGTCACTTATCCGTTCTTCTGCCCCAGTTATTCTGCTATTGATCCCTTCTCGAGTATTTTTAATTTCATTTATTGTGTTGTTCATCGTTGCTTGTTTCCTCTTTAGTTCTTCTAGGTCCTTGTTAAATGTTTCTTGAGTTTTCTCTATTCTATTTCCAAGATTTTGGATCATCTTTACTGTCATTATTTATGATTTCTGATTCCGGTAGACTGCCTATTTTCTCTTCATTTGTTAGGTCTGGTGGGTTTTTACCTTGCTCCTTCATCTGCTGTGTGTTTTTCTGTCTGTTCATTTTGTTTATCTTACTGTGTTTGGGGTCTCCTTTTCGCATGCTACAGGTTCGTAGTTCCTGTTGTTTTTGGTGTCTGTCCCCAGTGGCTAAGGTTGGTTCAGTGGGTTGTGTAGGCTTCCTGGTGGAGGGGACTAGTGCCTGTGTTCTGGTGGATGAGGCTGGATCTTGTCCTTTCTGGTGGGCAGGTCCACATCTGGTGGTGTGTTTTGGGGTGGCTGTGGCCTTATTATGATTTTAGGCAGCCTCTTTTCTAATGGATGGGGCTGTGTTCCTGTCTTGCTAGTTGTTTGGCATAGGGTGTCCAGCACTGTAGCTTGCTGGTCGTTGAGTGAAGCTGGGTGTTGGTGTTGAGATGGAGATATCTGGGAGATTTTCACCGTTTGATATTACATGGATCTGGGAGGTCTCTTGTGGACCAGTGTCCTGAAGTTGGCTCTCCAACCTCAGCGGCACAGCCCTGTTGCCTGGCTGGAGCAGTAAGAGCCTGTCCTCCACACGGCTCAGAATAAAAGGGAGAAAAAATAGAAAGAAAGAAAGAAAGAAAGAGAGAGGGAGGGAGGGAGGAAGGAAGGAAGAGGATAAAATAAAATAAAGTTATTAAAATAAAAAATAATTATTAAGAAAAAAATTTTAAAAAGCGAAAAAAAAAAAAAAACCCAGACAGACAGAACCCTAGGACAGATGGTGAAAGCAAAGCTATACAGACAAAATCTCACACAGAAGCATACACGTACACACTCACCAAAAGAGGAAAAGGGGAAAAAATAATCTATCTTGCTCCCAAAGTCCACCTCCTCAATTTGGGATGATTCGTTGTCTATTCATGTATTCCACAGATGCAGGGTACATCAAGTTGATTGTGGAGATTTAATCCGCTGCTCCTGAGGCTGTTGGGAGAGATTTCCCTTTCTCTTCTTTGTTCTCACAGCTCCTGGGATTCAGTTTTGCTGCACCGGCTCCCTGGAAGGGGAGTGTGGATAGTGACCTGTGCTCGCACACAGGCTTCTTGGTGGCGGCAGCAGCAGCCTTAGCGTCTCATGCCCGTTTCTGGGGTCCGTGCTTTTAGCCGCGGCTCGCGCCCGTCTCTGGAGCTCCTTTAAGCAGCGCTCTTAATCCCCTCTCCTCACGCACCAGGAATCAAAGAGGGAAGAAAAAGTCTCTTGCCTCTTCGGCAGCTCCAGACTTTTCCCCGGACTGCCTCCCGGCTAGCCGTGGCACACTAACCCCCTGCAGGCTCTGTTCACGCCGCCAACCCCAGTCCTCTCCCGGCGCTCCGACCGAAGCCCAAGCCTCATTCCCCAGCCCCGCCCGCCCCGGCGGGGGAGCAGGCAAGCCTCCCGAGCTGGTGAGTGCCTGTCGGCCCTGATCCTCTGTGCGGGAATCTCCCCGCTTTGCCCTCCGCACCCCTGTTGCTGCGCTCTCCTACACGGCTCTGAAGCTCCCCCACTCCGCCACCCACAGTCTCCGCCCGCGAAGGGGCTTCTAGTGTATGGAAAGCTTTCCTCCTTCACAGCTCCCTCCCACTGGTGCGGGTCCCGTCCCTATTCTTTTGTCTCTGTTTATTCTTTTTGCTTTTGCCCTACCCAGGTACGTGGGGAGTTTCTTGCCTTTTGGGAGGTCTGAGGTCTTCTGCCAGCGTTCAGTAGGTGTTCTGTAGGAGTTGTTCCACGTGTAGATGTATTTCTGGTGTATCTGTGGGGAGGAAGGTGATCTTCGCGTCCTACTCTTCCGCCATCTTCTCCTGTCTCCCAGTATATTCTTTTTATGTGTTGACTCTTAAGATGGTAATAGTCACCCCTAACTTTACCAATTTTGTAACTAGGTTTGTTGCTACTCTAGCTGATATGGGAGAGGGTTGGCAGGGCACCTCTGATTTTATTCCAGACGAAATAGGAAAACTAGAGAACATTTTTACATTTCAAGTTTTTTTGCTATTTTTTTTCTTTCCATGTATGACTATGACAAAGAACACAGCTTGGATCAGTTTCAGCTTGGCTAGAGAATACACACTACACATACGCTCTTTGACTTTGGCAATGATATCTGTGATTTAAGGATTTTCGTTTTGGTTGGCAGATTTTTCTTCAAATGAATGTATCCTTGATGAAAATGAGATCTTAATGAAACCTTAATTCAGACACTGCAAAATCACACACATATTCTATGTATATAAAAATAAAAAAACTGAATAGAAATTTTCACTTTATACCAAATACTAACAGATACATTTCCCCAGATTGCTTGCTCAGTTCCAATTATCCATTTCAATAAAAAACACTTTTCTTTTTATATTTTCGTGCTTGCAAAAATGTTTGTTAATTATAAAAAATATAAATTCTTTGGAAATGTAGCAGAAAGTTCTAGTCTGTGGTAATAATCACTTCAAAATTTTAGTATATAATCTTCCAGATTTAGTTCTCTGTAGATATTACAATATTTATGTTATAATCCAAAGGAGCATGAACCACTGGATCTAAAATGTGCACTGCAAGGAACCTATGTATTTCTGGCCCACAATCGCGAAGCATTTTTGATCCATGCAAAAATGAGCCATACTCATTGAGGGCAAGGGATGTACTTTTTCCTTTTTGTGTTTTGCATGTATATAAACATTTATAGTTTATTAACATATACTTTCAGCAGTAAAAAATTACAAATTAATATAGTGTTAAATGAAATGATTACTTCAGAGTTTCATTTAACTTTGTGTTTCTATCTTTTTCTGGAATGTTGTGAAGTTTTAACACTTATTCTTTTTCATGAGCAAATGATTAGCAGGATTTTGTGAAAACTAATTGTTAAATAATTCTTTTTCTTGCCAACTGGGGAACATTTCTAAGTTGAGAGCACTAATTTGTCTAGGATTCTTTGAACTATATTGTTTCTAAAGGAAAAATGGAAAAACTAGTGGTCATTTACTAGCGAGTTTTCTTAAGCAAGAAATTGTTAGCCCTTTTTCATTCTCATAGTTTGCACTTCACTCTTTTTATTTGACAATGGTTTATGTCAATTCAAATGCTTTCTAATTTCTTGAGTTTGAGTTTACTTGTTTAAGTTATCATCATTATTTAGAAGTTACCACAAGTGAAAATTCCCACTTTCCATTTTCTTTTCCAAGGTATGTGTGACTTACAGAAAATCTACTAAACCCATTTACACACACACACACACACACATACAGACATACATTTATTCACTTACAGATACTAGAAGCATATTTCAAGTTCAGGGTCAAGGCCTAAGAGTTTCAATTGATTAAACTTAATGAGGATAAGGCATTTGAGACACTTGAATAGAGAATGATATTTATAGTTCCAATGATTATGATAATTATAAAAAGTGGACCCAATGACCTTTACTCTGTAAAATTCTCTAAAGAAGGAAAAAAAATCAAGTTATTATCCTTATATGATATTGTTCTTTAAGATGACTCCTAAAACGGACTTTGTATAATAATTACCTTGGAAAACTTTTGAAATGTGATTCATCAATAGCTGTGGGCTAGATTTAAGGCTTGGATCAAGGTCAGGAATAAAATCACTTTGCTCAGCAAGAATATTACCTTTGTAACTGAAATCGGAAAAAACATACACTAAGTATTTTTGCTTCATTTCCCTGGTGAGTGGGAGATTCTCTGTTTTTATTTCCTCCCATCTTTTTAAGAAAATGAAACGAAAATATAGTCCCTTCTCCCTAGGACTGTATGGTCTAAATTCAGAAATGTAAGAGGCAAAATTGACCTGTGTCTTTGAGTATTGAAGAAACTGGAGTTTGAAAAATGCGTTATGTTCCTTCTTTAGGGGGCACTGTCATATGTAACTGTAAGTCTTTAATTATCTTAAATATTTGCTCAATTTATGAAAATATCTTTATTAAGCTGATTACCTTGCAACAGTGAAGTCCAACTTTGTTGTGTTCTACTTGGCTTTGAAATGTCACAGCTGTGATGACCCTCTCCTCAGTAGTGGCAATGGTCCCTGGCATCCTTGAGGAATCTGGAGATCAGGGATGAGTACAATACAGAGTGTTTTATTGATGTCTACCATGAAAAAAAAGTGTGGTTTTTAAACTCAATAACCACATATACCAAGCCCTGTAATAGAGATGTTTCTTGCCTCTATGGGACTTTCAGTCTGCAGAGTTTCAAATTTGGGAATTAGGGTTTATGAGGGAAAAGAATCGGATACTATGAGGGAAAATAATGATATGTGTGGAGCTAGTGGGAGTTGGGGGTATTTTACATTGGTTACAGGTGTTAGAGAAGAACTTTTGGAGCAGGTGTTACCATAGATTGGGGTCCTAGGAAACAAACTCTGAGATTTGAGGTCAAGAGGTTGATTGTGGAGTATTTTTGAGGATGACATGATGAGGGATGAGAGAAGCAGAATTGGGCAGAGGTTGCACTGTGGTGCAGTTTCGACAGAGGCTTAGCCATTCCTATGGAGAGCTCGAGAGCTGAGGTGGTCCCTCCGAGCTGTCCCTGCCTTGAAGCAAGGGGGATTGGCTTGGGCTTTCTACAATATCCACTGCCCCCATACACCTTCCCAGGCATTGGGATGGGCTGACCCTCAAGAGAGATCATCTTGGGCAAGATTGCTCTTCTCAAATGAGGATAACGCCTGGTTAGAAACTCAGTCCCCAACACTCCCAGCGACATGGGGCAAGCACTTCAGTTCTAAAGAGGAATCAAGGCAGCACAGCAGACATCCATTCTAACTATAACTAATACCTGAAGAACAAGAAAGCCATGGCCCAATGAAAATGGAGGAGAAGTGCTTTCTAGACAGATAAAGCATCCTGGGTAAAGGTCCCGAATTGGCAAAAACCTCCAGCTATTGAAGTAACTAAGAGTGTCAGTGGGGCTACTGCTATTACTGTATGGAGAATGGGTTTGGTAGGAATATGAATGAAAGTCAGGACATTGCTATGGTTCAAGGACAATAAAATGGTGGCTTAGATATGATGGTAACAATAAATAGGAAGGAAAGCATGTATTTTCAAATTATACTTGAAAGTAGAATCAATAGAACTTGATGATAGATTGGGTGGTGGTGGAGTGAGTGAGGAGGGGTCAAGAATATTTTCCACACTCCCAGCTTGAGCAGCTAAGTGAAAGGTGGTGCAGTTTACTAAGATGAAGGATATTGGGGAAGGAACAGGTTTCAGAAGCCTATTATAAAAGAGTGATTTGACTGAGTTAATATAAATCAAAATACAAGTAAATCACACTTCCTTTGGAACACTGTACAACCCTGTGGCTCTCCTTCCCATCACTGAAACATTTCCTAAAAAACAGTAGAGTCGTTACTGGGAACTACAAGAGAAGCAACATTGCAGTGTAGAGTTTGTATCAATTCAGAAATGCCTATCCTTTGAAGTTTCATTGCATTCTGTAGCACCTGTATTCTGTTGTTGTATGATAACAACAACAAAGTTTCAGATGGTTATGGATACTGTGTATGGATGACTTGGCACAGAGCCTCGCACTTTAGATATCCATCATGCAAAACATCCCTATTCATTCGATCACTTATTCAACTGTTATATATATATATTTCTTTGTCCTTACAGTGTCCCAGAGACTATCCTAGTGTGCTGGAAGACGGTTCTGAACATGGCAGAAAAGGTGTCTGAGCTTCTCAGGAAGCTTACAGTCTCAACAAGGGAAAAAGACAATAAACTTGTGAGTAACAAACTAAATAAAATCTTTCCAGATAGTGATTAATAGATAAAAGTAAAAAAGGCAGTGTGGTGGTGAGTTCTCAGTATGATGGGGGAGTGCAGTATTCGAGCGGGCAGATGCGGAAAGCTTCTTCCAGGAGGTGACAGGCAAGTTGAAAACTGAACAGTAAGAAGGAGCCATTATGTGAAGGTGTGGGCTATCCTTCATGGCAAAGGGAAGAGAAAATTCTGTTACCCGATGTGGAAACAAGCTGGGCGCATTCGAGAAGCAGAAGGAAGACCAGTTGTGCTGAAGTGTAAGTGACATGGTGACTAGTAAGACATGAAGTGAGAGAAGTAATTTGGGAAGTGTTTGGGAAGCCATGGAAAGGATGTTGTCATTCAAAGAGCACTGGAAAGGCAGTGAAAAGTTTAAGTAGCTCAGTGACCTGATCTGATTGCTATTTTCAAAAGATCACTTTGGCTGGTAAGGAGAATGGATTTTAAAGGGGACATGGGTGGAGAGGGAAGAAGCTCTTTAGGAGGACCTGGCAGTTGGCAGAAACAACATGAGTGTGACTTGGACTAAGGTGATAGTATTGGAGCTGGAGAAAAGAAAGGTTCTAAACACCTTTTGGAAGCAAATCGAATGGGTATTACTCCTAGGCGGGATCTGGAGGGGAGGGAAATGTCGATTTTTCATTTGAGCAGCAGGGGGAAGCTGGTAGAGTACAGCAAGAAATGGAAGTCTGTGGAAAGAACAGTTCTGCACAAAGAGACCAAATATTTTCATATAGAGAGGTCAAGGATGCTATTGGGCTTTGTCTGGAGATGAAGGAAAGAAGTTTGAGTCAAAACTGTAAGTCCAGGGGTCTTCGATGGATAGCTATTAATTAATACTATGGCTGGCATCACTTCCAGAGAGAGAATGAAAAAAGAAAGAACAGGGCTCAGGGGGAGCCTGTCTTGTAGAGCTCTGGAAGAAAAGAGTCCAGAAAAGACCTATGCACACCCTTTGGTGTAGGTGTGTCACAGAATGACTTTTCATTACATACTGAACTCAATGGAAAACCAGAAGAGGGCACTGTCACAGAAACCTATAAGAAAAAAAAAGTTTCAATCAAGAGAAGACAGTCAAAGGTATTGGTATAAGCTCCTACTGAACAATGAGGGCTGCCAATAAGAATGTCACTGGTAGGACTTCCCTGGTGGCGCAGTGGTTGAGAGTCCGCCTGCCAATGCAGGGGACACGGGTTCGTGCCCCGGTCTGGAAAGATCCCGCATGCCGCGGAGCGGCTCGGCTCCTGAGCCATGGCCGCTGAGCCTGCGCGTCCGGAGCCTGTGCTCCGCAATGGGAGAGGCCACAGCAGGGAGAGGCCCGCGTACCTCAAAAAAAAAAAAAAAAAAAAAGAATGTCACTGGTAGGCTTGGTAAAAGCAGTTCAGTGGAGGAGAGGGGACTGAAACTTATTATGGAAGAGTGAATGGGAGACAATAAAATGCAAACTCCAGTGAACCACTCTTTTGATAAGTTTTACTGAGAAAGTGAGCAGAGAAGGGCAGTGGTCGAGAAGGAAGGAATGAGGAGACCAGAAATGGATTTTCTAAGAAAAAGACCTTAGCGAAGTTTGTATGCTCATGGAAATACTCCAGCTGAAAGAGAACAAATGAAGATGCAGGAGAGAAGGGGGTAATTGACAGAGTGATGTCCCCAAGAGGTGTATTGGGTGGAGAACCGGGGCTCAAGTGAAGAGAGCAGACTTCCATCTGAGCAGGGCCAGGATGTGTCTTCCAGACCAGGAATGCAAAGAATGTGCATACAGATGCAGAGAGACTGGCAGGTTTAGTGATGAGAAGATGAAAGTGTTTCTGCTCTGTTGCATCCACGTTTTTCTCCCATGAACTGTGAGGCACTGAGAACGGCAGGGGTGATTGCAGAGGCAGGTGGGTTGGAAGTGTAGATCAGAGGAATACCCAAACAATAAATCTTGTGTACCTTTCGGAAGAAAGGTTATCACCAATTAAATGAATTTAATAGAAATGGAAGTATGGAATGAGAGAAACCTGCAAGAGTGCCTAATGCTGATCATAAAGAGTAAGCAATACTAACCACAGTAGTAAAGTTCCCTCAAGTATGATTGATACATTTCCATTGCTCTTAATAAGAAGTAACTATTTCTAATTGCTGAAAATTATGGACACGTTCACTTAAGTTTTGTATGAGTTTCCTTTAAGTTTGTAAATTTAGTGGGAATATTTTCACTATTAGTTTTGTTGTGACCTTATTGAAACCAAGAAACTATTTCTTTAGGGAAGAGAATTTTCAATTTAATGTGCCTTTTCTTCTCCATAAATAAGGAATGAGCACCCCTTTCAGAGCCCATGAAAGGTCACTTATAAAATATATATTTTAGGGCAATAAAACTCACATATTGATCTTGTACCTCTGCATCCTCCACTCATTTTCCTCTTTCAGCTTCATATGAAGATCACAAGGCGGGGCACAACCTGCCTTTAGAAGTGCTTTTGAGAGCAGATTTTATCATGCTTGATATAATTCCTGTTCTAGGACCTAGTCTATCATCATGAGAACAGATCATTCTGATGTGGTATCTCGAGCATGGTTGTCACACCTTTCTGGATAACTCTGAGAAGTAGGAAAGGAGGTTAATTCTAGCTGAAAATAATCATCTGTTGTTTTTATTGATGTTTCTTGTTTATTTAATAGCTGATAAGCAGGAAACCAAACCTGGGTTTTGTGATAGAGGGAAAGAAATTACCTGCCCAAATTTCTACCACCCCTAAATATGTGTATTGTGTATGCATGTAAATATGTATGTATGTTTGCATGCATGTATTTCCCTTCCTCCTTGACATTGGTCTTCTAAGGATGACATTTTATTATGTAATATGATTGCTTTTCTCAAGATTAAGAGCATGTAGTGGTTCTGTTTTTTTGCATTTTTAACATTCTTAAATTACAGAAAATATCTTGAGGAGTGTATCACTTTATCCAATGCAAAGAAGAAAATGGGGAATGGGGTATCATTGAAATTAGATATTGTGGAAGTACAGATTTGGAACAAGTTAGTGCTTTTTACTTAGGTTCTAAATTACTTTTTGGGAGCTGAGTTATGATTTACAAGGTGATAGTAATGAAAGTTTACCTTTAAATCTTTCTAATTTTCAAAACTCCGAAATCTGTAACCTTTGGAGAAAAACAGAGGCAAACACCTAAAAAGTTGAAACGGTACCCGGGTACATAGAGTAAAGCAAATATGACCAGAAATTTTAACGATCTGTAGACTGGAGCCAATTTGCAAAACATTTCTGAGTCTTCAGTGATCTTATTAAAATGCAGACTCACACACAGTGTGCTGTAATGATATGCATTTAAGCACAAACTTTGCTTTGCCTCCAAGTTTGTTATTCTCATCTGCAAAAGAATTTAAAATATAAAATTCTATTTTTTATTTAATAATTATTTTGTGCCTGGGTATTAGGATGTTTGTTATTGCTTAACACTTAGGTATATACACATATGTATATACACATTACATGCATCGTATGTATATACACGTCATATGTATATACAAATGTTAAATGCATATTCTTTGGAGATATGCTAAACTATAAGTCTAGGAAATAAATATGTACCTATCATTAACGTATAGCTTCCACTGTATATTTATGATACCTGATATTTTTCTTTATTCTTTAAGGATGATTGATTTTTGTCTCTCTGTAGCTTTTACGGTTAGATTGAGTGATGATTTTCTCTCTCAGAGGTATCCGTGGAGACACTTCTAACTGCCCGAGGCAGTCATATGCCACAGCTGGCACCATATTTAAGCTACTTCCGCATGTAAGCGCATAATTTTGTTACCTGGTGGTAAACAGCAAAGAGCTACAAAAGGAAAATTTGCAAAAATAGTCCTATTTTCACTGAGCTAATGCTGAAGCTGTATCAATTAGGCCTTTCAAGGTAGATGAAAACATTTATTTGCAAATTAAATAACTTAGAAAATTTCATCAAGACTCAGCAAAACTCAGAATGCCATTTCCTGTAAGATGCAGCCACATTTCTATTGGGTATAGATGAACAGATACTCTCTGTGACATTTAGTGGCTCCCCAGGTATTGAAAACCTTTTAAGTCAAGGAAAAACAACACTCTTAACTAAGGGATGGTCAAAGAAGATAACAAATGAAACAAAAATACTAAAAATATGAAATAATTAAAAAATATATATACTGAGAAAAAAAGGTGGTGGGAGAGATGATTCATTGGAATTGGTAAATGTTTTCATTTTATTTTTCAAGGTTTAGCTCTGATTTCCTTATTGCTAAATGATAAAGATTCCTAATGAAGTAACAGGAATATTTGCTGTCTGGATTAGTATGATGTCAATAGTTTAAACCCAGGATGATGATTTAGTAAAAAACAAACAAAAAAAACACGAAAAAACAAAAACAGCCATCTGCTTAAAGTGACATTTTGGAGATTACCTAAAAACATCTATTTTTAAAGTTTTGCACTCTTGAAATTACTGCCTATTTCTTAACAATTCCCTCAAAATTCGTTTCTGTTCCAAAGAGAAGAAATACGAAAACATTTGCAGTTACACTGTGCTAAACCACTATCTAATGTGATATGCTGCCTGGCTTTCCCAATGCTGTCTTCTCCAGGGCACCTGAGGCCAGCTTCTAAACCTTTCCTGACCTTTCCAAAC
This sequence comes from Monodon monoceros, assembly GCF_005190385.1. NCBI lineage: Eukaryota > Metazoa > Chordata > Mammalia > Artiodactyla > Monodontidae > Monodon > Monodon monoceros. The sequence continues at coordinate 97,225,165 of NW_021703767.1, read as the reverse complement.
CTTCTACCTTCCCAACTTGGGGTCCCATTCCTTAAATTCCCTACTTTCTACTTATTAATTTTTGTTTCTAATGTAAAATGATACCCTCATCCAATGGATATTTATCTCCTTGAAAAAAAACACAGTTCAAGGCATCAGTAGACATGTGTGTCCCTACGGGAGGGAATGATTTGCTGCTCCTTTTCCCCTCCATCCTTACCAAATTACACTGGGCTGAAATCTGCTACTTTAACTCGTGCAGCTTGACCCTACATCTCTCGACAGAGAATTGAACTGTCAGCCTTTGAAATAACAGAATATTTTAGGTCGTGAGGTTTTATTTTTTTCTTCTAGGAGGATCATGCTGAAAAACATACCACTTTATGTAGAGAGACAAACCCCAAATTCTAATAGAATAGTAAGAACAGTGCCTCTTTCAAAATCGCATTTATGAATCAAGTGAATAGTTGATGTAGTTCATTTGAGGTAAAAGTTTCTTTCAAGAACACTAATGGACAACAAGATAATTAAGCTTTTGAGGAATGGAAGATTGAGAGAAATAGGGCTGTTTTGATTCTGGGTAGATAGTGAAAGAAAATTTCTCATAAAAATTTAAAAACATGGTTATTTTTATTAGATAAGAAAATAAGAGACTGGACTGGAGGTCAATGAGTAGCGTTACTTTTAGGAAATGTTAATTTTTACTCTGAGTTCTGGAAAGAGACCAGAAATAATAGTCAGCTTGCTACAAATATCTTCCAGATTTTCTCATATTCGTACGTATATAATGTACAAATATGGACTACTCAGGTCATCTCTCAGCTGGTGGTTGAGGTAGTTTGTCCAGCTGGGCCAGCTCTTTGACAGGCTAAAAATAGAAAGACTAGAAGAGTCAATTTTAAGGGACAAAGGACTTAATGATAGTCAGTAGGAATTCAAGGTAACGCCAACTCTTCAGATATTCAGAGAGGGCCAACAAATAGTACAATCAATGCCAAGTTTGAACAGCAGATTCAATCCAGGCACAAGCTAAGCATTTGTGGTCCTCTGCTCGTTGTTCATGTCAAGAAAAGTTGAACAAAGTTTTAGGGATTTGGCTTTCATGGAGCTCAAAACTAATCCAATGAAGGAAACCATATTTAATAAAAATAATACAAAATTATGAATACAAAATTAGACCCAGGGCCTTAGAAGGGGCTTATGGAAGTGAGGAAGCTTGAAGCTCAAATTTCAGAAACTCATCTTAAATCCATCTGAGTACAGAACGATGCCCTTGTCAGCTTTAAAGGCGGGTCGTTCCAGAGGGAGTAAGAGCCGCTGTAGAAACGAGTCAAGGAATTGACTCATGTTGGATCAGTAGTTCTCAGCCAAAGCTGAATGTTAGAGTCACCTGGGGGACTTTAAAATAAAACATGCCTGGGCTCCAGATTTCCACCCAAGTAATCTGGGTTGGCGCCAAGTCATTGGTATTATTTAGACCCTCTCCTTCATGTAGTCGTAAAATGCAGCCAAGGCTGAAATCTACTGATAGTTCATATTAATGGTGGTGAAGACGATTTTCTTGTTGTCACGTATGGAACATCTAACTTGTGTGAGAAGATATAGTGTCAAACACTTGACAGGCATTATCTTCTTAGTATTCATGACCCCAGAGGTACATGTGTCATCAGCATTCTAACATGGAGGATTCTGAGGCTCAAGGAAGTGGCTTGGGTCATACAGCAAAAGTGAGATCTAAATGCAGGAGCCAGGATCTAAGCTCTAGTCTGGCCAGTTTTCAGGCTCTTTTTATTGCTCTATATTTCTACCTCCTTAGACAATAGCATCTCTGAGGGGGCCAGAGAGAGCTCAAGACCTCGTAGATTGAGCCAAGGAGTAACTGACTGCCAGTAGGGGATTTTGTACAGACTGCCTGCCTGCCTGCCAAAGAAGTTCTTGGAAACCCAGGAATATTCCCACAGGCCCATGGAGCAGAGGTGACTATTAACTACTTCTGGATCTCAAAGGTGTTATATGGAGGCTGAAGTTATCCTTTTTTTGGGTCCTTCTTCTTACCCTCCCAGCCCCAGCAATGAGGGTTAAATTCACCATCAGAAACAATGGCACAACAAGGCTTTCTCACCCCTTTTCTCCTCATTCACTGGGTCCCTTTTGTTGCGCACAGAGGGTTCCTTGCTTCCTGGCTATATATCGCTGCTCCTCTCTACAGATAACTTTTTTTTTTTTTTTTTTTTTGTGGTACGCGGGCCTCTCACTGCTGTGGCCTCTCCTGTTGCGGAGCACAGGCTCCAGACGCGCAGGCTCAGTGGCCATGGCTCACGGGCCCAGCCGCTCCACGGCATGTGGGATCTTCCCGGACCGGGGCACGAACCCGTGTCCCCTGCATCGGCAGGCAGACTCTCAACCACTGTGCCACCAGGGAAGCCCTACAGATAACTTTTTACAAATTTTCTACATTACTACCTCCTGTGACCCTCCATTTCTCTCTCTGCTTCAACTGTAGGCTAATGAAGTGTGTTTGTATATATCTTGTACATACATGGATACACACCTAACTTCCCTCCCAAAATTCCTGGCTTAAAGTCTTGAGCTTTGTTATTCAGCTACTCAGATGAAGGGCCTGAAGCTGCTCTCAATTTCTGAGAGCACTTAATTTTAGAATTACTTGCTGCTGTTTTGGTAATTCTTTTTTCCCTGATAACTGGACAGTTCCATATCCTAGGAGCTGGATGAGTCCGTACCGGGCCAGGGGCAATTTGAGAAGCATTGTAACTGCATTTAAGGTCACCTGCAGCTACTGTCCATTAATCTGTGTCCCTAGAGCAAGTTTATGCACTGTATTTTCCCCATCTAGCTGTTTATGGCTCCAAAATCAGCCAGGATCCCCACTGACCAATAAAATTCATGATATCCATCCAAGCTTCCTAACTTGCCCGGCCATGGGAGATTTTCCATGCTGGAGGTTACTTGGTGACTTGTGCTGGTTCTCCAAGAATAAATAGGCAGGAGAGATGCAGAGGAAGGGGTATGGGAGGTAGAGTCAGAGTCCTGGATTCAAATGTGCCTCTACTGCTTTCTAGTTATGGGGTCTTGGGCAAGTTAGTTGCTCTGTCAACTCCTATATAAAATGGAAATAGAATGCCTATCTGATGAAATTTTTAAATGTGGTAATGTAGAAAACTCCTTTGAATCATGATTGATACATGGGGATGTCTAATATATTTTCAAATCTTATTTTAAAATAAAGTTGCTTCCCTTTATCAAGAAAGATGTCTGCTGTTATAAATTGTTCACAGAAGTCCCCTTTCCTAGGATATCATTTTTAAAAAGTTTACTGACCCTGGTTATACTTCTCTTGTGATTCCAATAAGCTGTCAAAAAAAAAAAAAGCGGTGCCCATTTTTTGAGGGATGAAGTGTAGATTTAGAGATTCCAGATATTACTAAATTTTGTCACTTCTTGCCTGCTGCTTTGAGGTCCAAATAATATGTAAATCAAGAAAAATCATTAGAAATATTTCAAATTCTCCTTTCTTGTTAGTGTAGCTGTGTAACATGCGTTCAGTCAGTACTGATTTATGCATGGTACTGAATTTCTCTTTTTTGTACTGAAAATGTGCTTTTATTGCTTTCAGGTAATTGATTAGATTAAATGACACAATCTTTTATGATGTATATGGAGCAGAAATTAAAAATATATGATACTTTTATCAGATATATATATTTTAGGAAAAGACAAAAGGGAAAGTAATATACATATTACATATTCATTCATTCATTAGATCAGCAAACTGTTACTGATTTCCTACTCTGTGCCAGGAAATGTTCTAGGTGCTACAGATATAGCTATGAACAAATCAGGCAGAAATCCCTGCTCTCATCTAACATACCACAAACAATTAAAAGGATAAAACATGAAGATGGATTTTTTTCCCTTATTTATATTGTATACTTACTATGACCAGTTAGCATGTATTTGTTCTTTTTGTTTTATAACATGCTTTCACCTAATAATTTATCTAATTAAATAGCCTTAGTAAGTTTGTGAGGGCATGCTTGTACTTCATCTATTCTATATATGAGAAAAGGCCAGATTGGAGGTAGCCTAAGTTCTCATAACAAAGCCAGTGTTAAGCGTTGACCATTGGATTTCAGATCCTGTGACTTACAGCGACACACATTCTGCTGCTTCTACAATCCTTATTTTAATATTCTTTCTTCTCCTGTGATTTAACAGTAAATACCATTGCCAGAAAGAAAGAATGATAGAGATCTATTTTATTCTTGCTTTGCCACACTACAAGTGCAAAAAAGTGCAATTATATCCATCCCAATTGATGGATATAGGGAAATCTAAGAATCTTAGAAGAGGAATAAAACAAAATTAGTTGTATTAATCAAACAGCCTTACACATCTGGCAGTAGCTTACATCTGATATGGATTAATTTTTAAATTTTGTTCTGGCTTTTTAGTGGTACAGAGACCACAAGAATGTTGTGTTAACTACACAGGCAGTTTAAGCTAAGTTTCAACCTTGGCTTTTATTTTTCTGTGCTTGTTAGCTTTACTCTTAGCATGATGTAGCCGTTTGACTGTTCCTCATATGTAGCCTCAAGGGTCTCCTTCATTGTTAGTTAACATTGAATGAGTATCTACAGGTAGATAGATGATCCCTCAAGAAGGTGACAATGATGGTAATAATTTAGAGTATCTTTGGACATGGCTTTGGAAACCAGAACCATCTGGTAAAAAATCTACATTAAAGCCTTTCTCTTCTGCCTGATAATCCTTTATGAACTATTTTATAGACGCATTATGGTGGAGAATTTGTGGATTGAGGGGAAAGCACATTTTTATCTGTAGGACAATAGCGTTCAGCTTCATCATCAGGAGCAATTGCTGAGCAGCTAAAACAGATTCTTTGCATTACTGTGCATAACTAAATGCTGACAGTATAATAGGGTGTTCTCGTCATCGTGCAACAGTAAAGAAAATGGTCCATTTCTTCACTCTCTAAGAAATATACTTTAAGAAGGAAAGGAGGGCTTCCCTGGTGGCACAGTGGTTGAGAGTCCGCCTGCCGATGCAGGGGACATGGGTTCGTGCCCCGGTCCAGAGGATCCCACGTGCCACGGAGCGGCTGGGCCCGTGAGCCATGGCCGCTGAGCCTGCGCGTCCGGAGCCTGTGCTCCGCAACGGGAGAGGCCACAGCAGTGAGAGGCCCGCGTACCGCAAAAATAAATAAATAAATAAATAAAGAGTAAAAAAAGGAAAGGAAAAACGTCAATGTGAGGAAGCCAGGAACAAATATTCATAATCGACAACTGAGGAAAAAGACTCGAGTGTTAGCATATGCACACACATACTATATTACACCCTGGACTTCTTCAGGTTACCTCTTTAGTGCCCAAAGAGCAGTAGCCATTCTACAAAATGTATGGAATGGAGCAGAAAGGTCAAAGAGCCTCAGACCTTGATTCTTTCCCTTTCTGAGCGTTGGCTTTCAACATGGACGAAGGAACAAGTCAAGTCACAGTGAGGTGAATGCACTGCCAGGAAGGGACGTTGTGCAGGTTTGTTTTATTTCTTTGTTAATTGTGCAGATGATATAAGAATATGATAATGAATTTTTAAAAAGAAATATGCAAGACATAATTCCACTCTACAAATTTTTTACATGATTTTTACCTATTGACCTCACTAGCAAAATTAGTGTAGAGATACTGTTCATCTTTGGAACCTTCTTACCATGTTCCTTAAATTATCTGTGTTGTCCAGTGAACGTGACTTTTTAAAATTTCAGACTGTTTACAGCAACACTAAAGTTGCATGATAATTGCCAGTTTGGCTCCTCTCAGTGTCTTCAGTGACTATCAAAATGCCTGGCACATAATAGGTGCTCATAAATGTTTATTGAGTGACTGAGTGAAACCATAGCCCAGTGTTCAAACTACTTTCTTTTCCAAGATTCTCTTCCTGTCCCCACCCCAACCTTCCAAACTATGCTCTGTTTTTCTTTACTTAGATATAATTGACATACCATAAAATTCACCATTTTAAAGTATGCAATTCAGTGCCTTTTCGTAAATTCACACAGTTGTGTAACCATCATCACCATCTAATTCCAGAATATTTTTATTCCCCCCCAAAAGAAACTCCTACCCATTCATATCCACTCCCCATTCTCCCCTCCCTCCAGCTCCTGGCAACTATTAATCTACTTTCTGTCTCTATCGATTTGCCTAGTATGGACATTCATATAAATGGAATCATACAATATGTGACCTTTTCTCCCCCCTGGCTTCTTTCAGTTAGGGTAAAGTTTTCAAGTTTTCTCGATATTTTAGCTTTTATCAGTACTTCATGCCTTTTTAATGGCTGAATAATTCCACTGTAAGACTATACCACATTTTGTTTATTCATTTATTAGTTAATGGACATTTTATCCATTCATCAGTGATGGTCACTTGGGTTTTTCCACTTATTGGTTATTGTGAATAATGCTGCTACGAAAATATGTGTACAAGGTTTCTTGAGAACATATTTATTTATTTCTCTTGGGAAGATGCCTAGTTGTAGAATTGCTGGGTCATATGATAACTATGTTTAACTTTTTAAGGAACTGATTTTCCATAGTAGTTGCATCATTTTTCATTCCCATCAGCAATGTATGAAATGCTTGAATCTCCACATTCATATCAAAAGTTATCTCCACTTTTAAAAAAATATTATAGCCATCATAATATGAGGTGATATGAGGTGATATCTCATTGTAGTTTTGATTTACCTTTCTTAATGACTGACTAATGATGTTGACCATCTTTTCATGTGTTTATTGGCCATTTGCATTTCTTCTTTAAACAATATTTATCTATTTATTTATTTATTTTTGGCTGTCAGGTCTTAGTTGTGGCACACAGGATCTTTGTTGGGATCTTCATTGTGGCATGCAGGATCCTCTGCTGCAGTGTGCGGGCTTCTCTCTAGTTGTGGTGCATGGGCTCAGTAGTTGTGCCGTGTGGTCTCTCTAGTTGTGGTGCATGGGCTCCAGAGTGCATGGGCTCTGTAGTTGTGGCATGTGGGCTCTCTAGTTGTGGCTCGCGTGCTCAGTAGTTGCAGCACTCAGGCTTAGTTGCCCCATGGCATGTGAGATCTTAGTTCCCTGACCAGGGATGGAACCTGCATCCCCTGCATTGGAAGGCGGATTCTTAACCACTGGACCACCAGGCAAGTCCCCACTTGTGTTTCTTATTTGGAGAAATGTCTATTCAAATTCTTTGCCCGTTTTAAAATTGGGTTATTTGTCTTTTTACTGTTGAGTTGTAAATGCTCTTTATATATTCCAGATATTAGACCCTCATTAGATACATGATTTGCAAATAGTTTCTCCCATTCTGTAGGGTTTTCTTTCACTTTCTTTCTAAGTGTCCTTTGATGCACAAAAGTTTTTACCCATGATGAGTTCCAATTTGTTTATGTTTTCTTTGGTAGCTTATGCTTTTGGTGTCAGGTCTGAAGAACCATTGCCTAGTCCAAGGTCATGAAGATTTACACCTGTTTTCCTCCAAGAATTTTATAGTTTTAGCTCTTACATTTAGGTCTTTAATCCATTTTGAATTAATTTTTGCATATGGTATGAGGTAGGGGTCCAACTTCATTCTTTTGCCTGTCTACATCCAGTTGTTCCACTACCATTTGCTGAAACTATGCTTTTCTAATGCCTTCAAGGCTTTTCTCTCTGTGTCTGTTAAAATATAATTTCTCCAAGTGTGGCTCTTCATTATTTAAGGCAGTAATGTGGATGAATAAGTTTTAATTTCAATGGTTACACCTTTATTTTAGACTTCCCATTTATAGTAAAAACATAATTCTTTCAGTAAAAGTAATATTGATTTAAAGAAAAATATTAATAACACCGTAATATGGGTGGTACTTAGATTGACAAATACAATGACAGTAAGGTAGGGTTAAGAAAAGTATAGAAAATACTGTTTAATAAGTTGGAATTGACTAATCTTTAGATATTAGAAGTTAATATATTGTTGGAGGGGAGTAAGCTGTTAAATCTTTTCAATTGATAAGACCCACAAGTTTGGCACACAATGAATGCTCACAAACAGTGATAGGCACTTCCTCATACATTATTACTGCTTTTAATTTGTACTCAATTAACTCTCCTGAAGTCACATGGCAAGGAAGGAGCAAAGCAAGATTGTGAATCTAGGTCTCTCTTACCTTTCAGCCTCTGCAGTCTCCTCTATACCAGGCTACCTTTCACGGCTTCCATCAGATGACCCTACTCTTGAGGTAGTCAGGCCATGTGAGCGCTGGATGTCAGGCAAAGGAATAGCAGGTGGGGTCCTCAGTCACCTCTAAACACTGTTGAGACAGCTGTTTGACCCGCCTCTTCCCTTCCTCTTTAATCATTCTCTCCCTTCTCTCTCTCCTTTTCCTGTTTTCTCTTCTGAGCGATAACTAAGAATGAACATTTTATTATCTCGTGCATGTGTGTAACTACTTCTCATTTACCAAGATTCACGTTTGAAATAGAGCTACAGTGATTAAAAAGTACATTTTCATTGTGTTCATGAGTTATTACAAAAAGTACATAATCTCAGGTTCTGACACTTCACTTTAGTTTTGTAAACTTAAACTTGAATCCATTTATTCCTTTTCTTCTTGCCTTCTTCCTCCTTCCTTTCCTTCCTTCCTTCTTTCCTTCCTTCCATCCTTCCATCTAAAGCACTAAGAAATCTGGAATATTAATGTAAAGAAGAAGAACAACTTCTCTGTTATTTCTCCTTATCCTGAGAGACAATGAGAAGATACACTGGCTTTTGAGTTTAAATCCTGGGACACTCCACTAATTATTAAATTTTTCTGAGTTTTTTTCCTCATAAAATGGAAGCCATAAATCTACCTCATAGGGTTATTCTGCAAATTAAATGAGATATATTTATAGTGTCTAGTCATATACTAGGTTACCCAACAAATGCGACCATTATTAATATTTTGCGTATTATATTATCATTAATGTTATTAACCAGAAATTATGGCAAACATCAGAGTGCTTAAAAATCCATACATGATGAAAAACACTGGTGTTCTCTTGATTGTTAAGTGGCTCCTTCTACAGATAGTTAGAGACTCTTGGATGTAGCTGAAACACCTGGCTAGTATTCAGAATGTATAGATATTGGAAGTGTGCTTATGGCTCTCAAAAGATGGTGTTTTGTCCTTTTATTGTCAAACATGATATTAATTAAGTCTGTTGGCAACACTTATATTTTTAATAACCAGAGGTATATAAGCTAAAATAAAAGTGAAGAGTCATGATTCTTGACTGTTTCCAAAAATACCCTGATGGATTGTACACATTGCCTTTATATTAAGTAATATACACTATGCAGGATTTGTAATTATATTTCTATAGAAGAATTCTAAAGCACTTTGCAAACCATGATCCTCTGAGCATATAGAGAGAAGCTGTAAGTATTGTTTTGTCACCAGAACCTGCCTTGCTGTATGCTATTAGGTTGATGTAAAATGTACTAGTGAACTAGCGAAATTTTCAAACATTTTGGTCTGGTCTGGTACACAGTAAGTTAATACATTTTATATTGCTAGCTTGCACATATACATTCTTAACAGCAACAAAAAAGGTCCATCTTTGCCATGTGCAATGTTCTATATTTTTTGATCTGGTCTCTTCTATTTCATTAACTAATGTCACTAAATTGGTTTTACAACCCACTAAAATGTTGCAACCTGCAGTTTGATAAAACACTTCATTTCAAGAAGTAACCACTTTGCTTTTGAATTCCTTCCAGAATCAAACCAAGGAATTGTTTGAAACACCTAGAAAAATCTTATGAAGATTTATGAACTTTTTAAAGTATTTTCCATTTTCATGCCAGATCATTCTTTTTGGTAATATACCCCTCCTCCTTTCACATTGGTTAAAGTTACTTTTGTTTAAAATAAGAGTACAGAAGCACTCAAATGCATCATGGAATTGTATTGCATTCCCTTTTAGTACAGTAAAAGATGATTCTACTGAATCTATATTATGCTCTTTCATTTTTGCCTTCATGGTTTCTATTAATTTTCCTGCATTTGATAAGGCTTGCATTTCATATGAAGTTCTTCTTAACGAATGATTTGTATTGAATGTCATGTTTTAAATGTAAAAAAGAGTATATTATCACAATGAAAAGGAAGCATGTTGAATAAAAGAGCAGATGGACAGAGCCTGACTGATGTTCGGAAGTTATTTTTGCTGTGAACTCCCGTCAGCCTAGAAATCATAAAATAGAAAGGAAGCTTGGTTCAGCTCACACGCCCTTAGGGGTTGTATGGAAAAGGATTTAAAATTCTGATAGAGTAACTTCAAAAATGTAACAGCTGAAATAATTTATTTCACTACAGAGCAACCAACTGAACTTTTACATTGAAATTATTCTTTTTGAACTTGCACATTGTAGCAGGACGGCTCAGTGGTCTCTGCACCTCGGTGCTAAGGATGCCGGGCTGCACAGCTCTGCCTTCCTGACCCACACCAAAGAGCAGCGGCTGCTCTGGTCCCTCCTGCACTTCCTCACTGATCATTCCCTGAATAATGGGCAAAAACAACCCAAAGTCCATGGTTTCAAAAAAAAGGGTGAAGAGGAGGAGGCTGAGGGTAATGGAGAAGTTTTTCTTTTCTTCCTTAGGAAAAGTTTCCAAAGGTTAGTTTTGGGCATTGTGTGAAAGCAATAGAAAAAATATTGGGCATTTTTATACATAATGACTACCACATTCAGTTAGCTATAGTTGTGACATTTGATCTGGGTGGACCTTCAGATCATCTTAGAAGGAGAAATAGAAAAGTAATGAATCAGGCAAGGGCCACCGCTAGTTTTTGATACATGACATTCCTCTTCATTGTCTGTGCTCTTTATCAAGCTACACCTGGACAGCTCCATGCACCTCTTTGTTCTGAGTGACATTGAGATGATGACCACCAGGGAAAAAGCAGCTCTGTCACCTCTGGACAGTGTTTCCCAACCTGACCCCATCTATGATGGTTGCATGCTTCATCTCGTGTAACTAAGAATATACAGAAAAATGACAGTGATGAGACCAATAAACTATAAATGAACGTCCACTGAATTAATCAAAAGCAACAGATACATTTGATAAAGAATGTGTTTCTGTGTATATATATGAGAGTGTATGACCTAATTCAAGCTACACAAAAATTTACCCATAAGAATTCCCAAACTCTTTGTAATCACTCAGCATATCTACAGTGGTCTGAAACCCACAAGTTGAAAACCATTGCTCTAAAATTTTAAAGATCACTATCAATCAGGTGAGGAAAATGCAGCCCAAAGGGATCCCTGAATTATTTAAATGGTCAGACACTAAACAATAAAAATAAAAGGAGGATGAATCAAAAATGTATTATCTAATTTGCCTTTATTGAAATCCATACCTGAGACAAATAGAGGAAGCCCAAAAGGATGGAAAATTATGTTTGTTTTTAGATAAACATTTCCCTGGAATATACAGATTTTATTTTTTCAGATGAAATCTCGCTATCTTACTTTGACGTAAAGAAACATCAGGAGATATACTGCTGCTATGAATAATATTTGTAATTTTAATAATTTTCTATGCTAATTACCTACATATGTGATTTATTATTAAAAATTGCTAAGGTAGATAATTGGGACCAAAACAAACAAAAAAGACACAATGACAACAACATCAACAAAACCAAGTCTTCACATCCACTTCTGGCAAAAGTGAAAGAATTAGAATTATTTTTTAATAATTAGAATTATTTTCAATTTATGTTATTGAGTTTTTAGTTTGTTTTTATTTAAAGAGAAAATGTTTCCATTCCAAAAAAAAAGTATTATGGTCAGATACAGAACTTGAAACCTGCGAAAATTCTGCTTTGAGGCAGATGTTAATATTGAGTCGCTTCCTGGTTCATAGTTAATGAGCTATCTAATGTTGAATAGAGATAGTCAACTGACAAGCAATCTCTAGTTAAGAAGCTTTTACAATCGAGGGTAACTTTTGTCCCTCCACCGATGAATAGCTGGATTACATTCTATGCTAATGAAACTGTTTTTCAGTGGAGCATACAGTGATTTTCATAATTCTAGTCCTGGCTGAGATGTTGGGAAAATGGTATATAGCCAGAATAATTAAAATGGGATTTAAGGCCATATTTTGGAAGGCTTCTGTTTTTCAAGATGGTTGTTTGTGAGTGCTGTTACTTTCAGACCTGAGAGTAAATTTGGTGTTGAGGGAAGTTGTGAGTTTTGATTCAGATTCCAACTTTGCTACTACTGGCCCTGTGATCTTGACCAGTTTGCTTAATAATGTGACATATACCTTGCAGGGTTGTTAAGGAAGTTCTATATCATATCTAAAGTTCTTGTCATGCTGTATTCAATAAATCATAGCTGCTATAATTACTATCACTAATACTGCTACCAGTATAATTCACAGAGTGATTATTATTATTCCTGTATTATTTAGCAGTTGATCTTTTAAAATATACTGAAAGTAAACTCTTTTCTAATGAAGGTGTCAAGTTAAATATATCCAATACAAAATAAACAAATGGAACTTTGAATTCATTGGTATGATGAACGATTAATTATGAAATTTGGAAATGCTGAATATAGTAAGCTGCCTCAACAGAACAGATGAAATTCTAGAGGGACCCAGATCACCACATACATGAGTTGTTTAGTCACCTTTAGGACCTGCCCTTTTTTAAATGAATATTGCTCCTTAGGCAATCATATACAAGGTTGTAAAATGTCTGTACATCCCTCTGAATGCCCCAGAATCCCAACCGGGACTTCTTTCTTAATATTGTCTGGACTGCAGTGTTGCTTTTTCCAAGCATGATCCAACCCACAGTACCCTTTCCGCTGGAAAAATAAAGTGTTTATTTTATACTAAGAAAAGAGCAGGGTGGATGGAAGCTTTGTATGGAAAAAACAAAAGAAGGAAAAGCTTAGGACACAGATAACTTGGATGTGGTAGCTGTAGGTCTCTCCACAAGATGGCACTCATTCTCCCTCCTTTATTATTTTTTTCAATAGACAAAAATAAATTTGTCACTTATTTTCCACAGTCATAGAACAAATGTATTGTTGGTTTATGAATCAAATGGAGCTGGTTTCATGTAGTTTAAAAACATCCTATCATGTTTCTTATTCTTAGTAGGAATAAGTATAATTTTACCTCCTCTAAGGCTGTATTTGGATGTGAATACTACTAATACTTAGGAGGACATACTTACCCCTACTCCCACTCCCAAATGTAACAAAACTCATATTAACCTTCTAAAAATTTTTCTACTAAAATCTCTATGGAGTGTAAACTATTAAAAACACAATTGAGGGGCTTCCCTGGTGGCGCAGTGGTTGAGAGTCCGCCTGCCGATGCAGGGGACACGGGTTCATGCCCTGGTCCGGGGAGATCCCACATGCCGCGGAACCTGTGCTCCGCAACAGGAGAGGCCACAACAGTGAGAGGCCCGCGTACCGCAAAAAAACAAAAAAGCACAATTGAAAAAATCAAAGGCACAAACTTCCAGTTATAAGATAAATAAGTACTAGGGATGTAATGTATGTGTTAAATATAATGAACACTGCTGAATGTTATATATGAAAGTTGTTGAGGGTAAATCCTAAGAGTTTTCATCTCAAGGAAAAGTTTTTTTTCTATTTCTTTTCTATTTCTTTAATTTTATACCTATATGAGATGATGGATGTTCACTAAACTATCACTAATCATAATCATTTCATGATGTATATAAATCAGATCATTATGCTGTTCACCTTAAACTTATACAGTGCTGTATGTCAATTATATCTCAATAAAACTGGAATAAAAAATAGATAAAATACAACTGAAGACTAAAAATAATCAGAATCCCCTCTCTTTTTGTTCTTCTTCTTATCATTTAAAAATTTAAGTGGATGTACCTTTCCATTTGAAAGAAAATCTCTGATACCTCCAACTGAACATGAGTCAGAAGCATATTTACCTCCAAAGAGCCTTGGGTCTCCTCACTCTTTTTAGTGATGGGAAATGTCACAAGTATATTCTTGTCACTTTAACTTCCACTGGAGTCTGTGCAATCATTCAGTTTTTCTTAAAACAGAAGAAAAACGGATTCATTAATTTTTTTTAAAGATCAAATGCAAAGTAATACATGTTACTTCTTAAAACATTAAAGAAAAAATGTTATGCTGTCAGTTTCCTTAAAAATAGGCTTTGAATGATAAATGGTAAATAAATAAAAGGGAATTTAATGGGACAATTTCATGCTTCTATCTTTTAGTACTTGCATCAGATTTTCTTTCAAAAGGTTTAGAAGGTATGCAATGTATGTGGGCAAAATTATAGCTTACTTGATTTGTTAATGGGATGATAATGAGCCCCTACTGAGAAGCTCTTTTTCTTACATAGTTTTCAGTGTCTAGATTTTTTTTTTTTTTTGGTAGACTTTCGAGTAGTTTATGGTGACTATAGGACAGATCGCTGAAGGTTAGAGTAAATTCTTTCCTGCCTTGATCATAACAACTATTATTATGGAGTCTTTGCCTCACTTTTTAGGGTGCCAAACCTGTTGGAAGCTGATACTGCAGAATGCTTTGCCACCACATAGCGAAAGTCAGACTTTGAAAGAAGAAGGCAGAAAAATCCCGAGAGGGTTCTAAGAAGAGAAAGATATTACAGAGAGGAAACTGAGACTTATATCAGAATGTTAAGGGAAAACAAGGCTAAAGCTTGAATGATTTTAATAAAGATAGTAGATAGTGCTATACTTGTTGTGTAGGCTAGACACTAAACTAAGCCCTTCCCATTTATTAGCACATTCACACTCCCAGCGTTCCTAATGTGACCAAAATCACTACCCACCCTGTTAATTGACAGGATGGCTGAGAACCAGAAAGGATAAATGGCTTGGGTTTCGAGGTAGGATTTAAATCCAGTTCTGACTTATTCCCAAGCCTGTGACTTTAATCAATAGACATTCCTGACTCACTGACTTTTAGGGGCGTAGAATGTTAGAATTTGACTACTGGCTTTAAACATAAGTAATATTTTTATATAAGTGTAGATCAGTTGTTCCACCCTTTCAAATTTTAAGAGAAAGTACGCTTTCAAGGAACTCGACAGCTTTAGATTTGATGCATGGAGGAAGTTCTTGATCCTCAGGGTGTTGAAACAGTGAATGAACTAAGAAAGGGGCTGTGTGGTCTGAAAGATCTTCAAGAAGCAAGTGGTCATAACCACTTTCCTAGTCGTACGGGTCAATCTTCTAAAGAATGTAAGGAAAGGCACAGGTACCTCCTTTTAGAGATTTTTATTATGATTGTAAACACCTTTGTGTGAAATATATTTCATACGTATTGAACTCGGTTACCATCATTCCTCATTTGTCTCACCTCTGTCAGTATAAAGCCCCAGACCTTTAAGTAGTTGGCATGACCTGACACTTTTCTCGTTAATCACTTTTTCACATTCTCATCAATCTAGGAACACCATCTACTTTCATTTGTAATAACTGCGTGGAAGTCTCTTCTGTGCTTTAGTTTATCTAGCTATTCATAAACTGTGGGACATGTAGATGTTTTTCCCCTGCTTCTTGCTATTTTTGAGTGAGCATGTGTTGTTCCTTTTGGCTGGAGTAGGAAGAAGGATGGGGGTTTAAGAGATACATGCAGGTTTCTTTGAAGAAAGAAAGTGCAATTATTATTCCCAAAGTGCAATTATTATATCAAAAGATGTTAATAGATTTTTCACTCTTGTTAAATATTTCCAAATAGCTGTTTAGAGAGAACAAACACATTTTTAGTGACTTCAGCCACCTATAGATCCTAAATTCCAAACTCAAATTCTGAATACGTGAGCTTTTCTCAGTTTTCCAAACTGGTAAAATAAGTGAGTGCAGCTGGCCAGGTATTTGACCACAGAGGGTGTTGAGGACAGAAACAACCTGAAGGGCACAGCCCCCATCTAGAAGGGGCAGCATCCTCTACTCAACATTGCCTGGATGTTGCCTTGTGAGAAGATAATTCTGACGTTGGTATAGAACTTCAAAAATATATGGAGATTCTAGAAATCCAGGTTTTAGAGGAGATTTCACAACTTTTAAGTATTGGCAAAACATTGGAAGTATTTTTGAAAACTGTGAGGAAAAAAATGTTTCTGGTCTGATGCAGCCCATTGACCGGACTCCAGTTGGTGACCCTGAGGTATACATTCTAATTCCCTGAAGTCCCACATTAAGCTTTGTCATTTTTTAATTTTATTTGCCATGTCAGTAGGTATGCAAAGATACCTTAGTGTTATTTTAGTTATCATTTTTAATTGTTTGTAAGGCTGTGTTTTCCCCCCGTATGAGAGTCCTCTATCTCATTCTTCATGTGAAATTTTGTGTATCTCCTTTATTTATGAGGCGCTGTCTGGGTACTGATTTGTATAACAGGTCAGTCCTTTATACACACACAGATGTGTGTGTGTATGATAGTATGTTTTCATCAGATATATTTATTGCATGGTCTCATTATGTTGCTTTCTATAACATCTTTGTTGGAGTATAATTGCTTTACAATGGTGTGTTAGTTTCTGCTTTATAACAAAGTGAATCAGCTATATATATACATATATCCCCATATCCCCCCCTCTTGCATCTCCCTCCCACCCTCCCTATCCCACTCCTCTAGGTGGTCACAAAGCACTGAGCTCATCTCCCTGTGCTTCCCACTAGCTATCTGTTTTACATTTGGTAGTATATATATGTCAATGCCACTCTCTCACTTCATCCCAGCTTACCCTTCCCCCTCCCCATGTCCTCAAGTCCATTCTCTACGTCTGTATCTTTATTCCTGTCCTGCCCCTAGGTTCTTCAGAACCATTTTTTTTTTTTTTTTTTAGATTCCATATATATGTGTTAGCATACGGTATTTTTTTTTCTCTTTCTGACTTCACTCTCTATGACAGACTCTAGGTCCATCCACCTCAGTGTAAATAACTCAATTTCATTTCATTTTATGGCTGAGTAATATTGCATTGTATATATGTGCCACATCTTCTTTATCCATTCATCTATCGATGGACACTTAGGTTGCTTCCATGTCCTGGCTATTGTAAATAGAGCTGCAATGAACATTGTGGTACATGACTCTTTTTGAATTATGGTTTTCTCAGGGTATATGCCCAGTAGTGGGATTGCTGGGTCGTATGGTAGTTCTATTTTTAACTTTTTAAGGAACCTCCATAATGTTCTCCATAGTGGTTGTATCAATTTACATTTCCACCAACAGTGCAAGAGGGTTCCCTTTTCTCCGCACCCTCTCCAGCATTCATTGTTTGTAGATTTTTTGATGATGGCCATTCTGACTGGTGTGAGATGATATCTTATTGTAGTTTTGATTTGCATTTCTCTAATGATTAGTGATGTTGAGCATCCTTTCATGTGTTTGTTGGCAATTTGTATATGTTCTTTGGAGAAATGTCTATTTAGGTCTTCTGCCCATTTTTGGATTGGGTTGTTTGTTTTTTTGATATTGAGCTGCATGAGCTGCTTGTAAATTTTGAAGATTAATCCTTTGTCAGTTGCTTCATATGCAAATATTTTCTCCCATTCTGAGGGTTGTCTTCTCCTCTTGCTTACGGTTTCCTTTGCTGTGCAAAAGCTTTGAAGTTTCATTAGGTCCCATTTGTTTATTTTTGTTTTTATTTCCATTTCTCTAGGAGGTGGATCAAAAAGGATCTTGCTGTGATTTATGCCATAGAGTGTTCTGCCTATGTTTTCCTCTAAGAGTTTGATAGTTTCTGGCCTTACATTTAGGTCTTTAATCCATTTTGAGTTTATTTTTGTGTATGGTGTTAGGGAGTGTTCTAATTTCATTCTTTTACATGTAGCTGTCCAGTTTTCCCAGCACCACTTATTGAAGAGACTATCTTTTCTCCATTGTATGTCCTTGCCTCCTTTATCAAAAATAAGGTGACCATATGTGCATGGGTTTATAGTTCAGATGCTTTAGTTTTACATATCTGTGCTCATCCATCTTGCCTCTGACGAGATTCTAATAGATTCCATTTTTTCAGTATCAGGGGTTTATCTCTTTTCCATAGCTGGAGAGGAACTGTTGTTTTTTTTTTCCTAGTTATCAAAAAAATGTTAAACTCTGACTCACCTGAAACTAATACACTGTGTGGTATGAGAAATGACTCTAAGAGAATTTTTTTTCTATACCAGTATCACAATGGCCCAATACTATTTATTAAATAGTAATTTCTCTATTGTTAGGGATTCTTATAATCATCTGAATTGATTTTATCAATCTCGGTTGTAGTTCATCAGTCTGTTTTTTGGGGGTTTTGAACTGTTTCTTAATATGTAATTATTGCTTTGTGATTTTAGTCTCTGATAGAATAAATCATGCAGAGATATATCAAATAATTTTATTCTTTGGACAAAATGATCTCTTCATGTCCTATAATGTTTCCTTCTTCCAAAAAAATCAAAATAGGTGTGTTAACTTCTAAAGCCAACTAGTATGGTCAAGGAGAGTTAAATGTTATGAGTTGAGAATGAATGACAGATTATTTAGGGTAACACATTATACCAAGTGAGTTTTATCAGCTGATGCAATGGTGTGATTGACAATTTTCACTGAATCATTTTATGTATCTATGAAATTAGGAAATGAAATCGATGGTCTCTGAGTTTCCTTAGAATGCCAGAAATCCCATGACTTTTTTTCCCTAAAATAACTATAATCATTTCGACGAGTCCAGTGTCTGACAACATATAGGCTTCGTGATGGGAAGATGAGCTGAGACATTGTCTCCTCTGGGAAACTGTCCCTAACTTCCACTACAAGCCCCATACTCAAATCTCCTGCAGCCTCTCCTCCTCTGGACCCCCTTGGCACCCTGCACGTGTTACTGCACAGACCCTGGAACAACACAGTGGAAGAAAAATAATTTCTTAAATGAATTCAGTCCAGGCAAGGCCTGTGGAGTGACCTTCACTGTTTCAATATTTTCCCTTGTGGGTGGAAGCAAGAATAATTTTCCAAACCTGGAAAGTTGGAGGTTCTGGCATCACAAGAATCTGCCTGAGCTGCTTTCAGGAGGCAGCTTCATCCTGGCTGTGGCTCACATGTTTGAGATGGGAGTGAAAGCTAAAATGAGAACTGAAGTACCTGATAACCACAGTGACAAGATGAACATATGTGGATGCTTTAATCTCCCTTCTTAGTCCAGGAGGAACAGCAGGACCTGTATAGACATACAGAATTAGAAACTTAGAATATTTTGGGTCTCTATCCAAAAATCCATAAAGGATACCGTAAAGTTGAAAACTTAAAGCCATTGCATCTTTGCACTGTAATTTATTGTTCACTGCCCGTGATAAAGTGGTTATTCCTGTTACAAGAGCATGTGGTGCTGAGACTCTGGAAACTATATTTATCTAGACAATGATAATATATAACATAGTAAATAGAAATAAAGATTTCCCATCTAGCATGTTTTCTGATTACATCTTAAAGAAGATCATTTTTGTAAATATATCTAAAATGAAGGTGGGGATATTTTACAGCTGTAAACCATCCTTGCATAGCAGGGATGTAGTCCATTAATTCTCAGAGCTCCAGGCAAGGCTGACAATTCATAAGTGGTAAATCCGGAGAGTTATGAAGATATTAAATCTCACATCTGGTGAGAAAATGTGTTATTTCACTGGGTTGATTGATGGACACTTTCCCATTACAGTGCAATTTGGGAAATTGCACTGTTAATTGCTAGGGTTTTAGTAGAGCTCTGTAGTTCAATTCCAATTACTTTAGTTTTGAAAAACAGAGCAGCTGGATGGTAAAACTACCTGGAGCTGTCACCGAGGGAGGGCACAAGCCAGCAACCCGACCTCTGCCACTCCTGACTTGAATTTTCTACAGAGCTGTTGGTTAGTGAAATCGCAGGCTCCTGGTATTAGATCTCCTTGCCACGTGCTTTCTTCTGGCTCAGGAGCAAGTCTGTTTGCTTACCGCTCAGGTGATCACCACCCCATAATCTGGAGCCCTCCCATTATTACTCATTTGCCTCCCTCTTCACAGGGGAGAGATGAGAAAAGTTAAAACCCATCACTTCCTGATCCATTACTGCAAGGTGATCGCTTCCTTGCTTTAGAGCCAAGTGAAGTTTTTTTTTTTTTTTTTTTTTTTTTTTTGCGGTACGCGGGGCTCTCACTGTTGTGGCCTCTCCCGTTGTGAAGCACAGGCTCCGGACGCGCAGGCTCAGCGGCCATGGCTCACGCGCCCAGCCGCTCTGCGGCATGTGGGATCTTCCCAGACTGGGGCACGAACCCGTTTCCCCTGCATCGGCAGGCAGGCGGACTCTCAACCACTGTGCCACCAGGGAAGCCCCCAAGTGAAGTTTTCAACCTCCTCCTCAGAGATTTATTTTGCTGTCATATTGACCTTTCAAGTCTCTGTCTATGGGGCAAATTACGTGTCTGCACACATGACCTCGTTGTCTCTGTCTAAATATAGAAAGGACAACTCCAGTTGTCGTGTGGAAATGACCTGGTGCCAGCAGCTAACTGTAATCAAATTGGACGATTCAGCGCTCACTCCCCACATCTACCAGGCTCACTGATTGAGCCAGATGCGGATCAGATGCTTTTTTGGTTAATGTACTCTGGGCTCCAGGAGTCTCTTCCTTGCTTGGTGCAGCTGTGAATATATAAGGGGCTTTCTTCAGAAGTTTCAGGATTTACAGGCCATAATGAAATGAAGGCATGGCAACTCTGAAAATATCTCGAGGAGGACAAAAGTTGGGGAAGGGTTTCAAGGAGAAATATTTGTGAAGAGAAGGAAAGCTTTGTTGTGCAGATGGGAAATTTAAAAAAAACAGTGTCTTGCCTTTCTAGAATCTCTTCTTACTTTTCAATATATATCTTTGATACTGTAAATTCAAACTAAATTTTTTTTAATGCCCTGTTAAATTAATGCTCTTGAAATATGTGTTCAGTATATTTTGACAGGGCAAGCTGAAAGGCAGGGGCTGCAGAGAAGGAATCTTTCCTCTCTGGAAGCTGTCCTGAGCAGTGTACTCTGGCCCCAGGACTACATGATACTCAGCTAAACAAATACCTGCTCAAACTACTATTACTCTTTGGGGAATCCTTTTTGGGAACCTTACTCCCCGCTCCTTCCCTCAGAGGCTTGCAATACAGTGACTATATATCTCTGTGGTCTGTGCCTTGTTCTAACACAATTATTAACACCCCCTATAACTCTCAAAAGAGTGTGGAATAGGATAATAGATTATATAGTCACCCTGCTCATCAATGTATGTCTTTTGAACCACAAACAGTATTGAACCTGAAAGAAAATCTGTTAAGTAAAAATTTCTCAGTCTCCCTCGATTGGCCTGTCCTGTTCTTTACCTTTGTAGACAGATACCCCAGGGAGTGACCCATCCCTCAGTCAAGCCACTCATAAAACCCCAAGTCATGGAAATTTATGTCCAGTGGAACCCTTAAAACAAATAAGTAAAAATCCTCACTGCAAATTAAAGAGATTGACTACTTTCAAAAGCCAAGACAATGGTATTCATAAACGTTCGTTGTTGTCATTTGTCATTATTTTTTTACTTTGTTTTTTGCATCAGTGGCAAATCTGTCACTTCTGACATCTTGAAATACTACCTTTCTAAGCTGTTGAATTATCTCCTCTAACTCTTTTCTTCCTTACACTTAACAGGACCATTACTTTTGCTCTTCTCTTGTAGGTGTTCTTTTCTACCTTCTCACCCCTGGGTGTCTGTCCTGTTGCCTTTCCAGCTAGCATCTGGCTCATTTCTTTTCTGAAGACTGGACAGAGCTTTTGAACAAGGTGTGTCTGGTGGTGAGCAGAGGTAAGATTGTTTATGTGTACCTTTTTGAGGGAACCCAAACACTGCCAGCTGCATTCCTAATGTGCATTTTATCAGTGGAGACTTGACTCTTCATTATACTCCTCCAAAGCCATTTCTTGACAGTATGGATTTTACTGTCTTGTTTAAGTGTGTGCACTAGATATTTTTCTTCATTGAAATTAATTTACAGTCAGCCTTCTGTATCCAGTTTCTGCATCCGTGGGTTCAACCAACCACAAATCAAAAATATATGGAAAAAAAATTCCAGACATTTTGAAAAAGCAAAACTTGAATTTGCTGCACACTGGCAACTATATACATAGCATTTACATTTGTATCAGGTATTATAAGTAATCAAGATGATTTAAAGTAGACTGGAGGATGTACACAGATTATATGCAGATACTATGCCATTTTATATAAGAGACTTGAGCATCCACAGATTTTGGCATCTGTAGGGGAATTGGAACCAATCCCCTGTAAATACTGAGAGACTAGTGTACTTATACTCCTAATAATAAGGGCCATTTATTTAGGTTCTAGCTTGTACCGTCAACCAAACTAATAATGCAGGAGGCTGCAAGTAAGAAAATGGTTTATTTGGGGTTTTAAGAATTGCAATTCGAGAGACCCACGTTCCGGTAATCTGAAGGAGTGTTTTGAGGAAGGGACAGAGTCAGGCTTATAAAGACAGAAACCCACTAGGCTGTTAAAAGTTGCCTGGTGAGAATTGTGATTAACTTTGATGCTAGTCAGAAAATATTTGCCCTTAAGGAATCATGAGTTATTTTAGGGTAAGGGCCTGATAAGTATCTTGAATTTCTGGTCAATAGGTTGGATTCCATTTAGGCTGAGATGGTGCGTAAGTCACACTTCCTTATCGGCCTCTTGGCTCCGTTGAAGAGAGCTCTCTTAGCAATACCAACTCCATTTTGATTTTCCTTTCACAGTACTCAATCTTGATCTTCCAGAAGGTTCCCAAGATTCAGTTATATTTCATTTCCTTCCTTTCCAAAACTGGTATTACGCAGAAAATTGGTTTTTTTTTAAATTTTAGTAATTTAGTTATTCATAGTTCTGTAATCATTTCCCATGTGTGATTTCTGTCTCTCTGGCTATATTTAAAGCATACTGGCTAGTAGAAACCATGTCTTCATGCACTTTTCAGATCTCTTACAGAACTGAGGTGAATATCAAGTAAATGAAAAATTTGCATTGGTCACCTTGACAGGTCCTTGACCAAAGATGTCAGTACCATTCTTGGATATAGGAACTGTTTCAGTCAGGGCTCTTTGAAAGCATCAGAAACCACTTCTAACTTACTTAAGTAAAAGTGAGAATGTTGCTGGGATCTATTGAAAGGTTATGGGGGTTGCCCAGAAAATTGAAGGAGCGACAGAAAACCTAGTCTTAGGAACAGTTGGACTTACAGGAGACCTAAGGTTCCAAATCATTGTTATTAAGAAGAAAATTCTTTGGTCTTCATGTTTTTTGGTTCAAGATTCAAGCTATAGAACTGAAGTAAGGTCTTATATTCATTTTTTGAACATGGGAAAGTGAGCATCTGGATCACTGTTACCTTCATGACTGGGACCAATGAGTAGATAAAGACTTCAAAAAGCCCCACCTCTAAAGCCCTCCTCTTTCTGTGTGCTACTTCAGACTCCACACATCTAAAGGTACAGTGATAGCATTACCAGCCCATTGAGTGTCCTCTGATCCATCCCACTGTTCTTTCTTTTACATTTCTTACCCAAGCAAACATGCATGTAGCTCTACTACTCTACCATGCATGTGTTTATAGATCATCCTATGGCTTTCCAGCATTTAGAGGTTTTATTGTAAGCTTTTATATCTCTGTGGCATCTACTGGATTTCTATGCAGGTTAAGGGAATGAATGACAATGCAAAGTTGCTAGGTTTGATAGAATGCTATTAAGCAGGGAAATTTATGCATGATTTGAAAATTCTAAGTTATAACAATTTTATATTCCCTTTAGTCATATGCTCAAAGTAATGTGCCATCCTATTATTCTTCCCAGCTAAATTTTTAAATTGAAATTTCTTGAAATGGGTGAAGTTGTTAAAATAATTGTTTTCACTATGTTTTCTCTATTACCTCTTCTCAGATAAGATCAACCTCCTCATTCCTAAAAGTTAGCAGTTTCTACAGAATGCTAGTAAATAGAGTATATACAGTCAAAGGTAGCCTCTTGGAGAACATTAAAGAGATGGGGTGATAGACTCTGAAATTATTATGTCCTGTATAGTAACATTATTTTTTCTTTGCACCATCAAGATATTGTGCTAGATATAAAAATTGCTTTTATTAATTTGCACCATCATATTATGTGTCATTAATATTTTAGTTATTAATTAATATTTCATTGTAAAATTGTCAACTTATCATTAATAATTAAAATAATTTATGTATTTTAAATCATGATTGGGCTTCCCTGGTGGCGCAGTGGTTGAGAGTCCGCCTGCCGATGCAGGGGACATGGGTTCGTGCCCCGGTCCAGGAAGATCCCACATGCCGTGGAGCGGCTGGGCCCGTGAGCCATGGCCGCTGGGCCTGTGTGTCCGGAGCCTGTGCTACACAACGGGAGAGGCCACAACAGTGAGAGGCCCGCGTACCGCAAAAAAAAAAAAAAAGAAAATCATGATTGAATTATATTATAGAATGCTGCCTCTTTTTTTTTTTTTTTGGTAAGACTTGCCTGATTTTTTTAAAAGAAAGCCTATAGGAAAAAAGCTAACACTAACTTTTGTTTGTAGTGTAATTATGATATTTTGAAGTACTTTTATATCTGTTACTTAATATTTTGGTCATAATTGTGATATGAGAATGACAGGTGATTAAGGATGGGGGTTTGAGTGTCATGGTACCAGTCAACATGGAGATGGACAACAGCCATGTGAATAATCAATTAATCATACTACATAATGGAGCCCCAATAAAATCTCTGAACACTGAGACTTGGGTGAGCTTCTTTTGTTGGCAACTCTATGTATATTGTCATGTATCACTGCCCGGAGAGTAACATGTAGAGAAGACAGTGAGAGCCCCATGTTTGGTACTTCCCTGGACTCCACCCTATCTGCTTCCTCTCTTGGCTGGTGTTCATCTGTATCCTTCCCTGTAATAAACTGTAACTGTGAGTATAGTAGCTTTCAGGGAGTTCTGAGGGTCCTTCTAGAGAAATAATGAGACTGAGGGTGGTTTTGGAATACCCCGAACTTCCAGTTAGTGTCAGAAGTGAGGGCAGATTTGGAGACTGTGCCCTCTAATTTTGCAGTTGCCTGAACTCCCAAGAAACTGGCCTAAACTCTCACAATAACGTACTGATCCATTGGATTTTGAATGAATATAATATTGAAATTCTGAAGTTATTAATTTTTTTATTCTATCCTATCATGTCAGTTATTTTATAAAAGAAACTAATTATGGATGCAATTTGGCATATTTATGCCAGACTTCACTCCTAAATTAATTATTTTTCCAAGTTTATTAGGACCATATCAGTTCAACTACTGGTTGGTTGTTATTTTTTGTTTCTTTGTTTTTTAAAAAATATTTATTTATTTATTTCGTCGCACCGGGTCTTAGTTACAGCAGGTGGGCTCCTTAATTGCGGCAGGTGGGCTCCTTAGTTGCAGATTGCAGGCTCTTTAGTTGTGGCATGTGAACTGTTAGTTGCAGCATACATGTGGGATCTAGTTCCCTGACCAGGGATCGAACCCAGGCCCCCTGCATTGGGAGCATGGAGTCTTATCCACTGTGCCACCAGTGAAGCCCCCTGGTTGGTTGTTGAATGCCTACTATATGTGAGACACCACTTAATATTTTGCGCCATATTTTGGAAAAATCCAAGTCTTAGGTAAGCGTCTTTACTGTGCTTTCCATTTTGATGTTAGATTTGATGCATGTGTGTGTGTGTGTGTGTGTGCGCGTGTGTGTGTTGCCAGACATCAGAAATGAAGTGTATGATCATCTCAACAAATACTGTCACAGTCTAGCTAAAGAAACTGAGCAAATTAAATGATAGCTAGTTTAAGGCAAAGCAGGAATCAGAGTATAGATCTCTGGACTTCAGTGTACAGCATTATAATTGCATTTCCTTTCTACATGTTATTGGTTCAGAAAAATTCCAGACTCAAAATTTTCAAACTGGAGACATACGGGACATCTTCACACAAATTACAGCTCCCTCTGTAATTTCTAATACAAAGTTATGTGTTAGAGAAACAAAGGGATCCAAGTCTCTCAATATTTAGATTACTGAGCAGCTTTCTTAGGAATTATGGAAACTTCTTTCCAATGTGGTTGCTAATTCATCTCCAACCCGCTCTAAGCAAGTTACTAGTTGACAGAATTGAATGCTTACCCTAAAACAGATGGGAAAGATTCATACCTGAACTTGTTTAAATATGGGTAACTGGGACTACAGTTTGCATTTACAGTGACAGTGAAACATGTGGTTTCTGCAGAAGGTAGAGTGGGCAAACACGCTTTCTTTAACACAGTGTGTTACTTTAGACATGTTCTCTTCCTTTTTACTTATAACTGATAAGTCCAAACCTAAGAAGGCATATAACTTCTTTTCAATGCTGGACGTGCCAGTTCTCCCCAGATTTCAGATTCCATTCTTTCTCAAAAATTTCCATGGAAGTCATCTTCACGACAGAGGGAAGTGGCTTCTGCTTGTAGGATAGAGCAGCCTTTCACGAGCAAAAGTGCTTTGAAGTAATAGCCTTTTATTTGTTTTAATTTAAAAATTATGTTCTACATCCTTTATTCTTTAGCAAAATAACAATTAAGATTGTCACACCAGAGGTGTGTACCATACTTATTTTGTAGTTTTGGATATTTATGTCACATGGTAGTCTACCTTTAACTCAGGTGAGTGTGTATTCCAGTTTAAGAAGCACAGAGATAGAATATGTGAATTTTGGAGGCCGTAGGTTTCTGTTTATGGATGTTCTCAGAGTTTTTTGCATAGTAATATGGATTGAGAGTCAGAAAGAAGAGACTTACTAAGCAGCATTTCTCAAATATATTTTACCATAAAAGCTTTTTCACAGTGCTCACTGGCATCTTATGGAATGAGTGTTCCAAGGAACACAGTTTGGGAAAGGCTTGTCTAATTCAGTGTTACCTCTCTATTTTATTACATAAATAATATTTTTCTTAAAAGTTTTTATTAATTAAAAAGTTAAATACTATAAATATTAAGTCTATTATAACATCAAAAAAATGATCTATTTTGTTACTTCTTTTAAAGTTTGTCATAAAACTTTGCTATTTAGATAAAGATTTTTACAAGATTTTCTCAGGGTTTGAAAATAGTGCCATTAGGTCAGTAGCCTAGAAATTAGAATAACTTGTTGCCTAGATTCTGACACCTATCTGCTCTGGGATTCTAACCTTTCTAGTCATATATAATCTCTCTTCACCTCAATCGCTTGTTTAAAAATTTTAAAAATTAAAATTAAAAAAAGAGGTTACACCTGTCCTATCAATCTCACAGTACATTTTTGTATTGAATTAGTTAAATTTACTGTATTAACTAGAAAGCATAACAATGTAAGACATACCAGTGTTATTACCATTGTTATAGGACTAAGCACGTTTCCATTTAACCTTTTATAAATGTTGGATACAGTTGGTGGACACTTACAAACATTGCTGAAAACCATTTGAAGTAAAGTAATAATTGATTATTATCAAATGTGAGTTTCTTCTAGCAGTTTCCTCCATCATTTTTTACAAAGAACCCTCTCTATATGTTTATATAGGTTAGATAGCTTTAATTTGTTTCTTCTTATTTCCTCTCAGCTATCACAGCTTACCATTCCCATGGGAGGATTTCTTTTTCTTATAATTTATTTTTAAATGAGATGGCACAACTGTTTTAGTTTAATGCATTTTTTTCCCTAAAGTTCCCTGTAAGTGGCATTTATGAGCAATTTCAGATTTATTCCGTTATAATGGCATTTTAAAAAGATTATCCTTAGGCATTATGATGGTTTTAGAATAAATCTAGCTAAAATATTCATCTTTGTTGTGAAAAAGAAAGCTCCTAAATGTCTTTAAACATAGTCCATCTTTCAGAAACCTGTTTGGAGACAAGTTTGTCTCCTGAGTAAATTGAACAACAGTAATTCATGGCATTGGTTCAGCATTGCGTATTTTCAAAGCGATTTGCAATCGTCAGTTCATTTAACCACCAAGCAATCCCAGCACTGAGAAACAAACGTAGTCTGACCACCACCTGAGCTGGTATTAGCACCCCAAATTGCCTCCGTGCTCACATCGTCCAGGCTTGCTTTGATTAAAAATCACCCTTGGAACAAATGAAAAGCTACATGTAAGCTGCTCCCATCTAGTTCTTTGTCCTTTATTTGCTCATAAGTGGAGTAATGTATTGCCATTTCAGTGGGAGCTGTCTGTGTCCCCAGTACTCCTTAGAGATAGTGTGCTTGTGTAAATATGACAGAGTGGTGTGGTAAGATCCTTTTAGGGAACTTTTTGTACTCACCTTTTGAGGTCCAACTCAGATGTTATTTTATAACTGAAATGTTCCATATCACTTCTTCTTCTGTCTTCCCATGATTTAATTAATTTCTCCCAAGGGAACCCTCCTGCACTGTTGGTGGGAATGCAAATTGATACAGCCACTATGAAGAACAGTATGGAAGTTCCTTAAAAAACTAAAACTAGAACTACCATACGACCCAGCAATCCCACTACTGGGTATATACCCAGAGAAAAACATAATTCAAAAAGAGTCATGTACCACAGTGTTCATTGCAGCTCTATTTACAATAGCCAGGATATGGAAGCAACCTAAATGTCCATCAACAGATGAATGGGTAAAGAAGATGTGGTACATATATACAATGGAATATTACTCAGCCTTAAAAAGAAACAAATTTGAGCTATCTGTAGTGAGGTGGATGGACCTAGAATCTGCATACAGAATGAAGTAAGCCAGAAAGAGAAAATCAAATACTGTATGCTAACGCATATATATGGAATCTAGAAAAACAGTACTGATGAACCTAGTGGCAGGGCAGGAATAAAGATGCAGATGTAGAGAATGGACTTGAGGGCACCGGGGGAAAGGGGAAGCTGGGATGAAGTGAGAGAGTAGCACTGACATATACATATTCCCAAATGTAAAATAGATAGCTAGTGGGAAGCAGCCACATAGCACAGGGAGATCAGCTCGGTGCTCTGTGACCACCTAGAGGGGTGGGATAGGGTGGGTGGGAGGGAGGCTCAAGAGGGAGGGGATATGGGGATACATGTATACATATAGCCGATTCACTTTGTTGTACAGCAGAAACTAACACAACGTTGTAAAGCATTTATACTCCAATAAAGATGTGAAAAAAATTAATTTCTCCCTCCTGTGTTCTCACAGAATTTTATACATACTTCTTTTACAGCTCTTACCACAATTTTGGTGTAGCTTTAAGTCTAGACTGGGAACATTTCTATGGCCTGTAACTATGTCTTATTTATAAATCTACCCTCATCCCTTAGCACAGTGTCTGGAATATGTGGAAACCCAAGCATCTTTAAATCCCATTTTAGAACTCAGCTTCTCCAGGTGGCTTTCACCAAGCTATCTACCCTTTGCTCTACTTGATGTGGGTAGTAGAAGCAGGTTGTCCAAATCAGATGGGTTTAGTGCAGTCTCCCTGGAGGCATTACTGTTTTGGCTAATTTCTCAAAATGAAATGCTAAGATTTTGGTGAAGCTGATAAGAGGAAGCAAACAGCGTCTGTGAAAGCTCCAGGGCCAGTAACAGCATGACAGACTGTAAATAGTCTGAATAACAGTGGCCAGCACACGTCAGCACCCTCTTCATCATCATCACTGCTACTGTCATCGTACAGTTACCCTTTACTAAACACTTTCTAGGTGCCTGATCCTGTCCTAGGTGTCTTACAGACTTCTTTATCTCATGTGATAATCACAATGGCCATGCAATGTAGGAATTATCCTCGTACTTTCTCAGGTAAAAAAAAAGAAAAGAAATGTCAGAAGTCAGATTCAGAGAGACTAAGAAACCCTCTCAAATTCTTGTAGTAGCTAGTAAAGCAAGGTAGCCAGGATTGAACCTCATGGCATGAAGGTTGTATCTTCATTGCCTTGTGTCATATGGGTACGTTCTTGGGCCTGCTTGCTTCTTGGAATACCTGCCGATTATATTGCTTCTCTTTTCTCCTTTGTCCATGAACCTGCAAGTGGTGAGCAACCAAGAGACTACATTCAGTGATGCTTTTCAGTTCTATGATTCTGTTCAGAATCCACACAGAATCCACACTGTTCAGAAAGGCCTCCTGTAGAAGGAGTTGCCATTAACTGCAAATGGAGCTCTGATCACAGGAGGAATGAGGACAGGAGCTGAGACCGTTATTCTGTATTCTGAGATGTCAAAAGCGGACCATAACAGCTTTCATGTTTTCATTCCTTGCTTTGAGGCCTCCACCTTGAAGGCTACCTTTCTTCTCAGGTCTCCCAAATGGTTTTTATTCTCAAAATTATAAAAGGCAATGCTATTAGTACATGCTCTTGCTGGTTAAGGAAGCAAAAACTTTTCAAATCTTGAGTACAATTACTTAGGGGGTGTTTAATTTAAAACAATGCAGATTGAGCTCTATTGCTTGAGGTTAAAGATGTGACATGTTCCTTATAGTGTTTTGGACCATGTAGTGGCTCACTGCAGAGTCAGCTGGAACCATTTGAGAGTTGCCTGACACAATACAGAGTCACTTGCAATTTACATCAATCAAAGAAATCGATGAAATTTGCAAAGCTTTGTGGCTCTCTGAAGACTTAGGGGTTACTTACAATTCCAGCAAAGAGCGGCTTACTGTATTGAAGGGTACCATTCCATCTCCCATCCCTAACACACTATGTCATAAAATTAATTCAAGGGGAATTTAATTAATATGAAAAGGATATAGAAGTGTGTGATCTGGAGTAGGTGTGTATGTGTGTGTCTTTCTATGTCTTTTTTTTTGGTGTGGAACATGCATTTGGAGATTTAGAAGATAGGTGGTTGTTATCATTTCTTCCTTTTCCTTTCTTTTTCTTTCATTTATATTCTCACTACCATAAGTTGCTTACATGTCTTTGAGTAAATCTTCATCCTTCAGCAGATGAGCATATTTATTTCTAAACTAATTTTACCTGATCCATCTTATGCATAGTTTGTTAAAAATTTAGCATTAAAGGTTATATGCTTTCTTCATCTTGCCCTATAAACATTTTTCTTGGATTGTAAAAATCTAGGTTAGAGGTCATGGATAATGGCAAGGTATGAAATTTTGGAAGCATTGAAATTTGTGAGCATCCAGAAGAGGAGGAAAATAATATAGAACATTGAATTTTTAGCCTTGTCACATTAATGGATAGAAAAC
Source organism: Monodon monoceros (assembly GCF_005190385.1). Lineage (NCBI taxonomy): Eukaryota > Metazoa > Chordata > Mammalia > Artiodactyla > Monodontidae > Monodon > Monodon monoceros. The sequence continues at coordinate 97,193,791 of NW_021703767.1, read as the reverse complement.
TAGTAATTGGTGTTAAAATGTGTTTTTAAGTACCATAAATTTGGTGGTGTTAACTTGAACATTGTCAATATGATTAGGTTAACAAAGACTACCCTGAATAAGACAAAAATACAATGACTTTCAAATATATATACAGGCTATATATGAAACTGCAGAAATATTAACAACACAAGTTACAAAAGTCCTGCTTGGTAAGAGTGAAACAGTTGAGTGTCTTTCAGGTAAAGGCAAGTGAGGGGTGAGAAATGGAAGTTTCTTAATTGGAGTGGGAAAATAAGTTTTTTAATACATCAGGGAACATTTAATAGAATAGTTGGATTTCAGAAACAATTTAACAAAGGCCATAATGATAAATTACAAAAAACAGAAAATATGCGAGGTATATTTATCATAATGATTAGGTTTCTGAAAGCCTCTCAAGCAGTCAACTTAGAGTTGGAGCTATTTGAGATCTAATGGGAAAAAAGAGGATTGGGGGATAGAGGTAAAGAGTAATCCACTGAATGCTTTTATATAAATATTTTATGAGTTTTCAAATAAAGCAATTAAGGCAGCACACTGAATATACATAATACTGATGCAATTTGTAGGTCTTAAAATTAGTAAGGATTTTTTACTATAAGAATTTCCAGCTACCAATCCCTTTCCCTTAGTAAATATTTTATTTTATTATTTTTATATTTGGGTTATTTTCCATTTTTCATTATTATGAAGAGTGTGATATTAAATATTCTTTAATCTTTCAGTTGCCATAGTAAATATTTTAATAGCTTCTATCTTAAGAAACTACTCTTGAATGCGCTGTGCTCTGTTTCAGTTATAAAGTTACAGCTCTTCCAGCCACCCTCCCAGCATTTAATGGGCTCTGATCGAATCACTCAGAGTTGCTGACCCTTTGTCCCAGGCTCTATGGGTCTCCCCCCACCTCCTCTCTTCTCCTTCCTTCTCTCCCTCTTTCTCTGTCTCTCTGTCTCTCCATCTCTGTCTCTCTCTGGGAAATATATGTATTTTCAAGACTTCATGGGGGTGGAAAGCTAGGGAAGAAAACCTCTTACGTTACTTTTCCTTAGTTTTTTAAAATGAGTGTCCATAGCTCTCATCCTAATTATCCCCACTTGTAAAGTCAGAGAATTTACGCATATTTGAACTATTTTTCATAATTACTGACCAAATATTTAAGAGTATATTCACATATACAGTACTTGGATTTAGAATAAAGAACTGGTTGACAACAGAGTTGTTAGAGCCCTGATGAGGAATACGGTGTTGCCTCCGAAAACTAACCAGGAGAATTCGGGAGGGGCCTAAAGAGGGAGGAGACAACCAACCTCCCAGAATCCTTCTCGCTGGAATCCATCTTGGCTGAGAGATGTGCACGCCACGACGAAGGACCCTGAGTCAGACCAAATATAGATCACGCAAGATGATTAGCCAGAGAGGACTTGGAAACTAACGCCATTACCATAAAACCTGAGACTGCAAGCCACGTGGCAGAGCAGTTCTCCTGGGTTCCCTTACCCTGCTTCTGTCTGCCGGGGCGCCCCTTCCCAATGAAGTCTTTTCTTTATCAGTACATGTGTCTCCTCGGACAATTCATTTCTGAGTGGTAGACAAGAGCCCGCTCTCGGGCCCTGGAAGGCGTCCCCCTTCCTGCAACAGATTTAGTATAGCACTTGTATACTAATAAAAATAAAGAAACCTAATTTACTCTCTAGAGCTCTTAAAAATGATAGTCTTAGAAAAATTTAAATGGGCTAGGCACAATATGCTATATATATATTTAGCATTACAGAATAACCTTTATAGCAAGGAACCAGAGGCTTAAAATATGTTTTTAAAAATTTGCTGCTGATGTCAAAATGTAGGGATACCCACCTGAAATTGCTCCCTTCTTTAGAGTTCCCTAATTCTGACTCTCTTGCTTCCCTTATTCCTACTGCCTACTCTTTCCACACTTTCACTTGTTTTCATAAAGCAGATATGGAGCTTCATGGCCAGTGTGTGACCACCAGATGCTATGACTCCTCTGAGAAGACTTCCTAAAAGGGTCCCAGAATTGATGCACAGAGAACCCCTAGCTTCAACTAAAACTGCAGTATCATGCGTTCCAGGGGGGTCCGGTTCAGTGCTTAGCTTTTTAGCTCACAGATCTACAGAGCTCAAGGATGGTAAAGGTCTTTTCAAGCTTTTGAAGAATTTATATGTGTAGGGGAGGCCGAACTTTACCTCTCCCCATCTTTCTTAGGTTTTCAGCTGTGACCCTTGAAAAAAAGACACAGGTTAACAAAGGAAAACAGTTTAAGGCAAGCAGCACACATCACACAAGAGAAAAAACTTTATGAAGAGTAGCTCAAAGTGGTGACTTAGAATTCTGGTTTATATACCATCTTCAACAAAGAACAATAAATTTGTGGAGAAACGACAGGACAAAGGAACGAGGTTTTAGGCTCCCACGGTGATAAACTGTGGGAAGGTAAATATAAGGGAGAGAACTAATGGAGTTTGGATTGTTTACAGATTCCTCTGCTGCCATCTCTAGGTTGATAAGAGTCTGTTTTGAATAAAAGGAGAATTTATATCCTACCTTTAGGCAGAACAGGGGAGGTAGAGAGAGCTTTTACTACATGCTGCCTCTTAATTGCCTTCAGCTCAAAATAATTTTTGTGTCAAAGAGGAATGTTTTGGCATGAAATATTTTGGTTTCCTTCATGTGCACGAGTGGAATCCCTATTTCAATAAATTTTGGAATAATGCACATCTGATCTGTCTTAAATTACTAGGGATTAAGACTCCAGGAACAGGTGATTTCAGCAGTCATTGAAATTCAGAGAGAAAAGACGGCCCTTCCCTGAGTCTTTTCCACACCTTTTTTCATAGCATTGATGTCTGCATACTTTGTGTCCCAGCATCCCCTCTCTGCAGATTTTCTCTTTGTTCATATTCAAGATGAGCAATGACTGAGAGTCAGGCTTCTGGACTCTAGACCCAGTAGAATATTAATTAGCTTTGTGGTTTGTACAAAGGCACTTAAACTCTCCTGGCTTTACAGTTCCTACAAATGTAAAATGACTCCTTCTTCATGACCTTTAAGAAAATTTACAGTTTAAAGTGTCTTTGATTCCTTGCATTTCTGGTCTTCAGGTGTATATTAAAATCTCCATTAGGCCATGGTTCTATATCTGACATATCTAGAACCATGTTGCTTATAATTCAGGCATTCAAAAAGTTGAATTCATTCAATGGAAATAAAGTATTAAGGAATACATTCCTGCCATAACTTAAGGACTGTCTATCATATTTCCTTGTTCTCAGTGATGTATGCATTGTTGGTGTATGGAATAGGGTTAACTCTGAAACTGTTTTTGGTGAGACCAGCCTTCTTCAGACTCAAGTTGACAGGTTGTAGTAACTTGATGTTTTGAGCTCGTGGGCTGTATGTCTATACAGACAAAGTAGAGAGAGAGTAGTGGAATCGTAATGAATTTGTGCTATCATTTCCTATTAGGCAGCAGAGAAAATTTAAACCCCTACTCCCATACTCCCCCAAAAGAGCCCTCCTAAAAATAACAAATTCAGTTATAACTCATAAATAATCTATGGAGGATGATCCGTTGCTCACCTGAGAACTATAACACTTTATCTCACTCAATTGGGGATGATGTAAATGAAGAATCATTTTCTGGTGAAAATGGCAAATGAAACTGGATTTCTGGTTAAGAGGTTTTCATTGACAGCAGTTTTTCTTTCTTTTCTTTTTTTTTAACCAAGAGTTCCTGAACTTTGTTAGTTGGAACCACACCTCCCACAGTTGTAGTTAGACATATAGGAATATTATTAAAAATACAGTTTTAGTAGAGAAAGTCTCTAGAAAGTGTGACTGCTAATCTTCTGAGCCATTAGTGGTATTCATATGATAAAATGTTAATGTTTCTCTTCTAATTTAAGTGCATTTTCTGAACATACCTCAAAGCCAGGCCATGCTGGGTTGAAATGAGGAATGTGATTGGATTTGATTTTAATAGAACATAACATTGATGGAATTGAGATTGACCTCATTATGATTCTCAATTCCATACTAGATCTTTGCTTTAGGCATTAAAGAGCATATGGTAATAACTTTTTTTTTTAAGCTTTGCTGTTAAAGGTTTAGTAGAAAGATTATCTGGAATACTTTTTTATCAAATATCTTATTTAAATAAGGGGAATTCTTTAAAGCATTAGCATTAAAAATTCACAGAACGCACGAAATTAAAGATAGAAAAATCTATTAGGTTATCTTCTCTCTCCCAGGAAAGGATTACTTCAGACGAAAAAAGCTATGAAAATGAAAAATAATAACTGAAACCATTATAATATCAACATTATAGATGAGAGAGGAAAGGATGTATTTGATTGGTTAGGGAAATCAACTAAAATAAATATTTTATTCTTTAAGAAGTCTTTTTCCCCATTTTTATAAATTAAGTTTACATGTCTGAAACATTTATAATTAAATCATCAGTTCTTTTTGTTGTTTTTAAACCTAAGTGATCTTGAGGCATTTTGTTACAAATAAGCAACTGAAATTAAAATTTGATTGAAAATTCTTAATGCAAATGATCCTCTTGCAATACCTTGTTAATATGCTCTGCCTTTTTGGTTTTTGGATTCTCAGCAGAGAATTCTGTTTAAACACCACATGATATTTTCATTTTGTTATATAATATACACAGATTGAAATGACTTGAAGTCTTATGTATGTATTAGAAAGAACTTATTAGCAGACTTAGAATTGTTTCTGTTTTTTTTAATAAAATCAATCAATACATTTATTTTTTAAAAAAAGATCATATAGTAATAAAATACTAGGCAAGCAAAGAAATATCATCCATGGTGAGGAGAAAAATTATTCAAGAAGAAATAGATAAACTGAAGTGTCCTATATCTATTTATTTTTTTAAATTTATTTTTTTAACATCTTTATTGGAGTATAATTGCTTTACAGTGGTGTGTTAGTTTCTGCTTTATAACAAAGTGAGTCAGCCATACATATACATATATCCCCATATCTCCTCCCTCTTGCGTTTCAAGAACTAATGAGCTCTCAGCCTACTAAACATAAGGTAGATGGGTGCAGGGGAGGAAAAACTTGACTTTTTTCGTCCATTCATTTTAGATTCATTGGCTGGGACCCTGAAAATTAGACTGACAAAAGACAGATTAACAAAGGAAACACAGAGTTTATAAACATATGCATCATGCATAGACAGAGATCTCGGTGGTGAGTAACTCAGAAGCGCAGTTAGAACTTGGGCTTATATAGCATCTTGATAAAAGAATAGCGTATCTGTAGAGAAGTGGCAAGACAATAGAAAAGCTCTTTGAGTTTCTAGGGGTGGCAAATTGTGTAAAGGAAAATATATAGGGAAACTAATTGCAGATAAGGACCAGTAAACAAGGTTTATTTGTGTAGACTCTTTCTTGATGCCATCTTGTCTGCAGTAATCAGGTGGTTTTCTGCGGTATAGGAGGTAGGGGTTGGGGAACACCTTCACTCGGGGAATTTATATATTTATGTTCTGCTTTCAGGCAGATGGAGAGGTGGGCAGAGACCTCATCTTGTGTCTGCTTTTTCTAAATTGCCTTCTGCCTTCTGCTCAAAATAATCCTTATGCCAGATCAGTCTATTTTGGGGTTGTATACTCTGAACTCCTTCATGGCTAGGAAACAAACTTTACATTTGCCCACTTAGAGCATCACTGATGCTCTCAATTTTAATAATCTCTTTTGGATGACTGGGTACCTTTTAGGAAAATGTTTAAACTTTTAGATACCCCCTTCCCTGACCTTGCTTCTCTCCCACTGGGCATGTGTAGCTTTGTTGCTTGTGGTGAGGGTATATCTATCTAGCAACAGTGTGACTAGTCTGGTTTGCTCATGAGACATGCACTTATGGGATATGACTTGTCCCATCTGGACATTTGAGTGGAATACTGATACCCATGGTTGGAATCTGTAGCCCAATAAAGTGTCACTCACCATGATGTTCTGTGTTCTGTAACCTTTTCACATTTCTTATTTGATTTCAAGATTGATCCTACAGATTTAGGTAGAATTGATGCTAAGAGTCAAGTAGTCTTAGCTCTAGAGAGAGAAAATATGATTGAGCTAAATAAAACAGATGGTATTAGACTCATCGTGTGCCAGTAAACTTACAGGTCCTAGTAAATTATGACCAAGTGAGAAACGGGTCCTATAGGGTTTGCCGTGCCTGTCTCCCAAGACTTGTCTTCTTCACTCTACAGTCTGCCAGCCACTCTGGCCTCCTTGCAATTAGTCCATTTTGTCAAACTCCTTCTAAGACACTGGTCTCTCACTCTAGAAGGCTCTTTGCTGGATGGTTCCTTTTTATCTTTCATAATCTCAGCACAAATGTCACCTCCTCGGTGGTCTATATCTTTTGTTCATTGCTGTGTCCCTAGTGTCTAGAACATTGTCTGGCATATGTCATAATCCATATTAGATGAATGAAAGTTGAATGGATTAAGTGGTATCATTTAGTCTTTGTAATAACTTGATGAAGTATACATTGTTATTCCTAGTTCACAACGGGAAAACTGAGGCTTACGAATGTTAGAATTTACCATGCTAGTGTGAGGCAGAAATGGAATTCTAATTCAGGCCTATATGGATGTAAAGCCCATCTTTGGACACTAAGCTATATTGTCTGCTTCCATAGTGCAAATTTTGTCACTTATTTCTAGTAGCTTGGTCCATATGCTAATAGACTAATGAATTATTTTTTTCTCTAAAAAAGAAGTGTACCCAGAATAAGCATATTATGCATATAATTTGAAGTAGATTTTTCTCCTTACGTTTTTTGTGAGAGCAGAACTGTATCTGCATATTCATTTTTCTTAAAGCTTCATAAAAGAGGTGGTTGAATCGTGCTCTTAACAGAAAAGCTGAAAATGTCATATCTTCCCAGGTAAGGAAATAATTTTCGTAAATAATTCAAAGAGATGGAAACATTTTTAGGCAGTAGCAACTTTCAAAAATGTGAAATTTCTTATGATATTTGGCTTTTATGCTCAACTCCAACTGGAAAATGTTATCATAGGGTAATATTTCATTTCACTGAATGAAAAGCAAAGGTTGAAGAATATGGAGTTACTAAGGAATAACCAAAGACTTTGCTGATAAATTAACATGAGTTTATTTGGCTTTGGACAGACCTCCAAGTCCTCTTCGTGACCATGACTGTACACACTGCTTCTTGCTCTCTAGGCCACTGACACAACAGATGATGGATAATTCCATCAAAAAGATTTTTATCACTCTCCTTTAATGAAGGCTATTTCTGTGTCTCTACTTGATACAGGCACTTTGGAGTACTTCTGGGTGAATACCTCTTTTCTTTTATGGATGAGAGAAGGAAAAATAAAAAGATTTTTTTTTTTCTATCAAATTTCCAACCTATACATGTTTTGCTTCAATGACTTGTACAATGGCAGGTAGAAAACCCGAGCAGTTGCTAGGTAGCATATTTCTGTAGATCAATCCACAAAGGACAGAATGGAGAGCATTCTGAGGGCTAGGGATTGGAAAATGAAGCCAAATCAGCAGAACGAAGCAAAACAGAAAGGCTGAAGCAAATTAATCATGACAAAACCTATATAAAATCTGGAAAACAAATTGCTGTACCTTGAACCTTCAATGAACAAATTCATTTTGAATTTTACTAGGATGGAAGATTCAAATGCAAACTGATTCTAGATGTAAAGCAAAGTCTTTCAAATATAAGGAGAGATTCATTTTGAGAGAAACTGCTAGTAATAATTGAATACTTTGTTAAGTATTTTATAGTTTAAAGAAAACATTTACTAAAACATTATTGTAAATGTCAGAAAAGTGATTCTTTTTCTTTCTTAGAAAACAACTTTTTTGTCCCTTATTTAAGTGAATATGATTCCACTAAAATGAATTGCTCATGTTTGGTAATATCATAATATTTTGGACCATTATTTAATAATTTTGGATTATTATATAATAATAATTTAATTTTTGACATAGAAACTTTGACAGTTTTTAATTGTTATGTTGATGAAGAAGATAAATTTTATCTATTGAAAACAAACTAATGGGAAACCTTCAAGATGGTGGAGGAGTAAGAGATGGAGATCAACTTCCTCCCCACAAATACATCAGAAATACATCTACATGTGGAACAACTCCTACAGAACACCTGCTGAACACTGGCAGAAGACCTCGGACTTCCCAAAATGCAAGAAATTCCCCATGTACCTGGGTAGGGCAAAAGAAAAAAGAAAAAACAGAGAGAAAAGAATAGGGACAGGACCTGCGCCTCTTGGAGGGAGCTGTGAAGGAGGAAAAGTTTCCACACACTAGGAAACCCCCTCACTGGCTGAGGTGGGGGTTGGGCAGGGGGGAAGCTTTGGAGCCATGGAGGAGAGCGCAGCAACAGGGGTGCAGAGGGCAAAGTGGAGAGATTCTTGCACAGAGGATGGGTGCTGACCAACACTCACCAGCCTGAGAAGCTTGTCTGCTCACCCACTGGGGCGGGTGGGGGCTGGGAGCTGAGGCTCTGGCTTTGGAGGTCAGGTCCCAGGTAGAGGACTGGGGTTGGCAGCATGAAGGGGGCTAGTGCACCACAGCTAGACAGGAGGGAGTCCAGAAAAAGGTCTGGAACTGCCTAAGAGGCAAGAGACCATTGTTCCAGGGTGTGCAAGGAGAGGGAATTCAGAGTACCAGCTAAACGAGCTCCAGAGACGGGCACGAGCCATGGCTATCAGCACGGACACCAGACATGGGCATGAAATGCTAAGGCTGCTGCTGCAAGAAGCAAGAAACCTGTGTGCAAGCACAGGTCATTATCCATACCTCCCCTCCTGGGAGCCTGTGCAACCTGCCACTGCCAAGGTCTTGTGATCCAGGGACAACTTCCCCGGGAGAACACATGACGTGACTTAGGATGTTGCAATGTCACGCCGGCCCCTGCCACCGCAGGCTCGCCCTGAATTCCGTACCCCTCCCTCCCGCCGGCCTGAGTGAACCAGAGCCCCCTAAAAAGCTGCTACTTTAACCCCATCCTGTCAGAGCAAAGAACAGACACCCTTAGGCAACCTACATGCAGAGGCGGGGTCAAATCCAAGGCTGAAACCCAGGAAATGTGTGAACAAAGAGAGAAAGGGAAATCTCTCCCAGCAGCCTCAGGAGCAGAGGATTCAATCTCCACAATCAACTTGATGTACCCTGCATCTGTGGAATACCTGAATAGACAACGAATCATCCCAAAATTGAGGCGGTGGACTTTGGGAGCAACTGTAGACTTGGGGTTTACTTTCTGCATCTAATTTGTTTCTGGTTTTATGCTTATCTTAGTTTAGTATTTAGAGTTTATTATCATTGGTAGATTTGTTTGTTGATTTGGTTGCTCTCTTCCTTTTTTTTGTATATATATATATATTTTTTTTCTTTTTTACTTTTTCTCTTTTTGTGAGTGTGTATGTGTATGCTTCTTTGTGTGGTTTTGTCAGTAGAGCTTTGATTTTACCATTTGCCCTAGGGTTCTGTCTGTTTTTTTCTTTGTTTTTTTTTTTTTTTCGTATAGTTTTAGTGCTTGTTATCATTGGTGGATTTCTTTTTTGGTTTGGTTGCTCTCTTCTTTCTTCCTTTTTTTTCTTATTTTTATGACTTTTATTTTTAATAATTTTTAAAAATTTTAATAACTATTTTATTCTTTCTTCCTTCCTTCCTTCCTTCCTTTCTTTCCTTCCTTCCTTCCTTCCTTCCTTCCTTCCTTCCTTCCTTCCTTC
>NW_021703767.1:97134814-97183966 GCF_005190385.1 Monodon monoceros | reverse complement strand
TTCCTTCCTTCCTTCCTTCCTTCCTTCCTTCCTTCCTTCCTTCCTTCCTTCTTTCCTTCCTTCTTTCTCTTTTTCTCCTTTTTCTTCTGAGCCATGTGGCTGACAGGGTCTTGGTGCTCCGGCCGGCTGTCCGCCCTGTACCTCTAAGGTGGGAGAGCCAAGTTCAGGAAACTGGTCCACAAGAGACCTCCCAGCTACATGTAATAGCAAATGGCAAAACCTCTCCCAGAGATCTCCATCTCAATGCTAAGACCCAGCTCCACTCAACAACAAGCAAGCTACAGTGCTGCACACCCTATACCAAACAATGAGCAAGACAGGAGCACACCCCACCCATTAGCAGAGAGGCTGCATAAAATCATAAGAAGGTTACACACACCCCAAAACACAGCACCAGGTGCGGTCCTGCACACCAGAAAGAAAAGATCCAGCCTCATCCACCAGAAAACAGGCACCAGTCCCCTCCAACAGGAAGCCTACACAACCCACTGAACCAACCTTAGCCACTGGGGACAGACACCAAAAACAACAGGAACTACTAACCTGCAGCCTGTGAAAAGGAGACCCCAAAAACAGTAAGTTAAGCAAAATGAGAAGACAGAGGAACACACAGCAGATGAAGGCGCAAGATAAAAACCCACCAGACCAAACAAATGAAGAGGAAATAGGCAGTCTACCTGAAAAAGAATCCAGAGTAATGATAGTAAAGAGGATCCAAAATCTTAGAAATAGAATGGAGAAAATACAAGAAACGTTTAACAAGGACCTAGAAGAACTAAAGAGCCAACAAACAATGATGAACGACACAATAAATGAAATTAAAAATTCTCCAGAAGGAATCAATAGCAGAATAACTGAGGCAGAAGAATGGATAAGTGACCTGGAAGATAAAATAGTGGAAATAACGACTGCAGAGCAGAATAAAGAAAATAGAATGAAAAGAATTGAGGACAGTCTTAGAGACCTCTGGGACAACATTAAATGCACCAACATTCTAATTAGGGGTCCCAGAAGAAGAGAAAAAGAAAGGGACTGAGAAAATATTTGAAGAGATTATACTTGAAAACCTCCCTAATATGGGAAAGGAAATAGTCAATCAAATCCAGGAAGCGCAGAGAGTCCCATACAGAATAAATCCAAGGAGAAACACGCCAAGACACATATTAATCAAGCTACCAAAAATTAAATACCAAGAAAAAATATTAAAAGCAGCAAGGGAAAAGCAACAAATAACATACAAGGGAATCCCCATAAGGTTAACAGCTGATCTTTCAGCAGAAACTCTGCAAGCCAGAAGGGACTGGCAGGACATATTTAAAGTGATGAAAGGGAAAAACCTATGACCAAGATTACTCTACCCAGCAAGGATCTCATTCAGATTTGATGGAGAAATTAAAACCTTTACAGACAAGCAAAAGCTAAGAGAATTCAGCACCACAAAACCAGCTTTACAACAACTGCTAAAGGAACTTCTCTAGGCAGGAAACTGAAGAGAAGGAAAAGACCTACAATAACAAACCGAAAACAATTCAGAAACTGGTAATAGGAACATACATATCGATAATTACCTTAAATGTAAATGGATTAAATGCTCCAACCAAAAGACAGACTGGCTGAATGGATACAAAAATAAGACCCATATATATACTGTCTACAAGACACTGACTTCAGGTCTAGGGACACATTCAGACTGAAAGTGAGGGGATGGAAAAAGATATTCCATGCAACTGGAAATCAAAAGAAAGCTGGAGTAGCAACTCTCATATCAGACAAAATACACATTAAGATAAAGATTGTTACAAGAGACAAAGAAGGACACTACATAATGATCAAGGGATCAATCCAAGAAGAAGATATAACAACTGTAAATATTTGTGCACCCAACATAGGAGCACCTCAATACATAAGGCAAATGCTAGCAGCCATAAAAGGGGAAATCGACAGTAACACAATCATAGTAGGGGACTTTAACACCCACTTTCACCAATGGACAGATCATTGAAAATGAAAATAAGTAAGGAAACACAAGCTTTAAATGATACATTAAACAAGATGGACTTAATTGATGTTTATACGGCATTCCGTCCAAAAACAGCAGAATGCACTTTCTTCTCAAGTGCTCCTGGAACATTCTCCAGGATAGATGATATCTTGGGTCACAAATCAAGCCTTGGTAAATTTCAGAAAATTGAAATTGCATCAAGTATCTTTTCCGACCACAATGCTCTGAGACTAGATATCAATTACAGGAAAAAGTCTGTAAAAAATATGAACACATGGAGGCTAAACAACACACTACTAAATAACCAAGAGATCACTGAAGAAATCAAAGAGGAAATCAAAAAATTCCTAGGAACAAATGATGATGAAAACATGACGACCCAAAACCTATGGGATGCAGCAAAAGCAGTTCTAAGAGGGAAGTTTATAGCAATACAATCCCACCTCATGAAACCGGAAACATTTCAAATAAACAACCTAACCGTACACCTAAAGCAGTTAGAGAAAGAAGAGCAAAAAACCCCCAAAGTTAGCAGAAGGAAAGAAGTCATAAAGATCAGATCAGAAATAAATGAAAAAGAAATGAAGGAAACAATAGCAAAGGTCAATAAAACTAAAAGCTGGTTCTTTGAGAAGATAAACAAAACTGACAAACCATTAGACTCATCAAGAAAAAAAGGGAGAAGACTCAAATCAATAGAATTAGCAATTAAAAAGGAGAAATAACAGCTGCCATTGCAGAAATACAAAGGTTCATGAGAGATTACTACAAGCAACTGTATGCCAATAAAATGGACAACCTGGAAGAAATGGACAAATTCTTAGAAAAGAACAACCTTCTGAGACTGAACCAGGAAGAAATAGAAAATATAAACAGACCAATCACAAGCACTGAAATTGAGACTGTGATTAAAAACCTTCCAACAGACCAAAGCCCAGGACCAGATGGCTTCACAGGCGAATTCTATCAAACATTTAGAGAAGAGCTAAACCTATCCTTCTCAAACTCTTACAAAATATAGCAGAGGGAGGAACACTCCCAAACTCATTCTACGAGGCCACAACAACCCTGATTCCAAAACCAGACAGAGATGTCACAAAGAAAGAAAACTACAGGCCAATATCACTGATGAACATAGATGCAAAAATCCTCAACAAAATACTAGGAAACAGAATCCAACAGCACATGAAAAGGATAATACACCATGATCAAGTGGGGTTTACCCCCGGAATGCAAGGATTCTTCAATATACGCAAATCAATCAATGTGATACACGGTATTAACAAACTGAAGAAGAAAAACTATATCACCATCTCAATAGATGCAGAAAAAGCTTTTGACAAAATTCATCAGCGATTTATGGTAAAAACCCTCCAGAAAGTAGGCATAGAGGGAATTTACCTCAACATAATAAAGGCCATATATAACAAACCCACAGCCAACATCATTCTCAATGGTGAAAAACTGACAACATTTCCTCTAAGGTTAGGAATAAGACAAGGTTGTCCACTATCACCACTATTATTCAAGATAGTTTTAGAAGTTTTAGCCACAGCGATCAGAGAAGAAAAAGAAATAAAAGGAATCCAAATCGGAAAAGAAGTAATGCTGTTACTGTTTGCCGATGACATGATACTATTCATAGAGAATCCTAAAGATGTTACCTAATCAATGAATTTGGTAAAGTAGAGCTAATCAATGAATTTGGTAAAGTAGCAGGATACAAAATTAATGCACAGAAATCTCTTGAAATCCTATACACTAATGATGAAAAATCTGAAGGAGAAATTAAGAATATACTCCCATTTACCATTGCAACAAAAAGAATAAAATACCTATGAGCAAACCTACGTAAGGACACAAAAGACCTGTATGCAGAAAAGTATAAGACACTGATGAAAGAAATTAAAGATATACACACAGATGGAGAGATATACCATGTTCTTGGATTGGAAGAATAAACATCGTGAAAATGACTGTACTACTCAAAGCAATCTACAGATTCAATGCAATCTCTATCAAACTACCAATGGCATTTTTCACAGAACTGGAACAAAAAATTTCACAATTTGTATGGAAACACAAAAGACCCCGAATAGCCAAAGCAATCTTGAGAAAGAAAAACAGAGCTGGAGGAATCAGGCTCCCTGACTTCAGACTATACTACAAAGCTCCAGTAATCAAGACAGTATGGTACTGGCACAAAAACAGAAACATAGACTAATGGAACAGGATAGAAAGCCCAGAGATAAACCGATGCACATATGGTCACCTTATCTTTGATAAAGGAGGCAAAAATATACAATGGAGAAAAGACAGCCTCTTCAATAAGTGGTGGTAGGAAAACTGGACGACTACTTGTAAAATTAGAACAGTCCCTAACACCATTCACAAAAATGAACTCAAAGTGGATTAAAGACCTAAATGTAAGGCCAAGCACTATAAAGCTCTCAGAGGAAAACATACGCAGAACACTCCATGATATAAATCACAGCAAGGTCTTTTTTACCCACCTCCTAGAGAAATGGAAATAAAAACAAAAATAAACAAATGGGACCTAATGAAACTTAAAGCTTTTGCACAGCAAAGGAAAACGTAAAGAAGACGTAAAGACAGCACTCAGAATGGGAGAAAATATTTGCAAGCAAAGCAATTGACAAAGGATTAATCTCCAAAATTTACAAGCAGTTCATGCAGCTGAATACCAAAAAAGCAAACAACCCAATCCAAAAATGGGCAGAAGACCTAAATAGACATTTCTCCAAAGAAGATATACAGATTGCCAATAAACACACGAAAGGATGCTCAACATCACTAATCATTAGAGAAATGCAAATCAAAACTACAATGAGATATCACCTCACACTGGTCAGAGTGGCCATCATCAAAAAATCTACAAACAATAAATGCTGGAGAGGGTGTGGAGAAAAGCAGTGCAATGCAGCTGCTTCCCACTCACTATTTTACATTTGGTAGTGTATATATCTCCATGTCACTCTCTCACTTCATCCCCGCTTACCCTTCAGACCCCCCATGTCCTCAAGTCCATCCTCTACATCAGTGTCTTTATTCCTGTCCTGCCCCTAGGTTGTTCAGAAACTTTTTTTTTTCTTAGATTCCATGTATATGTGTTAGCATAGTATTTGTTTTTCTCTTTCTGACTTACTTCACTCTGTATGACAGACTCTAGGCCCATCCACCTCACTACAAATAACTCAATTTGGTTTCTTATTATGGCTGAGTAATATTCCATTGTATATATGTGTCACATCTTCTTTATCCATTCATCTGTTGATGTACACTTAGGTTGCTTCCATGTCCTGGCTATTGTAAATAGAGGTGCAATGAACATTGTGATATATGACTCTGTTTTGTTTTGTTTTTTTTTTTACCGGTACGCGGGCCTCTCACTGTTGTGGCCTCTCCCGTTGCGGAGCACAGGCTCTGGATGCACAGTCTCAGCGGCCATGGCTCACGGGCCCAGCCCCTCCGCAGCATGTGGGATCTTCCCGGACCGGGTCAAGAACCCATGTCTCCTGCATTGGCAGGCGGACTCTCAACCACTGTGCCACCAGGGAAGCCCTAGATTTGTTTTTTGTTTGCTTTTACGTCTCTTGGTAAAAAAAGGACTGCTAAATTCTTAGTGACATGCTCCAGGACTCAAAAACTTGTCCTTATGACATCTTGTTTCTTCTTCTCAAAGCTAGTAACAGGTTGTAGTAATTGGAGATTCTCTTTTGAGTGAGAGACATAGATGCAACTGTACATAGAACAAAACTGGTTTATGATAATGACATGCATGACAAAATCAGGTAACATTAGGAGGTAGAATTTGCTGGAATGCATATTTAGGTAGTGGGGCTACTAGCACTTACAATAATATATGAAAACTCTGAGAAAACATCTTTGCTCTTTCTAAAGATGTAGGATGGAGACTGATTTGGGGAGCCTGGCTTGAGTTCTCATTGCTTCTTTTAGTAGAGGGCAGGGACAAAGGAGGAGAGAAGACAAGCTGGGAAATAAATGGTTGGCTTTGAATTTTTAAGCCTGGGCTTAAGACACATGTGGTCTGTGAATAGGGAGAATATTTGGTCTCTCATGAGACCAAATATGCTCTTATATGACAATTGTCATAACCCTTCAAGTTCAACCCATATTTTATCCAGTATTTTAAGCCAATGTAAATATTATGCATTTAAGCATGTGGGACAATGCTTTTGATTTTATAATAAAAATTAATTGAAAATATGAATTATAACCAAGTTTTGTGAGATATATTCTATAAAATTGGAGGATCTTTATTTTCTGTTGCAGGAATAAATTGTGACATTCCTTAATATAATTAATGAGTTACCTGAGCCAACATATTCTAATTTAATTAAACACAATTAAATAAAACTCAAAGAAAGTAAAATATAAGCTATCTACCATAATATATCTTTTAATTTTCATTTTCAAATAATTTCAAGGAAAACCAAGTTGTCACGTGGAATGTACTATAGCTTGAAAACCTCTCCTCATGATAGCTGAAATCAAAGCCTTTCATAAGGTTTTGAGATGACACATTTTCCACTGCCGTCAAAAAATAGTTCATACTGCCATGGGCCCTTAGAACTGTCCCCCTTTCCTCTTCAGCTTTGGATGTATCTCTGTTCTTAATGAATTCTATAGGTCATATGACATCTAAAGCCCTTTCCAAACTGATGTGTTAATATTCTATTTATTTTTCTTTTCTTGAGGATCTGCATCAATTTTTTTTCTGTATTAGAATTTACTTTTTTCTATGTTAATAGTTGGCTCAGTGGTTTAGAAAATAGCTGTCAGAAAGGTGAGATCTTATGTAAAGTCTTTAGTATTGGACCAGTTGTTTTTGATTTTTGTTTTTTGTTTTTTCTAAGCATAGCCAGCCACCTTGGAAATGCACATTATCAATTAGTTTTGCTGAACACAGCTGGGGACATTAGGGGGAAGAATGTGATGAGAACAGCTTATCTATCAGCATACACTCCAAGGGAATCCATTATAAACACATCCCCTAGGGGTCCAAGTGATTTCTGCAAACAGAGGAAGCTCATTTATTCAATAAGATTAGGACCAGTAGTGGGCCTGGGTACTGGACATGTTGTTTAGAGTATGGAATCCAAAGTCAATGATATATATAACCTATAGCATTTATTTTAACATAAGGCATGTAAATATACTTTTAGTAATGAAGAATTAAGACTTTTCTTTGAATATGGGCTCTCTTTTGTGTTATATTTTTAGTATAAACCACATCCATTTCATATCCTCTCTATATCCAGTTTCATTTTCTTGAAAAAAAACGTGAAAACGTAGATACTTTCAGTTATCTGTGAAAAATAATTCTAGGTTTTTATGATTTTTTTCATACCTAATTCAACAGTGTTTTTTCAACTATTCACTTTTAGCAAGTCTTCTCAAAACTTTCAACTAGCTCTAATTTAACACTCAAATTTTATTGATTTTTACAATATTTAATCAAATTTATATAATTACAAATATGTTCTAAAAGAAGAACATAAATTCGCCTTGTGAAGGTGTCCCCTCCCCATATTCCATACCAAGAAGGGGGTAACAGCCTTATCACTGGAGACAAGATGGCACCAAGAAAGTCTACACAAACAAACCTTACTAACTAGCCCTTATCTACCACTAGTTTCCCCATACATTTACCTTCCTACAATTGACCACCCTTAAAATCTAAATCCCTTTTTCTTCTTTTTTTTTGTCACTTCCCTACAAAAGTTTTGCTCTTTGTTAAGAAGCTATATAAGCCCAAGTTCTAACCACCTGAGTAACTCATTACTGAATTCTCGCATATGTATATGCAATGTACACATTGATAAATTCTGTTTTTCTCTTGTTCATCAGTCTTTTGTCAGTTTGTTTTAAAGGCCCAACTACTAAACCTAAGAGGGTAGAGGAAGTTTGTTCCTTTCCTACATAGGCAAACAATTCAACTGGTGGTTGAAGAAGCAAATGGTGAAAGAGTAGTTGCTAGCTTGAGTGTACAACATGCCATGGACATCAGTCGCGTTTCAAGGAGAAAATGGCTAGTGAGAGTTAGTCTAAGGCACATAAATGGAGCTCAGTTAGGAGAGCTTCCAGTGTTTTATTTTCCTAGATTACAGACTCCCCCAAAGAAGTGTCTGCATCTTATGCATCTTTCTATTTCCTGTTTATCCAACACAGTGCCTGGCACATAATAAACACACACATTTGTTTCTTCATTTGCATTCATATATTTTGACAACACATAATTATCCCAATGGGAAACCATTCCCTTCAAGGGTATGAGTGATGGTTGTATTTTGCTTTGTTTTCTCTCATGCTCACTGAGCAATAAGGCAGTGTTTGTGGTTTATTTTGATTGCCATTTGGTCAGCTTGAGCCTGAGAAAATTATGCGCAATTGTTTAAGAGGGTCAATTTATGCGGAAAGCTTTGGAATTATCTTAGAGCCATCTTGAAGCCGCTGCAGATTGCAATTGCAGTCATAGAAATGCTAGAAAACAAAATGAATCTAGTGACATTTGGTGTGCAATGTCAAAACATGTTTGGATTACTTCCTTGAACACAAGCATTAAAGAGCTGGCCACTAATGGATTATAGGATTTTACTAGATGTTAACTTTCTATAAAATTGTGTTTGTATTTTGTGAAAGTTGTACGTGTTCATCGTTTTAAAAGTCAAAGAGTAATAAAAGACCTATGTTTATTTTTTTTATTTTTTATTTTTTTGCTGTACGCGGGCCTCTCACTGTTGTGGCCTCTCCCGTTGCGGAGCACAAGCTCCGGACGCGCAGGCTCAGCGGCCATGGCTCACGGGCCCAGCCGCTCCACGGCATGTGGGATCTTCCCGGACCGGGGCACGAACCCGTGTCCCCTGAATCGGCAGGCGGACTCTCAATCACTGCGCCACCAGGGAAGCCCAAAAGACCTATCTTTATTTTTTAAAACAAAGCTCCCTACTGACCCACCATTCCCATTCCTCAGTCTCTATTCCCTAGACTGGACCTAATTTCAACACTTTCGTAGATATTTTTTCTCATAGGTAATTCTATATTTCTAAATAATATGGCAATATTTCTATCTTCTGACATTTCTATTCCAATCGTTTGTCTCCCTACTATAGAAAATGAGGATTGAGCTTTCTTACTTTTTGTCTATCTCCACCCCTTGCTATATCCATTTTTTTCTCTCCTTCATTCTCTCAACCTTACCTCATGTGTTTTATTCAACCAATATTCTGTATTTATATAACTATATAAATATTGATCATAGATAAGCCATTTAGTGTACTATTATGATTACAATTTTTTTTTCTGAGTTTTCTGTGGAGCCAGAAATTGCTTCATTTTTCTCATTTGTTTATTTGTCTCTGTAACTAACACTAATTCAATGCAAACATTCTAAGAGAACTTATAGGCTCCCTTCAATAAGATCAGGCACAGAAAGGAATCTAACAGTCCTGATTTTTTTCTTTAGAGACAGATCTTTTAGTGTCATCCAGCCAGTTGCTTCAGTGGGGTTGGTTTCCCTTATGGTTGTAGCACAGTTGTTGCTTAGGACTTCTCTGTCATTGCTTTGGGAATTTCTTCTGCCTCTCCCTTGCATTGGGTCCCCTGTTTTCTGAATCTTCTTGGCTGCCTGTTTCTTATGGATAATACTTTCTAGTAGCTTCTTGAGAAAGACTGATTGAAGGGTAAATTCCTGGAAACTTTCAGTGTCTCAAAAAGTCTTCTTATAACCCTACATGTAATTGATCATATGGCTAGTTATAGGATTCTAGGTTAAAAAAATTGCCCCTCAGAATTTTAAAGGCAATGCCCCATTCTATTCTTGTCTACCTTCCAGTTTGATAAGCATGATAGCCTCTGTTGTATCTGACTGGTTATTTTTAAAAGGTTTTCCAATGTTTTCTTTGTACCTGATGTTCTGAAATTTCACAGTACTGTATCTCAATGTAAGTCTTTTTCGTTCATTTGTGCTCTGCATTTGTCTGACTCCTTTAATCCAAAAATGCATGCCTTCAGTATGTGATAATTGTACTCTGTTTTGGGGGAGTCATTTCTGATCCTCTGTTTTCTCTTTCTGAAACCCTAATTAATCAGGTGCTGGTCTCCTGGATTGAATCTCTACTGTATATAAGTTTTTGGTCTCCTGTTTTCCATCGGTTTGTTTTATTTTTACACTCTCTGACAGATTTCTTCAACCTTTATATTGGATTTTTTTGACAATCATTTTAATTTCTAAGCATTCTTTCTTGTTTTCTAAATACTTCGTTTATAGTTTCCTAATCAAATTTTATATGTACAGTATCTGAAATATCTTTTCTTCTTTTATGTCTAAAGATACACATACACAGATACATTCACACTCACCCATACACACTTATTTAGTTTCTTCTTCTTGCACTGTTTGCTTTCTACAAGGTTTTATGTTGTTTCGGATCCTGACCTCAGTACCAAACGGTACAGAAAAGGCTGATGAGAAATGTGTATGTATGTCTGTGAAGGCAGCCATCTTTGAATAAATGGAAAAGGACTGGATTTTTTTTTTTTTTTTTTTTTTTTGAGGGCATCCAAATGTCAGTCAGAATCTAGAGGTCTTTTTGCTTGGGCCACTTAGTTTCCCCAGAACAGAATTCTTCACTTTCATTCAGTATGGACAAGTATATCTAACCCTTGTTTTCAGTGTAGTACTTCACCCCCAGGCACAGCTGGAGTCCCTGAATCTTTCCAGGAAGTATACTTCCTGTCTTCTATGAGGGTGTGGAAAAAGTAATTAATTAGCAGTCTGAGTGGCCCCTGGGCTCTGAGACTCTGCATATGCTCTTATGAACTTAATAAAACAATCCTCCTTCTTTCGGTCCTCCCCTGAACCCTGGACTTCCAAAGTCCCTGATAACTAATTCCTAAGCCTAGCAGGGATTGTGCATCTGAGCTTGGTTTCATCCTGCTGGTAAATCCATTTCCTCTTCCCAGGGAGTGAAGTCTGTTTAGCTAACTGGATAACCTCACCTCCACCCACTTTCTTTCTTCCAAAATTTGCTGCCATCTCTTGTCCGCTGACATCCTACATCCTGTTGTCTATGCACTTCTGTGTTTGTACTTGATTCCTTTGTTTCATTTTAGTGAGATTTAGGGAAGGAATGGGATAAAGATTACGAGAGTTTCTTCTCTCACTAGTAAGAGGAAACTGTTCAATATTTGCTTTTAAAATGCTAAATGCATTATATAGTAACTGCTATTAATTCATTTATCAGTTCCAACCTTCGGTTAACAGTATTTTGACTTTGGATATTAACTTTTCCAAATTATGTACTCCTAAAACCACTAGAAATATGTATCATTTATTTTTTTATTATTATTTTTTTTTGCGGTACGCGGGTCTCTCACTGTTGTGGCCTCTTCCATTGCAGAGCACAGGCTCCGGACATGCAGGCTCAGCGGCCATGGCTCACGGGCCTAGCCGCTCCGTGGCATGTGGGATCTTCCTGGACTAGGGCACGAACCCGTGTCCCCTGCATCGGGGTTGCAGACTCTCAACCACTGCGCCACCAAAATAAATAAAAATCATTTATTTTTATAACTTGAAAAATAAGCAGTCTGAGAGCTACCATAAAATGAAAACAGTTAATTTGCACACTGTTGCTTTTGAATGTGGTTACTTTAGATTATGTTCTTAAATTTATCGTATCGTATTCTGTAATAGGATGTTTTAATGCACATCTGATTCCCTATCATTCTCAAAAGAATTTGCATTCAATGCTTTGTTTTCTTTATCTGATTTACCTTATGAAATATTCCCTTTGGCGGAGATTATTACTAATTTTCTGAGTCAATGAGATTTCATACATGTAAATATAATCTAGTTATATGGTCGAAACACTTCAGCATACATGCTTGAATCATTCTCTCTGCTAACATAATTTTCAACTGAAATATATTACTTTATTTTGAAGATAAAATATATTAAGGGTCTCTTTTTAAATAATGTATGCATTATGAATCTGTGCTTATAAGTTTATGATGCCTTCAAGTAGGCCACATTGTCAGTGGAAAAATTATGGTGCGAGGTTGTTTTTATGCTGCTGATAAAATGAAAGTGTGTTAGGTTAAGTAATAATACATTAAAAATGATAGTTAAATGGGATGCCACTGAACTGCGTTTGTGTTCAAATTGAAACAAAAAGCGATATTTACCCAGCATTCCCTGAAGCAACCATTCCAGGTGCAGTTTTTATTGAACTTGGCAAACAAATGGTGACAATCATATTCTGAAGTAGAATAAATTGCTGAAAAAAAGAACAGCTCCATCTCAATGACCAGTTTTGCTCTTTTTTTTTTCTTTTTTTTTTTGCGGTACGCGGGCCTCTCCCTGTTGTGGCCTCTCCCGTTGCGGAGCACAGGCTCCGGACGCGCAGGCTCAGTGGCCATGGCTCACGGTCCCAGCCACTTCACGGCATGTGGGATCTTCCCAGACCGGAGCACGAACACGTGTTCCCCGCATCGGCAGGCGGACTCTCAACCACTGCGCCACCAGGGAAGCCCTGCTGTTCTTTGTAACCAGTCAGATTTTGGCTTTAGCTAAGTTTAATTGATGATTTAATTGTTGCTTGCTTTAAGTGGATGTTTATTCTGTACTGTGTAGGATGAGTAAACTAAGGGTTTTCTTTACTTTGCCTCAACTGAGCTAGTTCAACACAAAAGTTACCTGAAGTATCCTGACCTCAGGACCAAACAGTACAAAACCAGAGGCAGTGTGATAAACTAAATAATGCTCCCTAAATCCACATCCTAATCCCCTGACCCTGTGAATATGTTACATTATATGGCAGAAGGGACTTTGCAGACGTGATTAAATTAGAGGTCTGGAGATAGGAAAAGTATTCTGGATTATCTAGGTGAGCTCAGTGGTGTGATCACAAGTGTCCATACAAGAGGGAAGCAGAGGGAGATGTGAGACTACAGAGAGGAGAAGTGACGTGATGATGAAAGCAAAGAGAGATGTGAAGACGCTGTGCTCCTGGCTTTGAAGGTGGAGGAAGGGGCCGTGAGCCAAGGAAAGCAGAGTGCCGCTCTACAAGCTGCAAAGGAAAGGATTCTCTCCTCGAATCCAAAACCTTAACCTTAGCTCAGAGAAACAGATTTCCGATTTCTACCCTCTAGAACTGCAAAATACATTTGTATTGTTTAAGTGTAATTTATTATAGCAGTAGTAGGAAACTAATACAGCTAGTTACTCCCCAAATTACTACAGAGCAATAGAAAACCAAAAATAGAAAAAAAAAAAAAAAAAAGGCCACGAAGCCACATTTCCCTTCAGCCAGAACCTAGATCTCTACTGAAGGAAGATCCCGATGGAATGTTTGCAAAATGTTCCAGCTACCACTATTTTTGTAGAAAGGTTTCTCAAAGCTGTCCATTACGTGGAATATTTAGTGAAATGGTTTGTAAAAGCTATCAGAGGTAACCAAGCTTGGACATATCCTTAGGTTCAGCAACAGAACAATTTTGTTTTAATCTCTCCTGGAAATTTTCTTTTTATTCCTGTTCTCTAGGGAGAAATGAAGTGAATTATGTAATTTAGTAATTATAGAGGAACTTTGGGCTGATTTGTTTCCTGACTTTTTTAGAGATGGCTATAGCAGGTTTTTTTTTTTTTTCCTACAAGTAATCATGGAAGAAAATAAGAAGCAAATATATGATTTTTATGAAATGTAATGGAGAGAGATTGAACTGCAAAACACTTTATGAAGATGCAACTTCAAAAATGTGTTACTTATAAATTGCATACAGTATACATATATGAAAGCAAGCACAGTAATTGTCAGTTCCTTTGAATATTAAATAAATTTCCTTATTAGTTATCGCTTGTTACATAACACATCACCCCACAACTTACTAGCTTAAAACTGTAACCATTTATTTGCTCATGATTCTGCAGTTTGGGCACAACTCAATTGGTGGGTTCTTTTGCTGGTCCTGCCGAGGATCCTGCCTGGGCTCACCCTTGCAGCTGGAGAAATTTGACAGCTCAGCTGAGGTCGAGGAGTCCAAAAGGATTTCGTTCACGGGCCTGGAAGTTGATGCTGGCTATTGGCTGTGGCACCCTGGCTCTCCTTTATGTTGTCTCATTATCTGATCGGCTAGACTAGGTTTCTTCAATGGAAACATTCCAAGAGGGCAAAAACAGTAGCTGCTGTTCTCTTAAGGCTTAGCCTGAGCAGTCACACAGTGGCACTTCCATCACATTCTCTTGGTGAAAGCAAATCGCAAGGGGTGGAAAAATAGCGTCCACTTCTCAATGGACAGAGTGTAAAGCCTGTCTGCAAAGGATGTGGATATAAGATAGTAAGGTTCGTTAGGAAATACTACTATAACCATTTACCACCCATCTCCAAAGCACACAATCTCCACTTCTTATCTTTACCCAGACAAGGTGGGCCTTTGTTTTTTTTCTTAATCACTGATGACTAATGGTGAGAAATAGTAGGCATGGGAGGAAGGACTGTGGAAATTTAATTGGGAAAAGCAGATTACTTGAATACTTGAGGGCATATGTATGGGCATTTGTTTCTTCTTGCTATTGGTTTTTTTTTTTTTTCTTTACCATTTTCTTTCAAATATGTTCTTTGAATATAGAAATACTCTTCTATTTGTATACAGAAAATGTTGTGAGATTGTACAGAAACGTATTGAAAATCAGAGTCCTTTGATTGCTGGTTCTATGTGTTTGTGAAGGGAAAGTGGTTAAATCTATAGTTTTGAGAAGTAGGCTGTGAAAATGGATGATAGGACTACTAGGAAATTGCTTTAGGGCAGTAGCTCTCAACCCGGCTGCACCTTAGATCATCTGGGGAGCTTATAAAAATGTTGATGCTCAAGTCCTATCCCAGCCCAATTACATCAGAATTTCTAGGTATCCATATTTTGTAAAAGTTTCCCAGGAGAGTCTAATGTGCAGCCAGGATTTAGGACCACTCACTGCTTTAAGGGTTAGACATTTGGAGGAATGGTTTAAAATAATGAGGTTTGGGGATATAGGATAGAAATGTTGGGCTTGGACAGGAGCCTTCAGCCAGAGCTGATAAATTGACAGTGCCTCAAGGTGGAAAAATTATTAACCTTCCTGTTAGATTGGATAGAAGAGAAAGTGTCCTGATTTTCTGACGGGGCTCCTAATTTTTTAATATATTACTAGAGGGCAAAATAGCATCAATGAGAGTACATTATTTTGAGCTAGAGTAATTGAAACTCATAGTGGAATGGCTAGAGCTAAAATAATTTTCAAAGAATTTTCATATACCAAATGCATTTTTATGTCCTCTGTTTAAAAGAACAAAATTCATAACTAGAGCTTTGTAATTTGTACTCTGTGAAGATTATTCTTCTCTCACTTATAGCTAGAGTTGAAAGTATATCGTTTAAAAGTTGGTGAGGCTTTTCAAAGGAGTGAGGGACTATGCTAACTTCTTTTAATAATCCTGAAGTATATTACCCCCAGAAATGGAAAAAAAACATATTTGCAAATAGTATGCAAACGATTTGTCCAGTTGGACTGTATTATATAGGAGAGAACTGTTAGCCAGCTGGGGAATTTACAAGGCTGTAGAGTAATCTGGGATGGATAGAAATGTGCTTGTGTATTGATGCCACTGCAGTTTTGCTTGCTACTAGCAAAGCTCCTTTCTCACTAATATTTTCCATAGTGAACAGAGTGTTTGTTTCTGACCTATTCACAAAGGACTGAGATAATCAGACTGTTCATTTGTTGACCTTCAAAAGTGGCTGATTAGAAACAGTATCTTGATGGCTCAACCCTGTCATCCCAAATCAAGACTTGATTGTGAATGGGGATTGTAACATGATACTGTACCTGAAGTGAAAGATTAATGTCTCAGACTGGGTGAAGCCATCAAGTAGGTAATATTTCTTTTTTTTTTTTTTTCCCTTAAAAAGTAATTACGGGTGGAGTAAAAAATACATTCAGGCATTCAGAGATTTAAGATGACATGAAGTCTTTGGAGGTAGAGTTATAAAAGTTGATTTATACCAGAGGATCCAGAAAAACTAGTTCAATGAAGCCATCTCTGTATATAGAGACTGTTTGCTTCAACCTAAGTCTTGAGGATAGAAAAATCAGCATTGAGATGAAAAATTCCATCTCAGGAAAACACTCCATGTTAAGGCTGAGGATTAAAAGTAAAATAAAATAAAATTACCCCTTTGATCTTGAAGCTAAATGTAAAGTAAACTGCAGCAAAAGGCCTTTTTTGTTTAAGGATTCCCAGTTCTTTGAGGTGAGGTGTGTGCTGTTTTTAATAAAGATTATATGACTGACTACTCTTCACATACTGACAGCCCCCTGTGGTATCTTTTATGTGCGTCTTGGGGGGTTATATTAAAGCTCTGTTCTTCTGTGTAGTGGCCACCTGTTCTTAAAAAAGGTTGTATCAGACATTCTTGGAAATAATGTTGTGCTCCAAAGCACAGTGCAGACTGGTGAGACTTGCCTGCATGTAAACTGTGCAGTAGAGTGAATAGCGATCAACTGGGGAGGATGGAGCCCCAGGCAAGGGAGGATGTCTGCTTGGTTGTTATATTTATCAGGAATTATACTGAAACCCAAGTCTGATTATGGACAGTGTGGTATCCTGAAGTAAAGATAATGAGTAAACAAGAACAAGGAAGAACCTTCTTTTTCTGTGACGTGTATGCATAAATGAGCTTTACAAATTTATTTTATTTCCCTAATTGATTTCATGGAGGAGAGGAATCTTATTGAGTAAATATGGGAAAAGCAATTTTTACAGCAAGCCCTAGTGTAAAGTAAATGATTACTAGAGGTTCTCAAAGTAATTATATAACATGGAAATCAATATAAAACGATATTACAGCATTTATTTTACTTATGAACCCATGTGTATATGGTTGAGAATGATTGCAATCTTGCTATAAACGAAGCTTTCAAAATAACGAAAAAGTAAATATCTTCTGTGACAATATCAAATACAGTTAAAAACAGATTTGATAAAATAATATAAAAAACTTTATATGTTTAAGTGTTAAAATATTTCTAGTATGATAATATGACTTCCTATGGCCTACCAAAAGTTGGCATGTTCTTTGTCTTGATTTTTTTTTCCCTTTAAGTTCTCCTTAAATTGGAAGTCCTTGTTTTTCTGTCCTCTAGTCATTACTCTGTTTCTACATGCTGTCCTTGGGTTGTTTTGACTATTCTTTTGGTTTTAAAATCCAGGGTTGTCAAATCTATTATTTCAAATTTATCATATTTAAAATAAAGCTCATTATCTACCTTCTTTAAATCTCTTTATGTTTTCTTGTTTACTCTCAATAAATGGCATCACAATCTACATATTCAGGTAGACTGGAATCCCAGGTGTCATCATATCTGTCCACCCCAATACCCAGTCTTCAAGCTCTACTGATGTTCGATGTTCTTTTCCCCTTCTCTACCACAAGTCTAAATTTAGGGCCTCCTCATTTTTCACCTGAACATTGCAACAGCTTTCTAAGTAGTCTCTAGTATCGCACCACTTACTGGTAAAACATCCAGGTTCTTTGGCATTGCGTTCAGGGCCATTCACAGCATGGTCCTTGCAAGCCTAATCTTTCATCAGTTTTCTGCAATTCACCCGAGGCCTCTCTCTCTTACTTGTTCTCTGGTGATAATAAACTTCTAGGAGATCCTGAGTCTTTCATATCTCACCTTTATACACCTTTCTCCCTCCTCTTGGAAGACCCTTTCTATTTTAATTGTCCACTTGGTAAGTCTCTTTTCGTCTTTTGTAGCACCACTCTTCCACCCCACATCATGTATTAGTGATGGTCCCATGGAATTATTATGTGACATGTGCCCTTTTTGCAAGTGCTACCTTGACTTAAAACTTTCTACAAAGAAGTTTATGTTGGTAAAATGCCACTTGCGAATTAAAGCATAGTACTTTGAGAAGTCCAATGACCTTGTAAAGAACTAGAAACTGTTAACAATGGTGCTCTCTCTGTCTGTCTCTCAAGGCTGGTATACTCAAGAGGCATAGTATCTATACCAGGATCCGAGCTCATGTGTGCGTGTTGGGGGGTGCTGGATGGTGATCATGGTGCTTATGGTAGAGAGGGGAGAGCCAGACAGGATGGGTCTTTCTGTCTCAGGAAGCCAGAAAGGTAAAAAGTCAAAGAGGCTAGTGTAAGACAGAGTCTTCAGAGAGCACTGAAGATCAAAGCAAAGATACAAAATGCAAACAGCAAGTTTAAATGTTGGTGCCAGTGTTGA
This sequence comes from Monodon monoceros, assembly GCF_005190385.1. Taxonomy (NCBI): domain Eukaryota; kingdom Metazoa; phylum Chordata; class Mammalia; order Artiodactyla; family Monodontidae; genus Monodon; species Monodon monoceros. The sequence goes on along the minus strand of NW_021703767.1, from coordinate 97,165,643 downwards.
CACAATGAGATGAAGCTGAGCAGGGAGTCAGGTAAAAATGGAACTGAATAGGAGCAGGGAGGGAATAGAGCAGGTTGGTTTCTGGGCCACTGTCAGGATCAGGCATGAAATGTTCTTAGCCTGTCATTCTTCTTGGAGGGTACATGGAAGCATGGTGCTTGGATACCTTGGACAGACACAGGCTACTGATTTCAGCAACCTCTCCTGCCCCATTGCTAAACTCATATTATAGTGAAGGCCAATAACTCCTGCTTTGTGGTTTCTAAATGACTGGCCTTGGAATTGGACTCTAGATTGATTTCTCCAGTATTTTTCAGCTCTACTGTGAATAATAAAATAAATCTATGATTTATTTTTATTTGATTATCTTATGTGGACCATAATTGCATTTTGCTAATTTAGAGGTAAGTGCCATGTCAGCTTGGTTTTTCTCTGTTACTTAGTTTCTATTTTCCTTTTTAGATTGAAAGATTGTGATATACATTTGTAACATCCTAAATTAACAGAATTTCTTGAAATTATATAGTATGCTTTTTCTGACAGTTCTACACTTTCTACATCAGATTTGTTAGATGAAGCTTTAGGTATTATGAAGAAATTCAGTGGATTTATGTATTGGCAATATATCTTAAATTGTGTTTTTATATCTTTTTCTTTTGGTACCTCATACAAATATACTCAACATTAGAAGAACTGTATGGAAGTGTGTACTTTGTAAACACAATCTGATGACTGAGAGAGTTAGACATTTAAGTCTACAATGATTGGTGTAAAGTACAATGGATGAGACTATGCAGTTGAATTTCCCAAATGATAGAAAATAGGCAGTAAAGAAATATATACAAAATAAATTTCAAGAGTTGTTGCATGTTTATCTGTCACTACAAATTATCTTGGAGACAGTACAGATAATCTGAATGCAAAATTGCACCAGAAATATCTTCTTCTGAGCCATTTTTAGTGACTCTTTTGTAAAATGTTATTTATACAGTGATTCTACGGTATCTTCTCTTGCGTTATTCGTCTACCTCCTTCTGCTGATTCTTCTGACATCAGACCTCTGTAAGATCTGCCAGAGATGCTCTCCTGGCCTAAGAAATCAAGCATGGGTGAGACCTGGTGCAGAACAGGAAGGCGACCCATACTTGGTTTCAGAGGCTGTGAGAATACCTACGGTCTAGAGAGAAAACCATTTATGTTTATGCAGGCCTTTCAGAGAACAAAAACTTCAAGGCAACCTTGTTTTATTACAGACAGAAACAACTAAGAAACAGATATAATTCATAACTGTTCTGGTCCAATAGGATTTTTCAGAACTTTCTAAAGGACAGGAACCGGGTTGACAGATAATGATTTGACACCTCTGCTGATGATTTTTAAAACATTGTGCAAATATGAAGCTTCTTCCTTCTTAAGGACATACCTCCTCTTCCCTGACCTGTCCAGCTATGGTTGTTAGTTGTCCATGGCTTTGGAATAGCTGCTTAAGGGCTAAGAGAGAGGGATGGAGATGCAAGGACAGAGTATGGATTTAGTGGGGGCCTCATTTGTGCTTTGGCATCTACCCGCCCTTTCTCTAACCACATATTTTTCACACACCCAGCCCCACTCACAGCTGCTTGCCTATAGGGCCAAAAATCTTTAGTTAGTGATCTGCCAGAATTCCACTTTTCTATGTAGGAGATTGGAGTTATTTCAAATAACCCATCTGGTGGGATGAAGAGCAGTAAAGAAACTGAGGTAGATAAAATATATATTGTTAAATACTTGGTTGCGTGCATTGTATTTTTGCTGATAATTTATTTGTTGAGCTTGTATTCGTTCATTTTTGTTTGTTTGTTTGTCTTCTACTCTTTAATTTTACTGGGGGGATGGATAGTGGGCATGGTGGTGTTGATACGTATTGTTATCTCTTAGGCCAGAGGAACCAGTTCAAAATTGCTTTTTATTTTCTCAATCAGAATTCTGAAGACCTGGATCCTTAGCATAAAAATTTAAGCTAGAAAGGCAAGTTCTGCCAAGTATATATTACATACCTCCTGGCCATGGATTTTGGTAGGCTTCCTTAGAGAAATATGAAAGTCGTTTCCAATAAAGACTTATTCTGTATTTCCTTAATTGAATTTCATATTTGTACATTTTTTATTTATAAATGGTATTACTTTGTTCCACTTAAGATAGTTTAATCTAAAATATGCAAAATTAATAAAGAACACGTCCCCATTTTGTTGAGTTCTGATACTTAAAGCAAATTCTGTGCTTAGACTTTTCATTTGTTGTCAAGTGAGTTGGAGAAACTCAGTTTCTTTTGAACTGTTTTCTCAGTTAAAGAACTTCTCTTGGATGGCCTAGAGAAGTGCTGTCCAGTAGATTTTTCTGCAGTGATGGAAGTGACCTACCGTATTAGAGGTCTAATATGGTAACCAATAGCCAAAGGACACTGGATATATGGCTAGCACAATTGAAGAACTAAATAATTTATAGAGCTTCATGTGGTTAGTGGATACTGTATTGGACAGCACAGCTCTAGAGTACTTCAGTCACTTAGACAATTTCTTCTAGGTTAAAAACTCACCAAATGCATCATTTTTCAGTTCTCTTATGGATTTGATAGGTTTTGATTAGTAATTTAAGCTTATATACTTTCTTTGTCTTCTTTTTGGTTGCACCACGAGTGCAGGATCTTAGTTCCCTGACCAGGGATCGAACATGCGCCCACGGCAATGAAAGCACCGAGTCCTAACCACTGAACCGCCAGGGAATTCCCAAGCTTATATATTTTAGAACAGTTTTAATTCATTACCATCTCCTTATACAATAAACTGTCCACAAAAGAGTGAGCTAAAACAGTTTTCCAAGTTTTAAAATATTTCTGTGGATGCCACTTTATTTTTAATAAAAGCACTCATTAGATTTCTGCTGAAAGCTAACAGCTGGCCAATTACCAAGCAATGACCACACACTGAGTGTTAGTCTTTGGCCAGTATTGCATAAAATACTCCATAAGTTACAAAAAAAGATTTGATGTGATCCCTCTTCTCAATAATATTACAGTATTGCTAGAAAGACAAAACTAGCAGGCAAGAAATAATTAAAAATCAATCAGTGCTAAACTTTATTATGCAAAATAGGAGTGAAGAAGACTTTAAAGTCTAAAGGAGCCTTAGAAATCATGTATTCTGAACTTCAGACATGACAAAATTGTATTTCGGGGGGCTTACCCGTTCAAGATTTCACAACCAGCTAAAGACATGCCCAGAACATGAATGAAGGTTCTTCTGACCCTCAATCTATTGGTCTTTCCACATTGCCTTTAAGACTTGCCTCCTAGAGGAGACTGGCTTTTTTACCATTCATTAAAAAGAAAGCTTGAGGTCAAGCAATTATAAAGCAAATTCCATTTCAAATATCAGTTTCCTCTAGCAGAGTGTTTTCCAAACGTAATTGTTTAGTTAACACATTCATAAGTTTTGTCATACCCTTTTACCGCTTATATTATTATTTATAAATACTTCTTTTATTTTTGATTTAAAATTTATTACAAGGAAAATGGAAAAACAATATCATTTATCATAAATAAATGGTAACTGGGAAATAAATACAGGAAAAATAAAAGCTAAACTGTGCTATAAATTCCTAGGCAGACACTTCACCTTAGCCAGAGGACTGTTCTTATTAAGCATATTAGTAAGTGTTGGAAAGCCTTAGATACAGTAGTCCCACATTACCATAAAGAGCAATCCTTTTCTTCACTTCGAGTTTTAAAACTGGGATTTACAAAGTCTCATTGTTGAATCTAATAACTTCTCGTTGGCCCCCTCCTGGCTGTTTAAGACTATCTTAGGATGGAATTAGCCGAGGACCCTCAGTTCGGTACCACACACATGCATGTCTGCATGAATTTGTGTGTCTGTGTTGGTCGGTGGTATGGGGTTAATGGTGGTTATGCGTTCAAATTATATAATTGTGTAAGTTTCCTGATTATTTTCCTAATTGAAACAAAGATTGTTTGATCTACTGGATGATTTTTTTTTTTTTTTTGTGGTACGCGGGCCTCTCACCGTTGTGGCCTCTCCCGTTGCGGAGCACAGGCTCCAGACGCGCAGGCTCAGCGGCCATGGCTCACGGGCCCAGCCGCTCCGCGGCATGTGGGATCCTCCCGGACCGGGGCACGAACCCGTGTCCCCTGCATTGGCAGGCGGACTCCCAACCACTGCGCCACCAGGGAAGCGCTGGATGATGTTTTTGTGTTGTTATTTTTAATAGGGAAAGTAACTGTAATTAAATAATCTTTTCAGGATATTAATTAAATGGAATTTAGCTAGATTATCTCTCCATCTAAAAACATACAATTCTATCATTAATTAAATGAAAACAACTTTTATGGTTGATTGTGGAGCACTCAGGAGTCCACAGGTAACTGTGATTTCTGGAAATGGTTTATTAGGGGGAAAGATGACATACATTATTTCTTTAAAAGGTGGAAAGGGCTGTCAAAGTGGTTTTAAAAACCTGAAAAACATGACTCTCATTCAAATATCAAGTAAGGATACATCATAGTTTATTTAACCCATCAATGAGAGAACCCTTAGGATGGTAGAGTTGGTTTAAAGAGCCTTTGAAGAACTGAGATTATATAGTTAGTTGGGAAAGGTGTGAAGAAATAAGTTTGCTAAATTAGAGAAAATACCAACAGACAATAAAATCATAACCTTTGAGTATATCTTTTCCACCAGAGAGAAACCGTTTGTGTCTCTAACAGCCCCAAAACTACAAGTTAAAAGTAATTTGACTGACTCTGGACACTATAGTAAATAGTAAATCAAACAAGGGTACATTTCCCAAGAGCAGTACTTATTAGGAATCCAGGTGATTTTGTCCCCCCTGGGCATATTTGGCAAAGTCTGGAGACATTTTTGGTCTTGGCAACCTGGAGGGTGCTATTGGCATCGAGTGGGTAGACTCCAGGGATGCTGCTAAACATCCTACAATGCACGGGAAACCTTCCCTGCCTCCGCTCACACCCCCAATGAAGGATCACCTAGCCCAGTCTCAGTGGTTTTCCAGTTGAGAAACTCTGCCCTGGAAAATTAAATAACCTTTGTTAGCCCTGTTAGTGCTCCAGTACGACATTGAAAGAACCCACAGTCATCCTCTTGCCTTATTTCCAAGTTTTGGATAATTTTTCTCAACGATGCAAAGAGACTTTCCATGCAATACAAGTGTTTTTAATGGACACTTGAATTATAATTTCTGAACATACCTAGAGGAAGCAGACATTGTGAGCAAGGCTACAGCTCTGCTTTGTTTTTATATTTCTTGTCCTTCTCTTTCATTCCATGGTTGCTTTCTTACATTTGAATTTTCTTAATCTAAAAATAAATGGTGAAGAAACGTTAAAACATGCATTATCTGTCACTGTGAACATTTTAATGAAGGCTTCATTCAATTTTCTACAGGACAGCATTTTTCTCAGCGGATTGTATCTTTTTCTGATTGACACTTACGATTCTTGAAAAAGAAATAGAGGTTGATGCACAATAATAGGAAAGAAGAGATATTAGTAAAGCATAGATTTCCCACACTTCTTCTGACTAAATTTCCTCTACATTTGGGAAGTTAAGGAAAGCTGACATATTCTCATAAGGAAATACAGAGTTGGGGGCATCATACCCTAGTCTTTTTAATACTAAAATGTCAGAAAGGAAGGGCAGTCTTCTCTTATACCTCTAATATAGTGAAAAGCTAAAAGCAGAAGGAACATATATTCATAATCTACTATGGTAACCCAGCAGCAGCCACTATAATTTTTTTTATTTTTTTTTTCTGTACACGGGCCTCTCACTGTTGTGGCCTCTCCCGTTGCGGAGCACAGGCTCCGGATGCGCAGGCTCAGCGGCCACGGCTCACGGGCCCAGCCGCTCCGCGGCATGTGGGATCTTCCCGGACTGGGTCACGAACCCATGTCCCCTGCTTTGGCAGGCGGACTCTCAACCACTGCGCCACCAGGGAAGCCCCCAGTTAATATTTTATAGAATGGATGCTAATTACTTTTAAACTAATCAGGGGTTTGAACACTATTCATCAAAGAGTGGTTCCTATGATATGTATATAAACTAATCAGGGGTTTGAAAAATATTTATTAGAGATCGGTTTCTGTGATACATCCAATCTATGATTAAAATGTGGCACAGAATTCCAAGAATCATGTTTTGAGTATCTAATCATAAGGCATGCGAAATGTGGAACTTTAGAAGGAAGAGTTAATTATGGTTGGGATTCCTTCTTATTTTGGAAAATATAGTAAACAAAAGGTAATGATGCATTGTTATGCACCAGCCATAACAGTTCAAGGCATGGACAGTGCTCTATAAGGAGACGCAGTTTAATGCAAAGATAACCTTACAGGGGTGCAGGGGGTGAGCTCAGGTGTCCCTCAGTTTAGAGGGGAACATAGGTTCTCCAAAGTGGGTAGACTCTCCTGAAGTATTCCCAAAGATCATAACCATTTCTATCCAGGCTTTGAGATAATGAGGACTGTAGAATATAGATGGGATCTCCTGGGAGGAAAAGATAACCAAATAAAGCAAACCGATGCTCCTAACCTTGGGATTTCTCTACAGTTTACCAATCCATTATCTACTACAGTTCCCCTTATCTTGTAACAGGGGAGGGGCCACAGAGGGCCAAATCCACGTCTCCCATTCTCTTCAAACCCCTTCCAAAGATCAGGAGAATAAAGCCATGAAATAGGAGACATTTACTCCCAGGCACTGCCTTTATTAATTTTTAATAAGAAATTGTTACCAGCACAAGTCATGCTGTTATTAACTTCAAATTAAAACTCAGACTATGTATGACCTCTGTAAATCAGCTATTTTCCAATTCATTTATTTTGGCTGTAATTATGACTGATTGCTCAATTCTTATTGGAATAGCTAAGGTGCAGTTTAATTTTAGTTGAGGCCTTTACAATAATAACCAGGGAATCTTTTCCACATAACTGTATAAGACACCTATTTTTACCATACAGAATTAAGATAACAGTCTTGGACACCTGATATATTATTTCTCCTTACTGCATTGTGGAAAATAATTTGTCTATTTTGTGGCTATGTCTAAGCAGCTCCAACAATTTGAACTTTGTTCCATTAAAAGGAAAAAAGGAATGAAACGTATCAGCCATATGTTTCTTTTTTTTTTTTTTTTTTGCTGTACGCAGGCCTCTCACCGTTGTGGCCTCTCCCGTTGCGGAGCACAGGCTCCGGACGCGCAGGCTCAGCGGCCATGGCTCACGGGCCCAGCTGCTCTGTGGCATGTGGGATCTTCCCGGACCGGGGCACGAACCCGTGTCCCCTGCATTGGCAGGTGGACTCTCAACCACTGCGCCACCAGGGAAGCCCAGCCATATGTTTCTTAATGTCAGTGCTTAATTTATTGATATTGTATGTGTGTGTGTGTACATATACATACACAGTCCCATATATAAACATGTCCACAGGTTGGAAGCAAAATATTTCTTGGTAAGAAAATTTCTTAAAAAGTACTATATCAAGGTCTGGGTTATATCCCTAGTCTGAAAAATAAGCGCGCCCCCCCCCCCTTTATTTCATATTGAAACTAGAAAAGAAACTTCATTGATTGTTTTTATTATGTTAAAAGCTTCAGCGTTTCTGTTTGACACTGTGTTCTATTTAACCTCATCCTTTATCATAGGACAGAAATCCATTTTAAATATTGTTTTGGAAGGCAGATTTCTGATGCTCTCCACTGCTACTAGACCTTATTTTTGTGTGTGTGATGTACTGCACAAAATTGTCTATTGATATGAAGCAGGCTGCGGAACGATTTTTCAGCTTTGATCTCTGGAATGAATCGATTTTTAACAAGCCCTCGGTATGGCAACAGAGGCTGATGTTGTGTGTCTAACAGCTTCATTGAAGGGCTGCATTTGATTTGCTGTTGCTAAGTGCTCTCTTTTAGTGAGCTTGTCTGTGAAGACTTCCTCAACCAACTGAAGCTCTATTATTGGGTTACAAACTGCTGTTACATGTTATCTACTGATTAAAAAATAATTACAGGCAGTCTACATTACACAGACTCATCAATTTGCCATTAGTGCTACTTGGTATAAGCTTTGAAAATGGGAATGAAACTCAAAACTAGCCTTCCCTCTGAACATACTGATTAAAATAAAAAGGTGTTTATTTGTTCATTTTGAACATACAAGGCTAGGGGCAGAATCTACTGTGATGTGGCTTTCCCTTAGTGCTTGTTATACTTTGTGTTCAGCTAGGAAGTTCATTGTTGTCTTCACAGGAGAATCATGCAATTGGAAGTGTCTTCGGAAATGTCAGCATGCTAACATGATTGGAAACATGAAATCATAAACCACTGGTTATTTATGTTCCAGTTGTGAGCTATACCATGGACCAGTATGCTAAGTTGGACAATTAAAATTATCACTGGTATCCTGAAAATAGCAATATAGTTTTTCAAATCTGCACTAGGGTTGTCAGTTCCTTTTCCTTTAGTCTTTATTTGATTTTTACAGCCAGTTAACAAACCAAACTGTGTAAAATGTCAATAAAGCCAAAGTCTTTATTTTTAAAAAGAATTCTCATTAATGTTGCTGCAAGTTTTATTCATCAAAGTATATCACCCTACTTTTTCTTTTAATCTCTGTTAAGGAGTTAATGCATCAGAGGATTTATGTGTTTGAGTGTGTATGTGTAGTATGAGCTCTTTGGAGTGTAGAAAGTGTTTGTCTAAGAAAGTTTTTAGTCTAGTTGTCAGGCATTTTGGCATTGTCCTTTTCTTGTTGTATTCCATTAAGAATATAATGTCCTTTAAATATATTGACAACGCGACCCAGAACATTCATCATTTCCTCTTTCCATTTAAAAATATAGTTTAGCTCTTTTCATTAATCTTGAGATTTTTTAATCTTGACCAAAGATTGACAATTTTAAGAGTAGTTTTGACAGCTGTGACTCTCAGGAATAGAACAGAATCAACGACTAAATTGGGTAAGTCCAGGAAAACCAACCTGACATAGCAAGGAGAAAAATTATATTTCTGGTTTTAGAAATAAATATGTCAAACTAAAATAATTGCACTTGTCCTTAGCCCACTTTCCTGAGAAGTTATCAGCCACTTTCCTGAGAAGTTGTCAGCCACTTTAAGGCCATGAAAGAATTCAGATCAGAGAGGGAGCAAACATTCTGCAGTTTCACAGCATAATCATGTCATTGATCAGTACAAAAATTCTCTCTCCTATTAAAGTGGTTTAAGTTACAGCAAGAATGAAAAGAAACCAGGATCACAATAAAACTTTGAGTTTTGTTTTACAGGCAAACAAAATATGAATAGGAACCAGATAATGGCAAAATTGCTTATAAATTCATACTTACCATTTTCCTTCTTGTCTTTGCCTTTGTTTTTGTGTGTGTATGTGTGTTAGATTGATCAGAATGGGCCCAAAATTCTCTTTTATTTTCCTGTTAAATATATGATAAAGCACTAAGGGTGTTAGGTACACGATATACCATTTGTCAATATTTTTCTTGTCAGCTCTCATTTTGCTCACTGTTAATAAGATTGATCAAAAGAAACAATTCATTGAGTTTCTGTGTTTATTCTGTTTGCTTGGGTGGTCTCTGAGTTTCTGTATTCTTTTAGGAACACATTCACATTTCATTCTTGAACATGTAAATATAGAGCAAAATTTAGGGTCTGGTCAAGAGACATGGAGTGGACTGTTTGTTTTTATGTGTCTGTTTATTCTTCAAGTTACCAAGGCATAAACAGCTCTCAACAGTCTGGCTCAAGGCTGCCTTTTGTGAATGAAACTTTGCTCAGACCTAGAACCATACATTTATGATAATTACCCATGCAGTTGTTACTAACAAGACCCCTTGGTCCTCTCTTATTTATTCACCAAATCACAGATACTTGATGATTTACTGCTTACCATTTTTATCACACCTCAGAGTAAAATTAGGCACTCCCTTTAAGTCTTTTCATTTCCCTTCATTCTTCTTTGGAAGAGGAAAAATACTTTGTCCCAATGGCCACATGTTTGAAGACCATCTTTTCTTGAATAATTTTCTCAGAAAATATGCAAAGTTTCCATCACTTTTCAAAAATGGCAATTCTATTTTCCTCTCTGAAAACATGTTAGAATAAAAGATGCCTGACAGCTGATTAGGAAAATGACATATATTTTACTTCCTTTCAGATGAAGCCTTCTAAAAACATATTTACTTACCAGGGGCAGTGACAGCCTGTCCGGCAAAAATAATGGATATCCTTTCTGGTTATTGTAGAAAGGGAACAATGAAACAAGAAAGACCTTTCTCATACCTTCCGAAATGAAGAAGCTGGAAGAAATTGATTGTCATTAAATTAAGGTTTTCTTTTGGGCACTCTGGCCACTGACACATCCTTGAAAAACTGTAGGAACTCTTTGCCTCACTGGTGTTAATAATTAGACTTGGTTTGCTGTTTTCAAATATTTCTTCCAGGGAAACATGCATATTCTGTCTTTGAGGTAGGGTAAAAATATTTGAAAATTAGCAGGTTTATACATCACTATGTATCCCTGAAATATCATCCCAGCTAAATATAGTGCATCTTCAGTAATTCAGATTAATTTATTCAAAAGTCTTTTCTAAATGAAAGCTCATTTGCTTTTGAATGAAATTTGAACTGGAATGTTGGTTCCAGTAGTTATAAGCTAAGTAATCATAAGGAAGACCATTACACTTTTTGGAATTTTTACTTTCGAGGTATTTAAAACAGATGGGTGGTAGTACTCACTTCATAGAGTTGTTTGTTGTGAGGTTTATCTGCACTTGTGTAAATATTATTAATTATTATGAGGTACCTTTAAAGAAATGTAGTTTTGGCACTTATCTGTACAAAGAGCAAGAATGAATATATATCTATTCATATATATATGTATATTCTGAGAGAGGGTCTCTCCTGCGTTAAGAAATAAAATCTGATTTTTTTTCAAGGAGCCATAGCCAAGTCAAAATTGTTCTTTTAAGCACCACAAACACTTTCAAGGAATATTTACAACATAATTTCTTAAAGATTTTGTCAAAAATCCCTTTTTCTTCTTAACACTTCAACCTAGTCTAGAACAAACCATCATCTACAGAGGTAGTGTATATGTCTTCTTGTTTTTTGAAATGCAGTAACAGATCAGTGTTGCTTGTTTCAAAGCTTGGTGGAGTGTGTTTATTCACTGCTCTAGAAACCCTGATAAATCTATGGCAAACCTAGGGAGCAGGCACTGAGCTACTCTGCCACATTCCATATTTTCTAGGCACTGTGGAATATCTTTGTTTCTATATTAAAGCATCCTGTCATACGTACATCCTTCTGTGGCAGATGCCATCTGGTCAGAGTGTAGTTGCAGGGCGGCTGTAGAAGTCATGCTTTGTTGACCTAATGGAAGCTCTGTCTTCAGAGAAGTAGAAAATTGGTTGTTTCCGTGGGTTATAAAGTTCCAAGCCATTGCTTGCCACCTGAGAGCATTAATCCCATTATATTGGTTGTTTCCATAGTTAAGGAGTGGCTTGTCAGAGTGCTAACTGTCCCTGTCTCTTCTCCAAGCCATTAGGTAATAAATTGGATATAATGTGTAATTTCTCAGGGTTTTCTTTTTATATAATGAAAGATATTATGTTAAATTCTGTGCACTCAAATGTTCTTCAGCCATCTCATATAATCTCACGTTTTTCTGACCTGTGAAAATGGCAAAAACTCCCAGTTTTCAGGAGAGACTCCATTTTGTCACTAGGTTTATTTGTTTTCTCCCTTTAAGAATGTTTGAGTTTGGGGAATCACATGCAGGGTTTTTGACTTGATTAGATGTACATTTTATTAAATCTGCCCTTGACCTGTAACTCCTAAATAGCTGAAATCAGGAATTTTGCTTAAACTTTGTACCGTCAAGCTAATAATTTTTTTTGCGGTACGTGGGCCCCTCACCGTTGTGGCCTCTCCCATTGCGGAGCACAGGCTCCGGATGCACAGGCTCAGCGGCCATGGCTCACGGGCCCAGCCACTCCGCGGCATGTGGGATCCTCCCGGACCGGGGCACGAACCCGTGTCCCCTGCATTGGCAGGCGGACTCTCAACCACTGCGCCACCAGGGAAGCCCCAAGCTAATAACTTTTTGATGGACATCGCTTACAATCTTGAAGTTTAACATTATAAGTCATAAACACATTAACTGAAACATTGAATATGCACATAAAATGTTTCTTAAGATACGTGTTAAAACGTTTCATAAAAAAAAAAAAGTTTCATATTTTCCAGCATATTATAACCTGTAAACACATTCAGTTATATTATTTCACTTATTTTTTATTATTGTTTGCCTCAGTATGGAAATTGAACTATTTGTTTCATTTGTGAATTGAGGAGATTGAAATGAGAAGGTTGACTTGATCAATGAAAGGTCATATGACAGTTATTGGTTAAAAAAAAAAAAAAACCTAGAGTACAGATGTACTTAAATATCATCTCTGCTATAATACTGAAAGTAATACATAGTTCCTGTTATCAGAGAGGTATTTTATGTAATATATCAACCTTGCTTTCTCAATAATTGTGGCTATTTACTGCTTTCTGATAACATGAATGAATCATGGTGCTAAAGAATTTTACAAATACTATCTGTCCAGTTTACCCACTGCCAAAATTTCAGGTTTAGAATCTGTCCGGTTGCAAGTATAGGCATTCTGCGCTACTGCACGAAAAAAATGTGAATAGGGACTTTTTCTTGAACCACAGCAGCAATGACAAATTTCAACTGAAATGTTAGATGACTGTACACAAAACAATGATATTTTATGACATATCAGAGCAAATTCTAAAGCATCCACCATATTACCAGTTGCAATTCACTGCAGTATATTTTTTCTCCCCTAGGAGAACAATGTAATTTCTATCATTGTAGATTCTCAAAGAGAAGTATAACTGAAAAAGTTACAGAGTTTTCAATCAAAATTTCACCAAACTTTTGCATCCCCCTTGGTTTGGTTGAGAATCAAAGAAGAGAAACTGTGTTCCCAGTGGAAAAGCCACAAGGAAGTCTTTCTGTAGAAGCCAAAGTTAACATGCTGCCAACAGGCAGATGGAACCCAAGTCTGAATGAGAAAATCCTGAGCCAGGCCACTTGCTGTGGCTTTAATACAGCCCTGTTGTGCCCTGATTTCCTGTTTTTATTACTGGGATTCTAGTTATTTATGAATTGAATTCCCATGTAGTAATCTTGCTGTTATTGTAAAATGCCACATGATATTTTGTGCTAAGTCAGTAAATGACTCATGCCACCACTTTATTTACTTTGGGTTTGTAATCTCTGTGCTATTACCCTTTTTCTGACATTTTCCAAGTCTCTCCCTGCACATCAGCTGGCCAAGAAGCAGTGCTTGATTTGAGCAATTGACAGTCGGCTACTGCTGCAGGCCTCACCACCAATTCACACCACAGGGCACTGTCCACCCCAGGAAGAGATTTTGCTATCAGTCGTCTGACACTTTAGTGACTTTAAAAAAATTACTCCCAGGATTTGGACTTCTTGCAGGTAATTCTTAGAGAAACATGAAAAAATATTGGTTGTTTGAAGCTTAAATTTAAAAATAAGGAGAAACAATAAAGCAGGATCATTTGAATTAGAGAAATAGAGGTGATTTCAAGAGGTCATGGAATAAAATACTAATTCAGAGGCTTTCAAACTCGTTTCACCAAGATTCACAATAAGAAATACAATTTACAGTGTGACTGCTTATATTCATCTATATACTACAGTTGAAACCAAAGGTTTTTATTTATTTATTTATTTATTTATTTTTTTGTGATACGCGGGCCTCTCACTGTTGTGGCCTCTCCCATTGCGGAGCACAGGCTCCGGACGCGCAGGCTCAGCGGCCGTGGCTCACGGGCACAGCCGCTCTGCGGCATGTGGGATCCTCCCGGACTGGGGCACGAACCCGTGTCCCCTGCATCGGCAGGCGGACTCTCAACCACTGCGCCACCAGGGAAGCCCGAAACCAAAGTTTTATAAAACAATATTTATCCTTATTTGACGATAGGCTTGTCAAAGTATTATATTTTTAAAGATATGATTTTCATACCAAAATAAAATGAACACATGTAAAAGATTTCATTCAGCTTATTAATTAATGAGGAAACCAATACGATGTTGAGATTAGCTAAACGATTATTTGAGGAGCTGAGTATTTATAAGCAATTTAATAAAAGACGTTAAGATGGCTGTTAGATACAAAACTGGCTAATGTGCGTACAATCAATCATAACTTTTAGGGTTATCTTTTCTACTGGACAGAAATCATTTATGTAACTATTATATAAACATCTACAAGTTAATGTGTACTTTCACTGGATCTGGGACCCTTCATCAGTAGTAGAGTCAAACAAAGTTTATTCCTCTAATTCTTGGCCAGACCTCTTAAATAATATCCTCATATGATGTTGAAAAGCACAGTTCCCAAATGTTTTACTCATTTCTTCCAAATTTGGCTAATTTTTATTAATAAGATATACTCTGATATTTTTTATTGTGTTGTTTCATTTTTGAAAGCTGATATATCTTCCTAAATTGTTTTCATATGACATAAGTAGTTCACGACTTGGTTTAAATACTACTACACCAATGTACAAATAGGACACCCCCAAACACTGCCAGACGGAGGCAAGTTTTTTTCTATGTCTTATGAATAAAAAGCTAAAGGGAGAAGGTAGAGGAGAAGAAAAAGCCTCCACCAGCTGTCTTCAGGGACCTCAACATTCTATAAAGCGACATGACTGTTTATAAAAGTCATAATTCTTTTCTCCCACAGAGCACACATTTTGCTTACGTTGCAACTTAGGCTTTTTTCCTCCTGATTAGAGTAGAATTTAGACAACTTTGTAGAGTTTTTACAGCTATGGGAGAAGGTGAATTAGTTATCTGGAACCACTGCCTCATTTCACAGAGGAGGAAGCTGATTCAGAAAGCTGAGGTGACTGGCTCCATCACCCAGCAGTTCCATGGGGAAGCCCAACAGGTAGCCATGGCATAAGGAGGATGGACACTGGACTCAGAAGGGTGTGGGTGACAGTCACCAGATAGAGGACCTCAGGTAAAGCTCTTGTCTTCCTGGTCTGAGCTGCCTTATCTCTAAAATAGAGAGAGAGTTGTAATGAGAATTAAAGGATGGATGACATGTAAATGTCTTTGTAAAACAAGCACTCTGAAAATGTAAATTCGAATCACTTTATCCAGTGTACATTTTTCCATCCTTGGATACCATCTAACATATAAGATCTAAATGTTGACCTATTTGCACATATTTACCAATAGTTGAGATCATGGGTACACTCTTCTACGCACAGTTCTATGTTAAATATTTAAAGATATGCTAGTTATTATTGCTAATAGATCATCACTGTAAAATGCTCTAAAATTTGCAAATTAAAGAGCACCGTTCTGATAAAATGTACTGTTATTATATAAGACTTTCCACCTGTGGAGGCTTCTAATTATGCTTCCCATGCATAAAAAAATGCAACTAGAAAAACTGATAAATGGCCAACAGTTACTTCTCTGCTGATTATACAAAATTTCATTATAGTAGAACATTTAACAGTTTAATTCTGAGCTCTCTCAGGAATAGTCTGTAAAATGTTTTGCTTAGGTCTCTTTTTAAGCACTGAATTCTCAACTTAAATAAAAGGTACATCAAGCCTTTGCCATAAGCAAAGTTAAGTCATTAAATCACAAGAGGTGAGCTTGAAGATGACACGTAAAGACAGAAGAAATAAGCACAATTACAACATGTCTGAATGTTTTCTTCTCTCTTTCTCCTTCTTAGACAATAATTGTTGAGATGGAAATGAGACAGCTTTACTGCAAAGGCTACTTTCTTGATTCCTAAGAGATATGTTTTAAAATACCCTATAAATATTAGAAAAAATATTCTAGGTGTATTTATGCCTTTTACAAAGTGCTTCAGACAGCTGAAGTATTGGGTCTCTTGAGTTGTCTCTTTTTCAGTGCTTTCTTCCCCCTCCATCTCCCTCGCTGGCTCTTCTGATTATATGAGAGAAAAGAAAAGGCTTCATTTAGGCACTAATGTGTCTACCGTACTTGCTGCTTCAACACTGGGCAGGTGCTATCCTCCTGTTTTATAACTAGAAAAGCAGGCCCCAGACTGATCATCTTGGGACCTCTGCAGACAGCAGAGTGGTGCCAGGACATGTGGAGAAAGAGTCTGCATCTGAGAACCAGCAACACTGGAGCCTAGGATGGAAAACCAGGGACCATTTATTCACAACTTTGCAGCTTGAACTCAGAAGGTTTATATGCCATTATAATCCCACGAATCTTCCTTTGGTTTCTCCATCATGTGACTTAAATCACCACTTTGCACACTATTTCCTGTTGCTAACTTTTAGGATCTAATGTCCTTCCCTTCTAAGGATGCTGGGGGAAGATTAGTTACTTCATTTACAACTGGAAACACTTCTTTCTTTAATTCCTACTAAGATATTCTGACCCTCTGCTATTGACCCTTCTTGGACATACTCGTGTTCTCCTCTTTACCCCATGCTTCAGCCACAGTACATACCACATACTTTCCTGCCCATGCAAAGGGAAGGCATTTGGTGTAGAGTAGGTCATGGGCTTAGAATCAGTTCAACCTGTGCTTGATTCTGGGCACTTACCAGCTGCATGACCTTGTACAGGAGGGAAAATACTTTCTCTTCTACCCTCTTATGTTCAGTATCTGGGGAACTGCAAATTAAACTGTCAAAAGACAGACAAGCAGGATAAATGGTTTATTACATAATATACATGTGGAGGCCTTCATAGAAAAACAGTGACAACCCAAAAGGAGTGGCTGGAATCTGGGGATTATATATCATTTTAACAAAGAACAATACATTTTTAGAAAAGTGACAAGACAAGGAAAAGAGGTTTAGGTTTTTAGGGATGGCAAACTGTGAGAAGGTAAATATACAGGGAAACTAATGGGAGAGAAGAGTTGTCTGTAAAGTTTGTTATGATACCCATTAGTGCCATCTCTGGATACTAAGGGCATAAAAGTCTAGTGTAGGCAAATAAGGGGAGGGTAGAGCGGAGAGATTTGTTTTGAGTCTGCTGTTTCTCAGTTGCTTTCAGCGCAAAATAATCCCTCTGCCTAAGTGATGCATTTTAACGTGGTGTATTCTGACCCCCTTCAATCTTAACAATGTTACTCACTTCTTGGACTCTCCGCATCGTACTCTGTAAAAGAAAGTAAAACATCAGGTGATTGTTGTGGGAATAAATGCCTCTTACCCACTGTCTTCACAGGGCTCTGCTCCCTTTTCAAAGCTTCTGAGAAAAGTGTTTCCCTCCTTCTAATTTTCCTGGATTTTTACTCTTCATTTTCCTTCATCTTTTCTCTCTCTCTCTCTCTCTCTCTTTTTTTTTTTTTCCTATTGAGTTAACTTAATATCTTCTAGTTGGGCAATCCTACTTAGAGGTTGGGGGGGGGTTGGAAGAAGCTGAAGGGGGATAAAGACAAGTGTTAGGGGATGAGGAAATTTCAACATTTACAGTTTTTGTCCTGCCCCATAAACCCATAGAAGCCACGTACTAACCTTGCCTATAATACCTCCTTTAATCCTCCATTTCTTCCATCCACAAACAGTGCCTTTCTCTAAGTTTCTGAAGACCCAACCCAGACTTTTTCTCTTTGTTGAATGTATTTAAGCACCACGGTTGGAAGTAAGTTTTCTCACTCCAAACTTTAATAGAGGTTTCTTTTTAGATGTTATATATTTTTATTGTCTTGATTACTTTCCATACTTTAGTACGGGTGCATGTCTTAAGTTTCCTGTTTAACTGACCTGTAGAATGACCTCTCTCCAAGTGTTTTACAACATGAGAATTAGATAAACGATTGCACTTGAGTGGTTGAATTCAGTTCTAGAAATAGAAATATTAGATTTAACTAAGCCTTATGGATGGGCAGCATCCTAATACTATTACTGTCCTCCCATCACTAAGTGTTATAGAAAGAAACAAAAAATCTCTGAAAGATTCATTCATTCCTCAGGCCCATGTTGGCTCTCTCCTTGCCACATAGGTTGCCCATTGTGCCAACAATTCAGCAGTGTGAGAGATGATTATTTTCCTTAGATGTTGTTATTGATTCACTGCTTGGTAGCAATTCTGATCACTGCTGATTTAGCCAGAATTCAAATCAGGAACCTTACAGTGAAAGCTGCTGTACCGTCACTAAATGTGTGAGGCCCTTCATCTTCCAGTTTGGAAGTTTCAAATGAAGCTCTTTTTTTCCCCTCACATTTCACATACACTGTGTTTAAAGCTAAAGCAGACCCCTCAAATCTAACCTTTTCTTGAATTTTAGAAATTGAATAAGAGGAAGTCAGTAACTGATTTCATTTCAGCTGAATTTCCCATAGGAGGGCCGAGGAGAGTTGTGGATCACGTTTTATGTCATTCGATGAGAATGAACCCATGATAATCTATGGTTTAAAGCAAAATACATTTCCCCATTATGGCAACTGGGTCTTGTGTTAAATTATGACACTTTACTACAGGTCACTGCTTTATTTCTTCAAGACTTTTGGTGAATTGCCTTTTTCAAAACACCAAGAACACATCTGTACATTTTACTTCTTTAATGACCAAAAAGGACAATGTGCCCTATATTCAAGGAGAAGAGAGTTATTCTTGGTGAGAAAATGAATATATATATTTGAAATTAAACTATGATTCAGTTATCTAGAGGATTAGCCAATAAATCCCTCTGTATTCCGATAATTGATTCCATTTGCAAATTGAAATTTTGCAAACAAAACTCACTTGCTACTTTCTTGACACCACTTACTTTGTACAGTTAAATTCATGTGTATGCCTCAAGGGAAAAAAAAGGAAAACATGTCTTTTACCATCTATCTCTGTCTTACCATAAATTTATATTCATTGTGATTTTTCTTTTACGGGAAGGAAAAGCATGAATGATTTTCCTTGTAACATAAAAAATTCTGATTTAATTGTTTTTAATAGTTGATTCTGTTTTCTGACTTCAACTGTGTTCTTCTTGACAAGCACCTGTTTCCCGATCTCCCAGCCACCCCCGCTTTCCACCCTGCAGCTTGACAGGAAGACATTAAAAGACTGATGAAAAACTGCCTTATGCCTCTAGCACTCTGCATTTTACCTTCAGTTATTCAATAATTATTTGTTAAGTGAGAGCTTAATTTTCACTTTTATGTAAGACTTTGGTGTTTGGCAGACGGCAAGAGATTGAAGGTGGTAGCTTACGCAGACAATGTAGGGCTGATGAAACAGTACACCAAACACCAGTGAACAGCAAGGCACAGGGAGTAGAGGGATGGATGCATTGGTGCCACTGACCTGGAAACCTTAAGAACATCATCTAGCCATCCAGGATCACTGGATTTGTGTGATCCATGAAGTTAGAGACTAACCCTTCCTTTGTTCTTTTTTTTTTTTTTTTGCGGTACGCGGGCCTCTCACTGTTGTGGCCTCTCCCGTTGCGGAGCACAGGCTCCGGACGCGCAGGCTCAGCAGCCATGGCTCACGGGCCCAGCCGCTCCGCGGCATGTGGGATCTTCCTGGACCGGGGCACGAACCCACGTTCCCTGCATCGGCAGGCGAACTCTCAACCACTGCGCCACCAGGGAAGCCCCCTTCCTTTGTTCTTGTCCTCATATAGCTCATGCATCTGACACAATACCCGGCATGGGGGCATAAAAATATGTTATTAATAAACTTACTATTAATACAAACAGAAATAACATTGTCTATATGCAAAATGGAATTCAATGAGTCTGCTTTTAATCTCTGAGGTTCTGTAAGTTATTCCAGAGTGTTTTTTTGAAAGATGATTTTCTTTTGATAGAAGAAATGTTCATAGGGGAGAAAAAAGACTTTAAGGCTATCTGGATACTTACAATAGAATCAAATAGCAAAGTTACCCGTTTATTTATTTTTAATCTTGAGTGGCATGGCAGTAGCTCACACTGTGCAATAAAATATTTGGCGACGCAGACACTGAAGGACTTTTAAAATTTCTATTTTGGGAGCAAAAGTAGGATATCTAATCAGTGCGGCACCCTTTAAAATCATTCAATTGATGCCTGTGTGTTTAGGGAGAAGAGAAATGAGGAACATGAATAGATTTCCTGAGAGAGTTAGAGTGAACAGTGATTAAGCTTAGAACATAAAATTACCATTTATGATTAGTTCGGTTCAATTAATTCCATCTGTCTATCCATCCCGTAATTCATTTATTCAATCAACCAGCATTTATTGAAAAACCTATTTTGTGTCAGGCTCTGTGTAAAGCCCTGGGGATCCAGGAATCAAAGACTCCGTCCAAGAATTAATAGTCTTGCAGTGAAGTCGAAGATGTAATTGCAGTACCTGAGGGTAGCAGGAGTTTTCTGCTAGGGAATACCAGGGGGGTTGGGCAGCACCTAGGGCAGGCAGTGGTGCAGGCTGTTAAGTCACAGATTATGCAAGAACCACGTGGTAGGCAGGATGACCACATGCCTAATGGTGACCAAAACATAGTCCCCACCGAGATAGAAAATATTCCCTGCCGTCGGGGAGCTTACAGTTCTTATCTCTCTTAATTTTAATGCATATGTTTATTGGCAATCATCCTTGAAGATATTTTTAGCTCTGAGTAGTTTTAGTGAAGTTTCTCGCAATAAACGCTGGATATGTAATCCTGGTTTTCCACGTGCTTGTTTGTTCCAAGATTCCTGGGTTTGCACACCACCATTCCCCTCCACCAAAGACTTCCATAACTATTATGATTTTTGCTCAATGCTGTATTCTAAAGTCACCCAGAAGTACAGCAAGAAAATCTACCCAACTAATGTTAAGTTGGATGGGTGCAACATATTCATAGATTTTTGAAATGCTGTAATCCTGTTTGTCCCAAGAAAACTCTTGCATTCCTGTCTTAATTAAATCTCTCAAAAGCAAGCAGTTTTCTGCAGGGTATAATCCATTCATTCAGGTGTGAAAGGACAGAACCTATTTACATATTCACAACCCTGATAGCTATGTCTGGGATAAAATACACTTATTTCTGAGTTGTCTGGGTTCTGCAGATATTGCAATTACTATTGTATAGTCAAGCTTTCTCCTAAAAGACTCATTTAGGGCAGTTCTGAAAAATACCAGAAATTCGAAAATAGATTGTAAGCTCTTGGGACAAAGACCATGTTTTGATTTCAGTTCTCTTTACTGCTCTGAAAGTGCTGTGTTTACCTAAAGCTGCTTATAAATATGTAAATAAAATAAAATGATTAGCTGAACTGAGATAAAGAAAAGAGACTCGTATAAAAGAACATTTCTGAAAGTAACCAGATTTTAGAAAATACAGCCACTGGGAGAGAATGTTCTGGATTATATAGCTCTAGTTGTATTTTCTTAGATTCATCGCAATGGGAATAATATTTGTTTGAAGTTACACCAATGACTTTCAGTGAAAGAGGCTACAAGCACACCAGTAATTCAATACATGGCAAGTCGAGTAATTACATTTCTGAGTGAGTTGTTCAGTCACTTGTAGGGGGGCAATGGCAGAACACTAAGGAAGGGGAAACTAAGGAAGGATCACAATTCAGAGAGGGGTAAAACAGACACACAACTGAGCTTAGTGTATTTGAGGAGACTATCCCAGGGACACTGACTCTCAGAGGAAAAGTGGCGTGCAACAGTTCTGGGAATTTCTTTAAAAGTAAAAAATATGACAGTATTAAAGGCAAAGCATAGAGATAACCATGCTGATGCAAAGAAAGATAAGAAAACCAGAGCATCGGGCTGTTTTTAAGATCTGAAATGCAAGAAGCAATTATCTGCTGAATAGAACAAGGGCAGATCAGCAAGGACAGAGGAAGGAAACAGCAGAAGCCTGCAGGGCGGTCAGAGGGGCCGGGACACAAAATGAGTTCCAGTTAGAGCAGGTCAGCAAGGACAGGGAACCAGCCTTTCATAACACATTTGAAACAAGAGCAAGACCGAAGGAAGTACAGACTCCCCAGTTAACAAGGAGAGGAAACAACATGACACAGAGAAGGCTTAGGTTTTATATCTATTTATTTTTAGATTATGAGCAAACAAATAAACATCTACACTAAGAGACTAACTACAGCCCACAAATAGAGGCTCACAGGTAGACATTACAGGAAAGATCAAGCAATTAAAACTTTCCTCATTTTAGCTAAATGCAGTAGATTATCTATAATAATCAGTGAGGTGGACGAGATTATTCTTTCTGAAGAGTATATTTTTACTGAGTCGTTTAAGCTCAGACAAAATTCTGCAAATCAGAGGTTTGAGAGACCTTTTGGGAGAAGTAGCCCATTATTATCAAAGAGCTAGAGATGAAATCATTGTAACTGCTTTTAAATGTAAGAGATGCTGGGAATGTGTACCTTTTAACCAAATTTCTTCCCATTCTTAGAAAGAAACTGGACCATTTCTTCCCAAGTATTCAGGTGTCAATTAGTAATAAATATAAGGTTCTCATTAGAAAATTAGATGAACTATCTTTTTTTTAGTATTTTTATTGGAGTATAATTGCTTTACAATGGTGTGTTAGTTTCTGCTGCATAACAAAGTGAATCAGCTATATGTACACATATATCCCCATATCTCCTCCCTCTTGTGTCTCCCTCCCACCCTCCCTATCCCACCCCTCTAGGTGGTCACAGAGCACCAAGCTGATCTCCCTGTGCTATGTGGCTGCTTCCCACTAACCATCCATTTTACATTTGGTAGTGTATATATATGTCAATGAACTAAATATCTTTTAAGAAAATTACTGAGCTTTAAATAGGCAATGTGTCTGTGTTTAACTTTATATTATTTTCAATTAATACAGTACAAAGGATAAAGCGAGTGATAATGTTTTATATTTGGAAATACAAGAATATCTGAAAATGGTATGAGTAGATGCTCCCTAGCCCCTTCATAATTAACAAATTTTATTAAATATTTATTAAGCCTCTCCTATAAACATGTAACCAGTTTATTGAACAGCTGAGCTCAGTAGGATAGTAATATGGAATGTTTTTTGTTTCCAATCTTCTCCTTCAAGCACATGTTTGTGTCTCCTTTTGTAACCTCTTAATTTGGAGAGGTAGAAGACTGTGGTGATTAATAGAGAGAACCTGAACTGCCTGGTTCCAACATATGCTAGTTGTGTTACTACAGGGAAGTTACTTGACTTTTAATACATCTGTTTCCACATCTGTAAAGTGGGAGTGATAATAGTGCTAGAGAAGGAAAATATTTTCCTCTACCCTTCTGTGTTCTTCTGGCTGGTCTAAGAATTAAATTGACATGAGACAGATTAACAGGAGAAAATCAGTATTTTAATTACATACATACAGGGGGTCCATAAGAAAAATGAGACCCAAGGAGAAGTTAGGCAGTTGAGGCTTATATGTTACCTGAAAGGAGAAGGGATAGGGGTTTGGGACTTCAAAGGGGAAGAAAACAATTTACAGGAAGATGGGAACAACACATGTTTGGTCAACACATGTTTGCTATGATGCAGAGACAATGGGACACAGAGGGGACTTGGTCAAACAGACCTTGCTGAGTTCTGCCCCATCTACGACACCATGCTCTGATTCCCTATGGTTGGCTCTGGTGATGGCTCCCTTCCTGGGATCGGTTTCCTATCTAAATCCTTTAATGCTGTTAAGGGGGAGGAGGAGGTAAATGCTCTTCCTGAACTTTTTGTTTCTTAAAAGCAACCAGCCTAAAATAATCCTCATGCCAGAGACACATTTTGGGGTGGCAAATTTAGCTCTCTTACAATTACAATAGTCAGTTAAAAGATTGTTGTGAGGATTCATTGGATTACTCTGTTTAAATCACAGTGCCTAATACGTTCAATGTTGGAGAAATGTTAGCTATAGTATTATCTCAGTGAAATTCTATATTTTCTAGTCATGTTCAGTTATTGGAAACTCAACTAATATTTTTTTTTTTTTTTTTTTTTTTGCTGTACGCGGGCCTCTCACTGTTGCAGCCTCTCTCGTTGCAGAACACAGGCTCCGTAAGCGCAGGCTCAGTGGCCATGGCTCACAGGCCCAGCCGCTCCGCGGCATGTGGGATCTTCCCGGACCGGGGCACGATCCCGTGTCCCCTGCATCGGCAGGCGGACTCTTAAACACTGCGCCACCAGGGAAGCCCTCAACTAATATTTTTTAAAAATTCTAATCCCATCTCTTCTCTTCTAGGTTTGACCCTAGATTTCAGGGAGCTGCTTTAAAAAAGAAGACAAGATCTCAATCTTCTTTTGGGTTTTAACTCTTCTGGCATTGAGACAAGCACTTGAGTTTTGGGGGAGAAGGCAAGAATTCCCATGAGAAAGCCAGACTTGGGGTTCCTGCCACATTGAGGGGATTGACATGGTAGGGAGTGGTGGGAAAAGTAGGAACTGTATGCAAGAGGCCCTTGCCTGGCTTTCTCAGGGGGCGCACATGTGTGTTCTTGGGGCAGGTTGCTGTGGGAATTCCCCAAAGCCTGGTTGCTTGATGGAGTTTCTGGCTCCTGCTTGACATCTTTGACTCTCTGTAACACTTGCTGGTCCTACTTCCTCTTAACTGGTGAACCTGTAGCTGGGTTTTCCTCAACAGGCAGGCCACAGTCTTAGGAAGGCATTGGTCATACAGCCAGGATGTATTTTTCTCGAGGTTTCTCAGCAATCATAAGCCTTCTGCTTATCAAGGTTGGGGGCCACTGGGTAGAAAAGCTAATGTGAGAACCTCTTAAGAAGACCTAATTGTTGGCAGTTCTTTCCAACTGGTCTTAGTTTGGGGGCTAGTCACCAATTCCAGGGCAACAGGAAAAGTCCCCTGTCAACTTGTCACAAACATACAGATTCAGTAGTTTGAGGCCAATTGACTGATTGTAGTCTTTTAACTTTAGAGATTCTCTTTTTTTCATTCCCCTCTGCTGTTGCCCAAGTAGACCATTCCTTCTTTGGATACTGCATTATCCGATTTATCACTCTCCACCTTTGAATCTCATTTATGAAACTCATGTTTAATGACATCTTGGGAATACCCATTAAGAACAAGTGATGCAGAATGACTTATGTGGGTAATTTCAAGATTACAGCCTGTTACAGTTTTCCCAGCCCACACGTATGGTTTAACTCCATTAAATATACTTGAATAGCAGGTGTTTTTAAAAGATGTTTATTATTGGATTTATGGGCAGAAAGGATAAGATTGAGAAGGTTCCATTCATTGGTTCCCTATTCCTGCACTGCCGGCCCCATGTCTCCTCTCACATATCTGAGTATGATGGATGAATGTGCTTGATTATGATGCATACGGCTCCTCTTATATCACTGCTCGGCTCTTTTCATCCATTTTTTGCATCCAGAACAAACAGTAGCTAGGGGCCCATCATTATGTTACTGGCAGAAATGTATCACCAACTGCAACTTCTCTGGAAAGGACACAGACTCTTGATAATGCTCATCCCAGAACTTTGTTGGTTCTGGGTAAAGCCAGCTTTTCATTGGTCCCTCTCCCTTATTACTATTACCCTTGAAAAAGGTTGTTTTATCCTTAGTTTACTTTCTTTATCCCAAAATTCATGTGGAGGAAAGGAGATCTGATACTGTATCTTATTTGAAAAATTACGTTTAATGATTCAGATCTTTAAAAATATGGCCTTGGCTCCTGACTTCCTTTATTTTTTGTAAACAAGATGGGAAATACCCATAAGGAAAAGTTTCTAATATAGACTGAAATCTGCTTCAGATTTTGTATTTTAACTGTCAAGTTTCGGTAATAAAATAGAAAAATTTAAGAAGTCTTTTCAACAAGACACTACCGTTTCTCTGGGTACTTCCTGTATTAATTCATTATACCAACTTTTCCTTTGATATTGAGTGGTAGTCCCTTCTCAATTTAAGTCTGGTGTAAGAAAATTGGGAAATAACCCTTTAATCCTGGAGGACTGATTTCATTAAAGATCTTATTACGCATTGGTGATCCAGCCTTGCCCTCTTAAGTACGGCTTAAGAAACCGTTGAGAAACTATTCCTGTCATTAGAAGTCAGGTCTAGCACAGTTGCAACTCCCATAGGCACAGAAGTGCAGAGTCATGCTAGAAGCCTCAAAATTAGAAATTAAAATTCTTGGTTTCTACCAGTTAGAAAACCACTCAGTCTCTCTGGACCTCAGCCCCAAATGGAGTTCAGTAGCTCTTTTCATTGCTACTACTTTAGTTGGGTTCTCAACTCAAAATTAGCCCTATATTTTGTCATTTGTATTCCCAAATAATTTTTACAATGCTGTAATAATAGTTAATATTTACTAAGTATTTACTATGTGCCAGGCACTGTGTTAAGTACTTCCAATGCATGATCCCAGTTAATCCTCACAACCCTTTGAGGTAAGTAATATTTTATATATGAAGAAAATGTTAGAGAAAATAAGTGTCTCCCTCAAAGCCTAAAAGTTTATGAGTAGTGAGAATCCAGGTCTTTTTGGCTTCAAAGTCCACATTTTTAAACAGATTACAAATATTACTATTAAAATTATATAGACTGTGTTCCTTATTTCTTTATCAATTAGATCACTTATTAGGATGGGACAAGATAAGGCTGAAAATTTTACTGACAGGTTTTCAGATCTACATTGCAAAATAATATTTTTTGACTGGGTCTCTCTGATAGTCCAGTAAGTCTTCATTTTATATTTGAATGCTGTTTCACATATCAGAGATTCAGGTTATCTCATAGAACAAGTTATCCACCTCATGGATGATGTAATTTGTTTATTCAGTTTACATTGTTTTATTCAGTTCTGTTTTTTGCTCAGTTTTGTTGCTTCAGCTCTGTTTCTGTTGACATTTTCTCTTTTCTACCCTTAACGTCCTAGGGCTTGATCTGTTTATGTCTGTCCCTTTGGTTCAGTCAGTTGCCAAACTTTTATTAAGTATCTGAGGCAGCGTTGTTAACAGCGATTTTAAATTACTACCTGAAAATGGTACTTATCTGTTGTTAATGGGGCAATAGCAAATGAAAAGAAAATTCTTAGAAAATGCCAATTTATTTTTTAGGGAAATTGTTTAGTCTTTTTATTAACCAGGAACAAGTATAGATGCTATTGTTAATGACAAGTGGTACCGTTCACAGTGATCCTGCCATGTGCCAAGTGGCTCACGTGGAATATTCTATTAAAGTTGCTGTTACCCTAGGGCTTCTCTTTTTCCTATAGTTATGCTCTTATTCTTGACACAGCAGCAGCTTCCTTGAAGTAGAAGAATCATATAAATCGGGAGTAGTTTCAATAAACCAGAGGAAAAAGATAGAACAGGAAAGAAAGAATTCCTTTTGTGAGCACATACTCTGCTGACTAGAGAAAACTTCTTTTTCTAGCCCTCCCCAAATACCTAAAGGGACCTGAAATCTTGAGGTCACACAGACTAAGTTTGGGCATATCCAGATCTACTAATGTCTAGGTTTCTTAAAGCTATTTTCGGTTAGTCCTGCCATCATTTAGCAGAAGAAATTTTCTAAAATAGATTCAGATTTGGGGGGGATTCTTGTGTGTCTGTTAGACAGCTGTATACAATGTGTGCATCATCTTTACTTTTTTTAAAATTTAATTTAATGTATTTATTTTTTTATACAGCAGGTTCTTATTAGTCATCCATTTTGTACACATCAGTGTATACATGTCAATCCCAATCACCCAATCCATCACACCAGCCCCCCCACCCCACCGCGGCTTTCCCCCCTTGGTGTCCATACATTTGTTCTGTACATCTGTGTCTCAACTTCTGCCCTGCAAACCGGTTCATCTGTACCATTTTTCTAGGTTCCTCATACATGCATTAATATACAATATTTGTTTTTCTCCTTCTGACTTACTTCACTCTGTATGACACTCTCTAGATCCATCCACGTCTCAACAAATAACCCAATTTCGTTCCTTTCTTTGTCTGAGTAATATTCCATTGTATATATGTACCACATCTTCTTTATCCATTCGTCTGTCGATGGGCATTTAGGTTGCTTCCATGACCTGGCTATTGTAAATAGTGCTGCAGTGAACATTGGGGTGCATGTGTCTTTTTGAATTATGTTTTTCTCTGGGTATATGCCCAGTAGTGGGATTGCTGGGTCATATGGTAATTCAATTTTTAGTTTTTTAAGGAACCTCCAACTGTTCTCCATAGTGGCTGTATCAATTTACATTCCCACCAACAGTGCAAGAGGGTTCCCTTTTCTCCACACCCTCTCCAGCCTTTGTTGTTTGTAGATTTTCTGATGATGCTCATTCTAACTGGTGTGAGGTGATACCTCATTGTAGTTTTGATTTGCGTTTCTCTAATAATTAGTGATATTGAGCATCTTTTCATGTGCCTCTTGGCCATCTGTATGTCTTCTTTGGAGAAATGTCTATTTAGGTCTTCTGCCCATTTTTGGATTGGGTTGTTTGTTTCTTTAATATTGAGCTGCATGACCTGTTTATATATTTTGGAGATTAATCCTTCGTCTGTTGATTTGTTTGCAAATATTTTCTCCCATTCTGAGAGTTGTCTTTTCGTCTTTATGGTTTCCTTTGCTGTGCAAAAGCTTTGAAGTTTCATTAGGTCCCATTTGTTTATTTTTGTTTTTATTTCCATTTCTCTAGGAGGTGGATCAAAAAGATCTTGCTGTGATTTATGTCAAAGAGTGTTCTTCCTATGTTTTCCTCTAAGAGTTTTATAGTGTCCGGTCTTAGATTTAGGCCTCGAATCCATTTTGAGTTTATTTTTGTGTATGGTGTTAAGGAGTGTTCTAATTTCATTCTTTTACATGTAGCTGCCCAGTTTTCCCAGCACCACTTATTGAAGAGACTGTCTTTTCTCCATTGTATATCCTTGCCTCCTTTGTCATACATTAGTTGACCATAGGTGTGTGGGTTTATCTCTGGGCTTTCTATCTTGTTCCATTGATCTATGTTTCTGTTTTTGTGCCAGTACCATATTGTCTTGATTACTGTAGCTTTGTAGTATAGTCTGAAGTCAGGGAGTCTGATTCCTCCCACTCCATTTTTTCCCCTCAAGACTGCTTTGAGTATTTGGGGTCTTTTGTGTCTCCATACAAATTTTAAGATTTTTTGTTCTATTCCATATATAATGCCATTGGTAATTTGATAGGGGTTGCATTGAATCTGTAGATTGCTTTGGGTAGTAGAGTCATTTTCACAATGTTGATTCTTCCAATCCAAGAACATGGTATATCTCTCCATCTGTTGCTATCATCTTTAATTTCTTTCATCAGTGTCTTATAGTTTTCTGCATACAGGTCTTTTGTCTCCCTAGGTAGGTTTATTCTTAGGTATTTTATTCTTTTTGTTGCAATGGTAAATGGCAGTGTTTCCTAATTTCTATTTCAGATATTTCATCATTAGTGTATAGGAATGCAAGAGATTTCTGTGCATTAATTTTGTATCCTACAATATTATCAAATTCATTAATTAGCTCTAGTAGTTTTCTGGTGGCATTTTTAGGATTCTCTATGTATAGTATCATGTCATCTGCAAACAGTGTCACTTTTACTTCTTCTTTTCCAATTTGTATTCCTTTTATTTCTTTTTCTTCTCTGATTGCTGTGGCTAGGACTTCCAAAACTATGTTGAATAATAGTGATGAGAGTGGACATCCTTGTCTTGTTCCTGATCTTAGAGGAAATGCTTTCAGTTTATCACCATTGAGAATGAAGTTTGCTGTGGGTTTCTCATATATGGCCTTTATGATGTTGAGGTAGGTTCCCTCTATGCCCACTTTCTGGAGAGTTTTTATCATAAATCAGTGTTGAATTTTGTCAAAAGCTTTTTCTGCACCTACTGAGATGATCATATGGTTTTTATTCTTCAGTTTGTTACTATGGTGTATCACATTGATTGATTTTTGTACAGTGAAGAACCCTTGCATCCCTGGGATAAATCCCACTTGATCATGGTGTATGATCCTTTTAATGTGTTGTTGGATTCTGTTTGCTAGTATTTTGATGAGGATTTTTCATCTATAGTCTTCAGTGATATTGGTCTGTAATTTTTTTTTTGTAATATCTTTGTTTGGTTTTGGTATCAGGGTGATGGTGGCCTTGTAGAATGAGTTTGGGAGTGTTCCTTCCTCTGCAATTTTTTTTTTTTTTTTTGTGGTACGCGGACCTCTCACTGTCGTGGCCTCTCCCGTTGCGGAGCACAGGCTCCGGACGTGCAGGCTCAGCGGCCATGGCTCATGGGCCCAGCCGCTCCGCGGCATGTGGGATCTTCCCAGACCAGGGCACGAACCCGTGTCCCTTGCATCGGCAGGCGGACTCTCAACCACTGCGCCACCAGGGAAGCCCCCCTCTGCAATTTTTTGGAAGAGTTTTAGAAGGATGCATGTTAGCTCTTCTCTAAATGTTTGATAGAATTCAGCTGTAAAGCCATCTGGTCCTGGGCTTTTGTTTGTTGGAAGACTTTTAATCACAGTTTCAATTTCGTTACTTGTGATTGGTCTGTTCATATTTTCTGTTTCGTCCTGGTTCAGTCTTGGAAGGTTATACCTTTCTAAAATTTGCCCATTTCTTCCAGGTTGTCCATTTTATTGGCCTAGAGTTGCTTGTAGTAGTCTCTTAGGATGCTTTGTATTTCTGCGGTGTCTGTTGTAACTTCTCCTTTTTCATTTCTAATTTTATTGATTCGAGTTCTCTCCCTTTTTTTTTTTTTTTTTGAT
>NW_021703767.1:96956151-97134714 GCF_005190385.1 Monodon monoceros | reverse complement strand
TAATTTTATTGATTCGAGTTCTCTCCCTTTTTTTTTTTTTTTTTTGATGAGTCTGGGTAATGGGTTATCAATTTTGTTTATCTTCTCAAAGAACCAGCTTTTTGTTTTATTTATCTTTGCTATTGTTTTCTTTGTGTCTATTTCATTTATTTCTGCTCTGATCTTTATGATTTCTTTCCTTCTGCTAACTTTGGGTTTTGTTTGTTCTCCTTTCTCTAGTTCCTTTAGGTGTAAGGTTAGATTGTTTATTTGAGATTTTTCTTGGTTCTTGAGGTAGGCTTGTATTGCTATAAACTTCCCTCTTAGAACTGCTTTTGCAGCATCCCATAGGTTTTGGATCATTGTGTTTTCATTGTCATTTGTCTCTGGGTATTTTTTGATTTCCTCTTTGATTTCCTCAGTGATCTCCTGGTTATTTAATAACATATTGTTTAGCCTCCATGTGTTTGTGTTTTTTACATTTTTTAACTTGTAATTCATTTCTAATCTCATAGCATTGTGGTCAGTAAAGATGCTTGATATGATTTCAGTTATCTTAAGTATACTGAGGCTTGATTTGTGACCCAGGATGTGATCTATCCTGGAGAATGTTCCGTGCGCACTTGAGAAGAAAGTGTAATCTGCTGTTTTTGGATGGAATATCCTATAAATATCAATTAAATATATTGGTCTATTGTGTCATTTAAAGCTTGTGTTTCCTTATTAATTTTCTGTTTGGATGATCTGTCCATTGGTGTAAGTGAGGTGTTAAAGTCCCCCACTATTTTTGTGTTACTGTCGATTTCCTCTTTTATAGCTGTTAGCAGTTGCCTTATGTGTTGAGGTGCTCCTATGTTGGGTGCATATATATCTATAATTGTTATGTCTTCTTCTTGGATTGATCCCTTGGTCATTATGTAGTGTCCTTCCTTGTCTCTTGTAACATTCTTTATTTTAAAGTCTATTTTATCAGATATGAGAATTTCTACTCCAGCTTTCTTTTGATATCCATTTGCATGGAATATCTTTTTCCATCTCCTCACTTTCAGTCTGTATGTGTCCCTAGGTTTGAAGTGGGTCTCCTCTAGACAGCATATATATGGGTCTTGTTTTTGTATCCATTCAGCAAGCCTTTGTCTTTTGGTTGGAGCATTTAATCCATTCACGTTGAAGGTAATTATCAGTATGTATGTTCCTGTTACCATTTTCATAATTGTTTTGGGTTTGTTTTGTAGTTCCTTTTCTTCTCTTGTGTTTCCCACTTAGAGAAGTTCCTTTAGCATTTGTTGTAAAGCTGGTTTCGTGGTGCTGAATTCTCTTAGCTTTTGCTTGTCTGTAAAGCTTTTGATTTCTTCATCGAACCTGAATGAGATCCTTGCCGGGTAGAGTAATCTTGTTTGTAGGTTCTTCCCTTTCATCACTTTAAGTATATCATGACACTCCCTTCTGGCTTGTAGAGTTTCTGCTGAGAAATCAGCTGTTAACCTTATGGGAGTTCCCTTGTATGTTATTTGTCATTTTTCCCTTGCTGCTTTCAATAATTTTTCTTTGTCTTTAATTTTTGCCAATTTGATTCCTATGTGTCTTGGCACGTTTCTCCTTGGGTTTATTCTGTATGGGACTCGCTGAGCTTCCTGGACTTGGGTAGCTATTTCTTTTCCATGTTAGGGAATTTTTGACTATAATCTCTTCAAATATTTTCTTGGGTCCTTTCTCTCTCTCTTCTTCTTCTGGGACCCCTACAATGCACATGTTGTTGCATTTAATGTTGTCCCAGAAGTCTCTTAGGCTGTCTTCATTTCTTTTCATTCTTTTTTCTTTATTCTGTTCCGCAGCAGTGAATTCCACCATTCTGTCTTCCAGGTCACTTGTCCATATTTCTGCCTCAGTTAGTCTGCTATTGATTCCTTCTAGTGTGGTTTTCATTTCAGTTATTGTACTGTTCATCTCTGTTTGTTTGTTCTTGAATTCTTCTAGGTCTTTGTTAAACATTTCTTGCATCTTCTCGATCTTTGCCTCCATTCTTTTTCCGAGGTCCTGGATCATGTTCCCTATCATTATTCTGAATTCTTTTTCTGGAAGGTTGCCTATCTCCACTTCATTTAGTTGTTTTTCTGGGGTTTTATCTTGTTCCTTCATCTTGTTCATAGCCCTCTGCCTTTTCATCTTGTCTATCTTTCTGTGAATGTGGTTTTTGATCTGCAGGCTGCAGGATGGTAGTTATTCTTGCTTCTCCTGTCTGCCCTCTGGTGGATGAGGCTATCTAAGAGGCTTGTGTAGGTTTCGCATCATCTTTTCTTAAGGTGTGTTTGGTAGAGCATGTTTGTAAATCAGAATGAGA
The DNA here is from genome assembly GCF_005190385.1 of Monodon monoceros. Taxonomy (NCBI): domain Eukaryota; kingdom Metazoa; phylum Chordata; class Mammalia; order Artiodactyla; family Monodontidae; genus Monodon; species Monodon monoceros. The sequence continues at coordinate 97,132,394 of NW_021703767.1, read as the reverse complement.
GCAGGTGCTATAAAAAGGTGGGGGCCTTCAGTGTGAGGTGTGTTTGAGAAACAAAGTTAAACAGTTTTTTTTCTGACAGGATATCACAGAACTTTGAATATACTATTGTGTAAAGCAAATCTCTAAGAGGTTAGTGAAAATATACTTTCCTATATTTGACCCCCCAACCTTCTATAGGAAGCAGCAATGGAGATGAGTGTTTTTAGGAATGCTCTATGGAAAAGAAATGCTATTGTAGAAAGATATCTGAATGGTTCCCACCAGCTTGGGTACAAAATGTCATATTTCCTTTGCCAGCAGAAGTTCTTAATAAATATGTTCCACATATTTCTGTTGGAGCATCATTGTTACAAGCATTTTAGAAACAATTTGACAGTACACGTAAAGAATCACTAAAGTGTTCCTATCCTTGACCTCATAATAACACTTTGGAAAATATATCCAAATTTAAAAGTCTACAATAGAGAACATGATATATGACTTTTATTTTTTTTTATTTTATTTTTTTTTTGCTGTACGCGGGCCTCTCACTGTTGTGGCCTCTCCCGTTGTGGAGCACAGGCTCTGGACGCACAGGCTCAGCGGCCATGGCTCACGGGCCCAGCCGCTCCGCGGGCATGTGGGATCTTCCCGGACCGGGGCACGAACCCGTGTCCCCTGCATCGGAAGGCGGACTCTCAACCACTGCGCCACCAGGGAAGCCCATGACTTTTATTTTTTAGTTAACCATTTTTTAAAAACATGTTATGGTACTGGAAACAAATACTCAAGATAAATAAGAAAATTATACTGAATTAAATGTGAATTATAGTCATTAAAACAATAATTATAAAACTACAATATGGAAGTCCTTAGAAGAAGTCAATAAAATGTGAGATACAAAATTATATGTACAGAATGATTTTGTAAATGACAAAAGAATCAAAGGAAAATTTTCTCAAGGAAAATACAAAAAAATGCTAATAGCAATTATGTTTCTTGAGGCTGGTAGGTTTATCAATGATTTTCTTTCCTCTATTTTCTAATTTTTACAGATAATATGGTTATTTTATATTTATAATGGTACTTTAAAGATATTTTTGTTAAATGACAGACAAATTGAGGCAATTACCCTCTTTTTGTATTCAGACACTGACTTTTGAATGAGTACCATTTGTTAATATTATTTATGAAAAACAAAGCCAATCTTTTTTCCCAATGCAGGAAGCCTACCTTTGAGGGGTGAGGAAATTCCTCCAACCAGACAAGGATGCTCCTGCTCAGGCTTTCATTGCTAAAATGGGGAGGTTTTATTATAAAGTTTCAAATATTTGTGCAGTCTAAATACATGGACTTCAGCATTCTGCTTTTTATGCTCTCCGTGAGTGATCAGGTAGTAAAATGCAAAATGACAAGAAGCTGATGCAAACATTTATGTTTTATTTCATTTACATGAACTTTGTTTTTTTAATTCCCCAAATGAGCTCTTCAGTGTCTAAAAGCATTTCACAAAAAGTGTTAACATTATTGAAATGAAAGGGGGAAAATCAGTGATAAACATTCTAGTTATTAAATCCATTGTGAAGCTCTCTGCAACTTGCTTAAATTCCTCACGCTCTTGACTTCTGAACAAGTGCTTCCAGTTTTCTAACACTCTTTGACAACGTTTTTTCCCCATAGTATATGACTTATTTAAGATGCAGCAGAAATATTCTAAATTTTTCCACAATTTGGCATCCGAAAATTGTCTTTATTAATTTGAGTTTTGAAACAGTACAAGCACAGGAATGAATAATTTTGTAGTAATAAAAGGCTCTCTTGGCTTATTGTCCTGGAAATAGTTGCTTATAGAGACACTTCTTGTCCTTCAAATGAAAATTAAGGTATGATTTACTAATGTACGTTGGATATACATTTTCACTCTGCTCATGTGAAACTCTTCTCATCAATTTTTCAGTGACCTTGACTGTATTTTATAATTCCAAAATCTGCTTGCGGAATATTTCAAGGATAAAACAAATTCAGTGGAATCTACCTCTAGAGAAATCATGTAGAACATACTCAGGTATGGTGTAAAATATGTTCAAGTTTAAAGATCTAAGAGTTGCTTACACAATTAGTAGTTTGTCTCCCATTGCAAGTCGTCTAAGGAAAGGCACGCAAGACTGGTACAGTGACTCAAGAATGCCTCCAAGTACCCAGGCTTTTTTAACTTTCCCACTTCAGCATCTGTAGAATGTTCACTTTTCTTTCATACTTTTCATCCATGGTTTCAAGATGGCTTCTGCACCTCCAGGCATCACATCTACATTTCCATTCTCAAAGATGATGCATAAAGCAGGATGGGTCAGTGCTTATATTAGGAAGTATCCCCAGAAATCCTATGCAGACTTCTGTTTACATCCCATAAGCTGCCATTTTGTCACCTGGCCACCACCAGCTGCATGAAAGCTTTCAGGCATCTATAGAAGACAAAAACAACACGGGGGGAATAGGTGTTGAATCATCTTGTCTCCAGTAATTAAATTGGCCATATGTCTCTCCAGAACACACCTTGGAACCATAAAATTATCACAAACAGTTTTTTTCCAAGCCAAATTAGATGTTTCAAAGGTCAGACACTAAAAGTTATGAACTCTGCTTCCATCCATCAGAGATGTTGCCCAGTTTTTACCGGGATTGCTGCTGTCTGAGCAGGCAGCCAGAGCAAATGAACTGCTGCCAACTCTGAGAGGGAGCACTCATAGGTAGGAAACCAGAAGTAAAGGGTAAAGAAATATTAGAAGAAAAATTCTATAGATGTATTCAAGTCATGGGATGGCCTGGGTTCATTTAAGATACACTTAAGAAGCTCCTTCTTGTTACAGTAGAGAACAATAAATAATGAGCATAGTGATGGCCTCTGAGTTCTCAAAAAGAGGGAAATTATATTGAGTACTTTTTTCTAGTAAGGAGGAGATGGCAGAGAGATTTTTCTTCCATGTGTTCATAGTTGAAAATCTGACATTCAGTAAAGAAGCAAACTCTGATAGACCATGTAAAATACTTTGTTAACTAGACAAGGCCTTTTAGATTTTGCAGTCTCCACTTTTTTTTTTTTAAAATGAGGAAATTAACATAGCGAAGGTACTAGGGGAAAAAATCTATTTAAATGATTACCATCATTTCGTATAGAAGATCATTATAGTACCTAAAAAAGGAAGGACACAATCTGAGAATTAAAAACCTCTTTAAATTGTGGGAAAGTTAAACTTTATTAAAAAAAAATCATACTTTTTGTTTTTCATTTTGGTGCAAATGAGCACAAAACTTGGTTACCAATCAGCACCAGTCCAGGGATGAGTGTTTAGGGACCACTGACCCATTGTGAAGGATTTTAAATATTTGGGACTTGGTTGTTTTTGCATCTTCTACATGCATATATGCAATTCATATTTGTTTGGTGGCTGTTGTGTGTTACTGGCCCACTGTCAGTCACATGCATGGTGAGAATTGTATGTGGCAAATTGTTTCCCATCCATTGTGTAAAGTAACTATCTTGCTTTTAGGATAAGTCTGGAGTGGTGAACACTATACATGTGCTGTCACTGACCCTACCCTATGCCAATGGCAAACTTACTATTCATGGTAATTTTTACGGCTGAGACTAGAAATGGTATCAGATCCTGTCTCACCACAATGTGTAGGAAGCCACAATCAGTCCACTGGAGCTGACACATAAAATCCCTTTGTCCTTCTTGAGTTAGGTATTATCCCAGAAGACCTTTGTTAAAACATGCTGGTTATGTGAAAAGGGAGACACTGACACATCAGTTCATATTAACCAGCTGTTACATGGCAGAAAGAAGAGTACCAAGGGAGTACAGACACAAATCAATTGTGTTTTAAAGGCAGTGGGAGAAAATCTCAGAGAGGTGGTGAGGGCACTGTCCAATGTGTCGATTTGAGGTCATACAGTTCCCCCACTCAAATGCTCCCAGTGAGTTCTCATATGCTTGTTAAATTCAATCTGCATTTCCACCAAAAAGCCTGCACAAATTATAAATGCTGGAAAATCTGTCAATAATCCCAGAACATTGATCTGTTTGCTTCTCTGGGCTTTGATGTGGCTGTTCTTAAGCCTACATGCTTAAGTATTCCAGGTAATTATATATAAGTAAAGCTAATGCAAAAATGATATATATTGTGGAAATTTGGAAATGCTAGCCATCTCTCAAACATTACCTCTTCCAAGAGTTCTTTCCAGAAATCCTTTTTTTTTTCTGTCTCCCAAATAAGATATGAGATTCATTTACTGAAGAAGTAGAAAAAATATGTTTTTCAGCAACTTTTTCTGTGCTTCTACAAGGAGCATTCTCAGGATTGGAACAAACCACATTGTTAAATAAAACAACTTGGAAGTGTTTAAGCTGTTATAGGACAAAGTCTAAAATATATGTTTGTTGAATTATAATTTTGCTTTTAAAATTAATTTAATTAAAAATAAAAAGTAATAGAGGGACATGAAAAATAATCACACATGATACCACCATACTAATACAAATGCTTTGGCATGTTGATACATTTCTTTCCAGACATTTTTTTTTAATTAAAGCACCATAGAACAATTATTAAAACATTATAAAATAGTCATACCTGGAAAATATTCATGGAATATTATTATATTTAACATTACTAAAATATATTTGTATTTCACTCATTTAACAAATATTTATTGCATGAATTCTCATGCCAGGTACACTGTGTTAGCCAACTATGGAAACAGTTATTTTTTTTCACTTAATGTGATTTTATATTTGTGTACTTGCATATATATGGCTTCATCATTTTTGACACTTCATTCAACATGAATGTATTCAAATGTACACAATATTATTGGCTATTTATGTTATTATTTTTTCAATAAATGAAGGCATATGCATTTCCTATAACATCTGATTAATATTAACATATTTCTTTACAGAAGTTTAGATAACCATGTGTACTAATATCTGGAAGAGCAAACACCCCTTTATTGTATCTTATCTTCTTTTGTAAATTGTCATGTTTTATAGGTTAAAACACGATGTATCATTATTGTATTAACTTGCTTTGTTTGGTTTCTGGTGATGGTGTTTTCTAAAATGTTGGGAATTGCCAACTTTTGTGAATTGCCTCTATAGAATTTCTTTTTTTAATCTATTTAGTGATTTTCTTATAAACAATTATGTTCTTATTAGTGAAGATGGTATTCTGTTATTTTATCCTATTTTCAAACACTATATTTTATTTGACCTATGTTTTTTTAACATGCAAAATTTAAAAAACAATTTCCTGAGTATAAATTCATTGATGATTTTCTTTGTGATTTTTCTAACTGCTGATTGTAAAAACTCTCCCTCTCTTCAGAGATTCGATGAATATCCAATTCCAGTTTTTTAATAGTTTGTTTTAAAACATATTTAATTCTAATCCACCAAAATCTGTTTTGGTAAATGGTGTGAGATGAAGCTCTAAATGGATTTTCCCCAAGATTTCTTATCATTTATTCAAACAAACATTATTGAATAATTTACCATTCCCTGGTGATTTGTGATGCTCTATCTATGATTCAAATTTTACAAAGAACACAACTGTCTCTGGTCTAAAGAATTAGTTTAAATTAAAATTTTAAAAGACAAAACACTTTTTTTGAAATGCAAAATATTGTGATATTCATTTCTAATGCAAGGTACACATGGCAGACACTTTGAAATAAATCTCTGAGGAGAGAACACTGAAGTCATTATTATAGTGTTAAGTGCAGAGTATGCTTGCAGTATTTCCTTTGCAGACAGAACTTTCAGACCAGCATACAAATGACAAGTTAGCCTCAGTTGTGTCTGATTGTTCTCAGCAGCGTTAAGGAGTCCTATCATAAGCATGAATAGGCACAAATGTTTAGCTAGAAGGATGTTAATAGGAGTATTATAAATAGTGAAAAAATAGAAATAGACTAAACTCCATTAATAGGAAGCTTTCTGTATAAATCATGGTACTTCTTTATTATTAAAACATTATAGAATGGTCATAACCTGGAAAGTATTCATGGGGAATATTATTACGTTAATAAAATTAAGTAGTTCATAAAAGAGAATGTGCAATGTAATCCCATATTGGTAAAACAACATGCATGCAGTATTATAGCCATATATTATTTTCTTTGCTCTATAGAGCAGAAATAGTAGAAAGATATCCAACATGATATTAGTGAAGATTACCTAGTTATCTCCATGTGGAGATATTATATATCTATATAAACACACCAGGATTAAGCAGCTGTCTGCACGTCCTTTCCTTGATTCTCTCTGATTTCTACTATAAATAGACAATTGATTTTAGAAGAAGTTATTTTGAGGAGGTTGGCTCCACAGCATAAAAATAAAAATGGTACATTTCACCTTCTTAGGATACTGAGTTTTTGTTCAGATAGGAAAATGAAACTCTGGAAACAAATGCTACTGTCTTGTCTTTCTTTGGCTGTACCATTATCAAAGTTCAGTAATAAATTTTCAGGAAGCACTCAGCCTCCTTTCAAACACACCCCAAAACATCGTGCAATTAATTTCTAAACTCTGCAGAAGAATATGGAAAGGTTCATCCCAATAAATAAAACTCCAGAGTAAATTGAAGTATCCATGCAAAATTCTTTTGTTGCCACTTTTGCCTTCTTACGTACCTTTCTGGCCACTGTCTGAGGAGTTATATGAGTGACTGGTGGTGACAAGACCAAACCACTTAGCATAATTTGTTTGTCATCCTTTGAAAATTCTATTTCCATAAAAATTGTGTACTGAGTATGGTTTTACTATTTTGGTCCTTAATTGGTTTGCTGACCATTAGGGACGTTGATAGTATTCTATTATGCCAGGTAAAATTCTGTGTAATGCTCTCAGAGCAAAATATTTTAAAAGAATAGATTAACAGTGCAAAAAAGACTAATTAGTCTCTGGAGTTCTCTATAAGCACTAAATTTTCCTATGTAAAGACCCCTGTGAACGTGAGAAGAATGCATATTTTATTTGTGCCGTGTAAGAAATCTTCGTGCTCAGAAGGCTAGTTTTACCTATTGACTAATACAAGGCATGACTGAGAAGTAATCAGGGAAATCCCACAAGCCACATGGGAAAATCAGTTTCAGCACTTTATAGTCACATCTTGTATTTCCTTTATTTCATGCTGTGTCACTCTCAGAAAGGGCTGCTGGCATTGGAAACAATAATTGAAGCTTTGAATTCAGTAACGAATAGTGATATTAATATTCCCTTTTGTTAACAGTATAGATACAGGTGATAGGTTGGGGGAGCTTTCTTTTTTGTGTAGTGTATGGAAAACTAGTATGAAAGGAAGGGTGGTTGCAGTGAAGAGGGAATGGGAAAACCGATACAATTCATTTTAAGTGTTGGATTTATGTAAAGGTAAAATTAAAATTTACTTAGTAAACTGTATGACACAGGAAATTTACAAATTCAGAGCAGATGCCAGAGCCACCAGGGTCCTCAAGGGCCCCTGCTTTAATAATTTACTAGCTGGGCTGGGAGAAGTCTGCTAGGTCCTGGGGACTGGGGAGGCCACCCAGAGGGTAGGGACACTCAGTGGTCTCAGGACAGAGACTACTTTCCAACTAGCCTGAAAATATTCAATACATCAATATTTTAACAGCCAGTATGCATATCAGCAACTAAATTCTTACAGAATATATATTTGAGGAGTTTGTCCAGGATTTCAGATTCTGAAGTATTATTCTGAACTTAAAAGTCTAACATTTTCAATTCTAAGTGATTTATTCTAAGCATTTTCTGCTATCCTTTCCCTTTGAGTCGCAGGGTCCTGTGCTTTTTTTTGTTTTTGTTTTTTGGCTGACCTTGGTTGGTCATGCTTCCCAGCTCAAGCCCTAAGAGGGACAATTATTACTGGCCTGGTGAACGCACCAGCAAGATCATTTCCTGTGTGGCTTCTGATGGAAACAACTATCAAGGCACTGACTCTGTCCTAGGACTGGAGGAGATCTCTTCCCCTGAACCTCTCCTCTGAGACTGATCCCCTGCATCTGTGGTCACCTATCAGTGCTTCTCTTTCAATCACTCAGAAGCCCTGAGAGCCACGTTGATCCCCAACATCTAGCCTGACTTGGAGGAAACCTGCCTCATCACAGGCACCTTTCTCAATTATCAATTGGAGGTGTCAAAATACACATTTGTCCAGGAGACAGAAAACCCCACCTGCCCAGGGAAGACACACTTGTCATTCCTAAAACTCGTTAATGGTTTTACTTTACATCTGTAATTTAACATGTCTCCTTTTATCCAGTATTTGGATTGTCATCTCAATTCTTTGTCACTTTTGGGAGCAGAGAAAGTTTGTTTCTGAGCATCATTTGTTTCCCATGGACCTATGTCTGATTTAACCTTAAATAACGTGCTCTAGAAAATAAGTTTTCTCTTTGCCAGGTTTAACTCTTAAGTCACCGTGAATTCATTTTAATGACTTTTTTGGTCAATAAAAATTATTTATAACTAACTAAATTGAAAGATTCTTTCATTTTTAAATCTTTTTTTAGCATGTTAATCTTTTTTTGTTGTTCTTATATAAAGTCCCAATAATTTTTCAGGGGGAAGAAGTAAGAAAAATAATCCCTGGGTGAGATAATTTATGAACTGATTATTTCACAAAAAGAAAAAGAGAGACAACACAAATACAAAAGTGGAGATAATGATAAATTCTGCTGAAATTAGTATAGGGAAATGCAAATTATCATGAGAAAAATCGTAGGAGAAATGCTTCTGATGGGTCTCTTTTAAATTCAGTTTTTAGTCCTCCTACAGCTACCTTCCTGAGATTTAAAATTTTTAAAATAAGCAAAGAATAGGAATCATTTTCCAAAACCTTTCATAAATGTGACACTGATGTATTGATATACAGCCCATTAGCCTAGAGTTTCATCTCTTCATCTATCATTTTGCTTATCTCCTGATTTCCCCAGGGCTTTTGATAAATGGGAGACCATTTACATTTGGTGCCTTTATGAATGACCTTGGTAAATTTTGAAAATGCCTCCTCCTACTATATGTATATGTATATTTTTCAAAATGACCTACTAATTCTTTGTGTATGCCAAAGATAGAGTGGCATAGTGCAACTCCATCACTTGGAGATAATTTTAAAATAAAAATCCGAAAATATGGGAGTTTATGTTGGTACATCCATAACAATAAGTAATTGTGTAGGGGTTAAAAGTTACCTAGAAGCAAAAGAGGCAGAAGAGCATTGTTCAGAATAAATATGACCCTTTTGGGGTTTTCTTCCTCTTTAGAGTCCATTCTCCAAAACCTTCCACATCAGACATGGTTACAGAGCATATTTTTATTTGTTTGTTTCAGTGTTGATATTATTTTGTTATTGTCATTTTTTTACTATGATGAGTTGAAAGAGAAATTTTTTTCTAAAATCTTTTGTCGGCTTATCCCAAAATGTACAACAACCCAAGGCAACACACTATACACATATCCCTTGTATATGAGATGTCCATCTATCTGTATCTATATTAATATCTATATATTTATTTCCCTATTTTTACCTTATTTGTAGTTGTTTCTTCATCGGAGGAGGGGCCAGTGGAGGGATAGAGGAGCACACCAGTGTGCCTGCTCTACTATTACTCTACCCCGGAATGCACTTGAAAAGGTAAAAAAAAAAAAAAAAAAAAAATCATTGCTTTGTAGCCCTCAGTGGTTAAGTTTTTAGAGGACAAGGATATATTTTGTTTATCTATGTATCTTCTGGTACCTAGTACAGTGCTTAGCACAAATGAGGCATTTAGTACTTTTTGACAAACGAATGAATGAATGAATGAACAAGTGAATGAATGAACACTTTGTTTTACCTAGAGGTTACCAGAGCTATTTTCAAATCACATGGCAATTACCCAGCACATATACAGTAAAGAAAAGGAGCTTCTGTCATTGAGCCACAGAAGAGGCTAAAGGTCAAAGAGAAAATTGAAAATCTTGACTTTTATATGGCAAGTCTCATCTCTGTGCCAGTGACTCAAATCTACTTCTCTGGCCCCTCTCTTTTTGGGCAGTTCACCTGAGCACCCACCAAATGATTAAGTTGAGACTTGGGCTCTCCCTTGTATAGATCTAGACCGGAGCAAGCATTTCCAACCGGAAGTATCAGCTAAAATCTCAATCCAAGGGGCCAGTCTTGCAGAAGAGAAAAGCTGAGATTCAGATACCAGAAGGGAAACATAATTACCAGATATCAAAGGGCCAGCAAAGTAAAGCCAGGTCAAGAACTCAGAACCAAAATTTTTAAGACTGTTAGACACAGGGGTGGCAGTGAAGTAGGTTATTGAGAAGCAAGGAAGAGGGAAAGGGCAGAGTCCTGGGTAGTTGCCTCTAATTCCAGCCTATGATTGAGCGTCAATTTGATGAGCTCACTGATGAGGTATGTGTAAAGATCGAGCAGAGTTGACAAAGGTATTCAAAGCTGTTCCCCTACTGATGGGCAGCCTCAGCCCTTCAACTTGCACATTGGACTTTCTCCCCTGTTTCTTTGGCACTACATATTTAGTGTACCTAAAATGAAAAATAGCTTCTCGTGTATTTATTGCCAGAAAAAATACCACAAGACTTGGGAATGGGCAAAGGAGAGTACAGGTATCTGTACTCTCATTGGAGTACTGGGCATACCTAGGGGACCCTCTGGGGATTATCTAATTCTATAGGAATGTGCATGTTTTATTGTCTTTCTGTTGACTGGGTTATTTTACAACTCTGAAAGTGTAGAAGTTGTAGAAAACCGCTAGTCATGCAAATGATTTTTCTCCACAGCAAGGGTATTTTGTCCCATAAATACACATTTGATTATTGCACTATTGAAAAGATGACCCAAATAATTTTATTGCCCTTTATAATATATTAACCAGTTTGTCATTTATTAACAAATTATTATCAGCATTCATGATTGCCCATGTTTGCGGTATGTTGTGTATGTATATATCACTGGTTTTTTCATTAATGAAAAAGTTGAATAAAATATTTACCATATTTATTCTGTATGTACAGGAGAGTCATGTTTTTAGCTTATTAAAATTCTACTAACATCCTTATTATTAATATCTCTACCATGCTAAACACTTGGTACCATTGAGCTTTCTCATTCCCTGGCTCTCCTTTAGAAAATCAGTTGCTGAGTTAAATACGCTTTACTTCACTTCCCATTCCCACTTTCAGTGAGCCAGTTCAAGTCCCAATTATTTTGTACTTGAGCTGATCCAATGACCCAACACTCTCCAAACTGATCTTCCTAATTTGTCTCCCCCACTGTCACACACCAAACACAAAAAAAGCCAAACCTTTTCATCTAACCTCAGGTCTTTGGGACCGTCTCAGCTCACAAAACTTGTCTGACTTTCTGTTGGCTAAAAAATCAAGTCCTCAAACTTCATCTCCTTAACGATAGAGATCCGAGGTATCATCTTAGTCCTATATTCACTGACACCTTATATTAGTTTTCTAAGGCTGCCATAACAGGGCAACAAAGATTGGATGGCTTAAATAACAGAAATTTAATTCCTCACAGTTCTGAAGGGTAGAAGTCCAAGATCAAGCTGTCGGCAGAGCTGGTTTCTTATGAGGGCCTCTCTCCTGGCTTGTAAATGGCCATCTTCTTCCTGTGTCTTCACATGGTCTTTCCCTTCTGTGTGTCTGTGTCCTAATCTCTTCTTATAAGGGCACCTGTCATATTGAATTAGGATCCATCTATATGAACTCATCTTACCTTAATTACCTCTTTAAATACCCTATCTCCAAACACAGTCACATTCTGAGGCATTGTGGGTTAAGACTTCAACACATGAATTTGGGAGGAACACAATTCAGCCAATGACACCCCTATAGGAGGGAAGAAAATAAATGTTTGTTGAATGCCTACCATGAGTCAAGCACTGTGTTTTATGCTTTCACATAAGTTAAAAAATGGTTGACTTGGTGTTTTTCTGAACCTATCCCAACCCAATTTCTACTTGTAATATATCACCTCATCTAAAAGTCCTCCCTCTGTAAGAATCCTGGTATCCTCCTATCAAATGTCATATCTCTTTATTTTGAAATCTCCATGGCACTTAATTTTTCCCTTTTACAGTACTTTCAAATTCTACCTGGTTTTATGATCATTTTGTACCTGTGTTTTCTAATGATAGATTATTAATTTTTTAAAGGCAAGGGTATTATTGACTGTTTTAGGACTCCCTTGAGATATGTGACCTGCTGTCTAGAATATAGATATTTATTAAATTAAGAATTCAAAGGAAGAAGAAAAAAGTTCGTGAAAGAAAGAAGAGGCAAGGTGGTCATATTTTTTTCTCGAGGGGGAGATGGTTGGTGAAGGATGAGGGAAGAGAAGAGAAAGAAGCACAAGAAAGTTGTCAGATAATAGCCACAATTATAAAGCTTTTAAGTTAGAGGCCAATAATATAAGACTTTTTGGAACATAGAGGTTCTAATACTTTATCTTTTAATTGATGATATTCTTAGTAAATCATATTCCATTTAAGTAGTTTCCTGCCTTTAAGCAATGGAGAACATTATGATTTGTGGGTCAAAATTATTTTAATATTGATCTCCATTCCCACTGTATCACATTGGCTTAAAGATCTGATATCAGCTAATTTGTCTCTCACAATCAGCTGGGGTGTGACTTGAGGCGACAAATTATTGTGTGGCAGCAAATATATTCTGCAGTTCAGCCAATGTGGTGTGGTTTTTGAAGCATCAAAAGATTTGAAGGTCTCAGCTAATGTGCATTACACACGTCACATTCCCCAAACTAGGCCTAAGACTTGTGAGGGTGTGATCCATAACTCCATCTACTGCCACCAGACTATGATATTTATTGCTGTGAAAATTCCCATGACAAATTTGTTTCTGTGGCACATTTACCATTACAAATTGACTTGGAGCCATAGATGTGATGGCTTCAGATGTAGCAGCCCCAGTACTTTATTGTTTTTCGTGTCTTAGGCTGCTGTGAAATTTTTAGAAGTTCCTGTTTCCTTGGGTTATTTTAAAAATAACCAGCAAATCATTCTTTTAATAGAGTATATTATTATTCAAACCTTTTCTGAAGTAAAGTTTCATCTGATTTCTAAATTTAACAGTATGCTCTTATCTCAAAGTTTTTGTCACCATCCACTTAGCATGTATTTTTCTCATTATTGAAATATTCCAGATGCTTTCTTTCAAAAGAAATTAGGACTAAATGTAACATTCTATACAGGGACTTCTGTGGGGTAGAGATATAAATAGGATCTCCCATTAAAGTAAGATCTTCTAAATTGAGAATTGTAGAGTTGGATTCGTGGCTTCAGTATGTCTGAGGCCTTGTGCTGTGTCTGAGGGACCCAGAGATGCATGAGACATTGGGCTGGCTCTCAAGAAGTTTACAGTTACCCGAGGAAAGACACAAATAACCATATCGAAGTTAACCACCGATTTTCAACTAGGGGTGATTTTACCCCTCAAGGACATATTGCCAATTGAGATGGAGATCTCCCTCAGAAAGTTAGATGTATACATATAAAGATTTAGTAGAGCACTGGGCTGGAGATCTAGATGTGAGAGTCATAACACGATAGTTGTTGAAAACAAAAGACTGGTAAGATTACTCAGCAACAGTGTGTGGATGATCAGGGCACTGAGTAAGGGACGCCTTCATTTTAAAGGAGACACAGAAGGAGGACTCATAAAGGCAACTGAGAAAAATATTAATATAATAACATTAGCAAACATTTTTAAAGAGCCCGTACTATGTGCAAAAAGTAGTCCTCGGGCTTCCCTGGTGGCGCAGTGGTTGAGAGTCCGCCTGCCGATGCAAGGGACACGGGTTTGTGCCCCGGTCCGGGAAGATCCCACATGCCACGGAGCGGCTTGGCCCATGAGCCATGGCCGCTGAGCCTGTGCATCCAGAGCCTGTGCTCCGCAAAGGGAGAGGCCACAACAGTGAGAGGCCTGCGTACCGCAAAAAAAAAAAAAGTAGTCCTCATAACTAGCCTATTATTGTCAGCTCTTTTGAATAGCGATCGAAGGAGGGATCAACAATACCAAAACCTTCAAAACAATGAGGGCTAAAGCCATCCATAGATTTGGCAATTGGGAAGTCACTGGCAGTCTTAGCGAGAGCCGCTTCTGTAGAGGGATGGAGTTGGAAGCTAGAGTCCAGTGGATAGAGGAGCCACAGGTTGGTGTGGAAGTAGAGATAAAGGAGTTTGCATTAAGAGGATAGGAAAGAAAATGACAGTGTTTTAATGGAAACAGACTAAAGGGAGGGCATTTTGTTTTAGGATGGAAGAATGTTAAGAGTTGCAGATACTGTTTATAGACCTTGAGTAGAGAGATGAAGATTCCTTACAGACACTAAGAGGACTGGCAAATTCTACAAGAAAAGACAGTGTAAGAGACTTGAGAGGCAGTGCCTAGGGCCAAGCTGAAACAGGATACCACTTTCCCCAATCCATCAGTCCACTGGAGCCCCTTTTTGGAATTTCTTCCCTCTTATCTAGTTTGGATTTATCTGAATTATTCTTTCAGGAGGACCTCTGAGTGTTTCATCTTCACTTATCAGGACACCATGCTACAAAACCGTATCACACGAGTAATATACTATAGTCTTCCATCTCTGTTCCTGCAAAGTTAGGAGTTCAGTGCCAGGAGGAAAAACACTCACTGTGGGACTACTGCCTGTACTAAGAGGTGAGGACTCCCCAGATGAGTGTTGAATAATTTGCTTATTCTTTGTGGCCATCTTACTATAGCATGTTAATGTATTTGGGGCATTTCTTTTCATTAATGCAATGCTAATATGGAATAATTTTTCCTTCCCCCAATATTTTCCTATTTCTGTATCTTAGTCTGACCAAAAATGTGTTTGCTATACTATTTCTAGTCTCTACCATTTATTTAACCTCAAATTTTGAATATCTGCAATGTAGTAGGTCCTAGCTTGTAGGATACATACAATATAGCTATGGTACTTGAAGAGCTCACAGTCTACAAGAAAAACAGATAGGTAAATAACCATCTAGAATGGAAAGGAGTAAGTCTTTTAATAGATGTAATATATCCAATGATTATGCAAGCCAATGCAGTAGGTAACTGTACCTCCTCCTTCATAAAAGAAGTCTTCTACTCAAATACTGAATTAGTTATATTTTTTAAAATGGGCTGTCAAGAATAGAAACACCCCCTCTCTTTGCTTGATGGATTTTTTCTCCTCTTTCTTTCCCCCTTTTCTCTCCTTAGCTGTTACTCTGCCAGTTCTCTGCACTGGCTCCTTTTATATTCTGAAATATCACTTAAGGGACTTTCTCACTGATTATAATGACATAGGTCTGTTTTCACAGCTGCAATCTTAAAGTTTCTTAATAATGCCATGTTTTAAACATTATTCTGAAATGCTAGAAGGTTTGAAGGTGCTCAAAAAGTAGACAGTCGGCCCATATGAAAGGAAGAGAACAGTTGTAATATAAATCTTTCAACAATTTGTATAAAATCATTGGCACTTCATTGAAAATCTCAAGCTCTTGAGACAACAGAATTTTCCTCCAAGGGGAACTAATTCACTAGACATGTGTGTACATTAGAACCAGATGAAGGTGATGCAGTGAAGTTGGAAAGACAATTCCTGGGCTTATAAGAAGCTGGAGACCAAGCATTTGTATTTCTGCTGAATTCTTTGGGCTTGCTAAGAATCATTTTCCTAGCAGAGCAGATTTTGGGAATTTGCATTTATGTTCATGATCACCTTTGACATCTGAGACTCTAAGGACTTGACATCACATACTATTATTATTATAAACAGAGCTCCCAAGCTGTTCAGCTCAAATTGCTACTTTAGTGTTAACAAGAATGGTGCCACGTGGTGAGCATATGCTGTTTGTGAAAGTAAATGATGCTTTAAGAATGTTTGACTCTCAAAAGAAAGTCTACTAGCAGATATCTTGTATTGAAACTGTGTATGTTCTCATTTGACCATCATAAACAATGTTTAAAGAGTCAAGGTTGTTACTTGAGAATAAATCAGGGAGCTCTTGAACATTTGGGTGGATATATTCATTGTAGAGCGTGACAGACCTTTCCCCTATGTTTATCCTTTTAAAAATGTATGTATTTCACTTCAGGGCTCGAATAGATCTTTCACATGGTATCTTAATAGAGCTTCCTCGGCACATAAGTGATTTATTTCTTTCAATGAAGGATTTACTTAAATCTATTATTTAGGAATTTAGCATTATTATAACTGGATGTAGAATTCCTTTACCCTGGACAGACTTAAAAAACTCCCAAGACTAATTAGGCAGTTTAAATGGTGAGCAATGCTATTTCCCTATGCATTTTCTTTGTGAGCTAAAATGATGAAGATTTAATCTTCTTTTTCACAGTTTCTTTTGTTTGTAAAACTAAAGATCCGCTTTTATAAAAGATTTTCCTTTGTTTTGTTTTAGAAAGGGATTTGACACCTGCATGGTAGTGGTAATGAAATTCTCTGTGGGTTAGACTTCAAGAAAGAAATATTAACATGAAACTAATGAAGTATTAACAAATAAATTGAGTTCATAATGATAACGATTTCCCTATGTTATATGTGATAACTGTAGACTTATGTGTGAGTAGTTTGGAGCTTTGCATCTGATCACACATAGCCATCAATGCATTTCTAAAAATAAGGTGATTGAGGAAAACTATAATAAATAATTTTTATCAGAATGAGATTATGAACCCTTCAGCTATCACAAGACTTTTTTTCCCTTCAAGCAATTTATTTTCTTTTATAAGGACTAAAGTTCTAATATATTATAACCTGAAATTTGAGATTAAATATAAATACAACTGAAATCAAATAAGGAATATTACTTCCCTTCTTGCATCCTATATATTCTCATTCTTCACAGGGAATGGCTGCAGCGTACAAGGTGCCAGGTTAATCTTGCTTAAATTTGGCTCTCAACAAATAACTTCTGTCCACAAACTGATGGAGGACCATGTGAGGCAACAAAGGAGTTTAGGCCTGATGCAGTAATAGAGGGTGAGTTATTGATAGTATCAGAGCAAGAGAATGAGAATATGCAAATGCCTTTTAAGTGCAATTAGTCTGGAAACCAAGAATAAAATGGAAATGACAGGTTGAAAAGATGGAGACAAAGAGACAGTATTTGTATCACAGGGAGAACCTGGCATCAACTCAGAAACTTCCTTTTTTACTTGGTATGGCTCAAGGCAAATTACAGTGGAGAAAAGGCCATTGGGCTCACAACAAGAAGGCTCGTGGTGACTTAAGAATGGACTTTTTTTAGAAAATTATGGAAACAGCAGTCAGCTTAAAGAGAATTTGATGAGGAAGTTTCTGGAGATGTAAAGACATCTAATGCATATAGAGAATGAGGGCTGAAGGAGGAAGTGGAAAAAAAATGAAAAAGTAGCCAGAGGAAGAAGCAATATTATTTCTGACTTTCTAAAGCCATGAGCAATTTGTTACAATACAAGAATAATGCACAGTGAACAGGAGTGTGTGTCAATAATGAAATTGGTGACTTTGGGGAGGAATTCCAGAGTAGGGATCCTAAAAAATCAATTCCTCAACCAAGTAGTCCCCAAGCCTGGGGAGTTCACGATTATATGTTTAGGCATATCTTACATTGGGGGATTCAGCAAATGTTTCGATTTCCTGGTGATAAATTTTGTGAATGAGTCAACGTTCCCACGTGGCAGATGTTTCAGGAGGGCCCATAAAAGGTGAACTGGGAAATCCCTTGGTTTCTCCTTCTAAAGGCAGGAGAGAGCCAGTTCTTTGTTGTATCAACAAACTGAAAGGGGAAGGGAAAATAGAAGTTCATTAATATTTTCATGAGTCAAGTTTTATGGCTATCACTGTCGCCAGCAGGAAGGGAATTCATAGAATCAGGAGGAGGAAGGTGGAGGAGATTGAACGGAAGGATACTAAGAGTGTGTCTGAGAAAGTGAACTAACTTACCTGCCTACCAGGAGCTGATTTTTATACCAAGAGTTTCTCTGCAATTAAAATGTTTTAGATGCTTAGTTTCAAAGACGTATAGGTTGACCAGCAGTTGAAAGAATTGTAAGTTGCTGGATAATGATCTCAGTCTAGCTCCCTCCCTTCACCCAAACAGAACTCCTCAACCACCAGCAGTAATTACTTGGATTTTAGCTTTCGGGCACCAGACAGTGGATCATAATCAATAACAGCTCCGTCATTTGGGAGATGAGGCTGCAGGGGAAAGGTGAGAGGTACTTCTCACTTCCCAAGCTTCAGAAAAGCAAGCCTATTCTCCCATCCTTGAATCTGCTACGCTATTGGTATGTGTGCCTGTGTGTGTGTATGTAAGTGTTTAGTCTAGGTCGTTTGTTCCTTTTTATAAAAATAATTTAAATTTGGATCTATGATGTGCCAAATTCTAGTTGATTCTGCTTTTGAGAGACTCTGGTCCTTATAGAAAATGAACTAAGCAAAGTGTCTATTTTTTCCTTTTATCTCAGATTTTTAGTCATTGAAATTCTACTCTATTTTAAAAGTCAAAATAGAATTTAGTTCATAAACAGCTTAGAGAGTTTATTTTCCTGATCGTTTCTACTTATGGAAAATGTAATATTTGAAAGCTAAGTATCTATCACAAATCAAAATTGATGCTTAAACACAAAAGATACATTTGCCAAATTGCTGCTTCTCTTTGGTGCTCCTTTAGGGACATATGAGTACGGTAAATGGAAATTAATTCTTATTATATGCATGCGTTTCTTCCTTTCTCTGAAATTCATTGTTTTCTTTCCAATTTGAGCATTCCAGATTTTTTTCTGGTCTTCAGCACTAGGCTCTAACCTCTTATCCCCCTACTCCACCACCCTGACTTTTCTGCAGTTTAGACTGAGTGGGGGACAATTAACCAAGGACCACAGGGTCAGAGAAATCAGACAGATGTTGATAAAGATAAAAAACATAACAAACAGTTGGGATAACATTGAAAGGATATATACGTACAAAGCACAAAAATCTGGGTGCATTTAAAATGTCATTACACTCAGCGTCTGAAGACCTACTGAGTTTTTATCCTAACTTCTCTTCAGCTAGGTGACCGTGGGCACATAACTTCACTGAGTTTCATTTTCCCTCGTGGAATATCTGGATCATAACAGCCTGCCAGGATTACGATAACAAAAGTGTGAATCCTTATGCAAACAGTGCTTTGAATACCATTTATTCTTAAAACCATATTATGCTGGAAATGTGGAAGAGAACTAAAGCTAGCTAGATGAGAGCCATGGGGAATCTGATATTTTTTCTTTCTTCCTTTACAGTTCAGGCTTGGCAGTGGTAACACTAGAATTAAGGCCAAAGCCTTAATTTGGCTTGAAATCTAGGTGCTAATTTTTAAGCAGAGTGACAGTTTCTACTTACGGCTTTTATTAGCTTGACCTTGCTTCCCAATCCAAGCATTCACTTCTTCACTCTTTAAATAGCAGATTCTTTCAGAAAACAGAGACTCACTTTCTCTTACCTTGGCAATGGCCATGGTGTTATTTTTGCCCTTGCTTGTCTTCTAAGTAGAGTACAGGAACTCTGCCCAATCCATCCTCCTGGTGACCTCTTGTTCAGCCTGACTGCGAGCATTCCTTCCCATCAAGCAGTCCTCTTCAGCCCTCTCAGACTGTCAAGGCACTGAAACTGTGGTTCAAGAAAACCTCTCAAGTTATTGAAAGGCTGTTCTTCACATTTAATGGATTGGTTCTAAAGGTGGCCTAGAAAGTTTTATGCCATTTCTCTTTCAGCTATGCCATATTCCTATAGCTCAAGAATGCTGAAAGACATTATGATAAAACTGAAGGTTTTCATTTTCATCCTCATATTCAAATATCCAGAGGATACCAGTAAAGTGGGTAATTGTAGATTATTAGAGAAGACTCCTACACATTTCAGTTGCCATGTTACTGCACAGCGATTTATGTCAGCTCTTAAAGTATAAAGCTTGTTTGTCCCTGTGTTAATTTATCAGCCAACAAAATACGCATTTGCTGTGACCGTTAAATTATTCACAGAGGTTTTAGTTCCATTAGGCCCTTTTTCTGGGGCCCATCCTGGTACCTGTGATTTTAAGAAGCCAAAACAGGTGGCTTGAAGATTTTCACTTTGGCTTACTGTTGTCAGAGTTCACTCTTTTTTTTTTTTTTTTTTTTGAAGTATAGTTGATGTACAAAAAGTTCATTCTTTCTTAGTGCTATTTCTGGACCTTTATTGTTTACTCCCCTGTGAATAATACTTGATAATCTGGTTGTCTTTGGTGAACCAGTTTTCTTTGGGCCCCTGAGCTGACCAGTGTCTTCTATAACCACCAGCTTTCCTCGGCATCATCTTCTGGATAACTTTCTTCTCACCCCAATCTCTCTTTACCTTTTGCCCATCCAGTGATCTCTGAGTTATTGACTTGGCTCATTTAGTTTCAAGTGCCCCACTCCCCAGCCAGGTTTTCCCATGAGGCTGTTGGGAGTAGGTTCTATTCTGCCTGGTTCAGCTCTGTCATCAAAGAGAAACTTTTCCACAGTTAAAGTTGCAGGATAATGGACTCCTGAATATCTTAAGCAAGATTATCACATAGGTGAATAAATTTGCATAGTATCAGGTTGAGTCCAGAAAAGTGATAATATATAGATGTTAAAGAAACTACACAAAATACGAATGTATAAGATGTGTGTGTGTATGTGTCTGTATAACCTTCTAATGATTCATGCTACTTCTCTATTTTATTATACTTAAGTGGAATATCCAGGGCAAACACAGATACACTGTCATAATGATAAATTATATAGTTTAATCCCACTTCACCAGTGATAACTCAGATACCCTTTACAAATGTATTGCAAGAGTAGCTTTTTCATGTTTGCACCTAATTCCAGCAGAAACACCTAATTATAGAACAACATTAGCCAAAAAAAAAAAAAAGAAAGAAAGAAAGAAAAAGGAAAAAAAGGGTTCGCTTGGGGAAAAGGCTTTACGAGTAATCAGTGCAAGGCAGGAATCTCTTGCTGGGAATAATGTGGACCAGCTAAGGCTTCTGTGAGGTTTTTCTTTTTGGTTCTGTGCTGCCTGGGTGACTTCTTCTCATCCATCACTTAATCAGGAAATCAAAAGACAGCAAGCTGCAAGGCAGACTCTTGTTTCAGATAAACCCTGTGACCTCCTAACAGGTTACTGAATCTTCTGTGGGAGTTCAGCTGACCAAGTGACTTCTTATGTTTGGGGATTTATTCATGAGCCAGCAAAGCTGTGGCTGATGTCACATAACCTGAGAGTGCTAGTTCTGTTCCTGGCTTCGTCTTCAGGCAGAGCTGCTATATTCTGTTTTCTTTAGAAACTTAAATGAGGTGCCATATCTTTAAATTCAAATATATCAGATAAAACAGAGCCTATTTTTCCCTATGAGCATATGTATATCCTCTATGAACCCTAATGAGCTAGGGACATTCTGAAAAGAACACCCACATAAGGTGATGGTACTGAGTATTAGCTGAAAAAGAAATAGGTTTTCGCTGGGGACTGGGGAGGAGGTAGAAAAAGAACAAGAAGAAAAAGACCTCCATGTATTAAATGGTTTAAAGATACAGCATATAAAATAGGAATGCTTTTATTCCTTTTGTATTTTCCGAGGACAGTTCTGCTCATGAATCCACAAAATGGTACAGATACAAATGCATCACATTTGCCTGCTGTGATTAAATTTCTGTAATTACACAACCACACTTGATATGCGGGCCTGATGTATCACCTCTTTTTTTTCTTTTGTAATCATTGTTATATCCGTGCTCTATAATCAACGTTCATCACAGCTAATTAGACTTTCTTCATCTGTTGTTTCTGAGGTCTGACATTCCTAGGGTTCAACCGCAAGATTCATTTTTGAACATTTCTGGAGGAAAAAAAACAAATGAAAATTCTAGGGCTGTATTATTCACAAATGGCTTTTTGAAATTTTAATGTACTATGAGTTTCTTATTTTATTGAATTTAAATGATTACTCTTGGTGCAGGAGACCAAGTCCTGCATGATTTTGCATGACTATTCTATGATTTACAAGTACATTCTTGTTGGTAAAGGAGCTGGGAGTCTTCCTCATTGCTCAAGATCTTGTAGATTTCTATGTGATTCCCAAGGACAGACATTTTTGTTGTATTAGTTTGACATTAATGTTGATTTCTCTTCTAAAAGTAATAGAATGCTGCAGATTTATATCACTTACAGCTTCAAAGCTTATGTTCATTCTCAAATGCAGTTTTCTTTCAGCAAATGTTTTTAATTATGGACACTTTAAATGTGAAATTACAGTGATAAGAAAGCTAGTTAAATTTTAGCTAGTCTATTACAACAAATTTAATCTACTTTCTAGATGTTAATTTGAGGCCAAAGCTTTCAGCTCACTGCTCTGTTTTCTCATCTGGAAATCCCCCATCTCCTGCAGCCCCTTATTAAGGCAATTGTAATCTTTGAAGCTTTGATAGAAGGGTAAACCTAAGTGGAAGTCAGACATTCATTACCCATGTATATCCCACCTTCTTTATTTTGTGTTATCCTACCTTGTTTTCGCCATCCTTTTTAGTCTACATTTTCATTGCGGCTGTTTGAGCCTGTAATTTGGACTGAGTCATTCCCTGATAAACAACCCTGTGTTTCTGAGCAACCATTTTGTTTCCTGCTGTTGCGAAGTTCATGAGGATCTCAGCCCATGAGCACAGAATTACAATACAATCTGAAAAAGCAGATTAGAAAAGAGGTAACTTTGAAGCTTGAAGAGAGAATGAAAAATCAGTGTGAATAGTAGAAAGGCTCCACAGAAGAGGTGATACTTGTGCTGAGACATGAAGTTATTAATAATAATAAAATTTCAATTTTAAATTAGAAATAAAATTTATGAAATGACATTTTCTGTGCTAGGTACTGTTCTAAACACTTAAACTGAATTAACTCCTTTAAACCTCAAGAACGCTATGAAGTGCCATATATTATACCTATTTTACAGATAAGGAAACTGAGGCACAGAAAAGTTAGTTAACTTTACCAAGCTCATCTTTGGAAAATAAAATCTGCCGCAGCAATGTCCCCTTTTCCACATGTTCTTGTCGAACTTTGCCATTCCCACATGAAGAGAGGCAGTCTAATTCCTCTGCATGAATCTGGATGGGTTTGGGACTCTGATGAAACCGGTAGAATTGTGGCAGAAGTGACACTAAGTGACTTCCAAGGCTAGGTCAGGAAAGAAGATACAACATCCACCTTGATCACTGGAACACTTGTGATGGAGCCCTGAGCTGCCAGGCTGCCAGTCCAGTTGTCCGAGGCCATCGTGCTTTGAGGAAGTCCAAAGTAGCCCGAATGAGAGGCCACCTGGGGAATCTTGAGATTACAAGGAGAGAGAGAGACGTGGGCCTGGCTAGTCCCAGAAGCTCCAGTTCCCCTCTGCCCTTCTAGTTCCAGCCACTATCTGGCTATAGCTGCATGAGTGGAGCCAGAACTGCCTCGCCAAGCCTGTCCCAAATTTGTGACCCACTGAAACCGAGACAACAAAATAATTGCTGTTTTTAAGCTACAAAACTTTGGCAGTTTTTGTTACACAGTAACACTGTTGGTAACAGTCATACAGCGAATAAGTATTAGAGCCAGAATCTGGACCCACTGTGACTCCAGAGCCACTCTTACTCCTTAGCCAGAAAGTAAAGTTTGAGAAGATTTATGCACATTCCTTCAGGTTTAAATAAAACCTTCATGTTATGTAAACGTGTTGCAAAAACCTCTCCTTCAAATCAATATTCTGAGAGAACAGAAAATGTTTTTTGCTAGTGAACTTTTTCTTCTATGATTGAAAATTAAATGAGGGATGAATAAGAGAACGTTTAATGGGATCATAAACATATCAACTGTCATAACTGTAAAAGCTGACTATCCAGCGATTGGGTAGATATATGTTGCACATCTGAGTAATGATTTCTAGCTATATTAAAATGATATGCCAGTTTAGATAGAGGGGGAAACAGTGAATTTTTTTGTGTGTGTGTGAGGCAATGATTTCTGAATAGGCAGCTTGGAGTAGAAAAGACGGAAACTGCTTTAGAGCCAGAAAGCTTGGATTATAGTGAGCTTAAATTTCAATCTTGCATTTAGTTTATTTACAGCAACTTGTTGAATTGCATCTCCCACACTAGCCAGTAAGCTTACTTAGTATGGGAATGAGGCTTATCTTTTAAAAAAATATTGGGTTTGATCCTCCAGGCCCAGCCTAAAGAAGACATCCAGTAAATACTTACTAAGTGAGGGAATGGCTATACAACACAGTATTGTTGACTATCCTCACCATGCCATACATTAGATCTCCAAAAACCATTCATCTCATATAACTGAGACTTTGTACTCTTTGACCAATATTGCCTCATTTCCCACTCCCCCCCTTCCCCTGGCAGCCACCACTCTACTCTGCTTCCATGGGTTTCATTATTTTAGATTCCACCTAAAAGTGAGATTACGCAGTGTTTGTCTTTTTGTGCCTGGCTTATTTCATTTAGCATGATATCTTCCAGGTTCATCCATGTGTTGCAAATGATAGGATTCCCTCATTTTTTTTAAGGCTGAATAGTATTCCATTGTGTATATATGCCATATTTTCTTTATCTGTTAGACCATTGATGAACATTTAGGTGGCTTTCCTGTCTTGGCTATTGTGAATAATGCTGCAATGAACTTAGAAGTGCAGATATCTCAAGGTTCAGATTTCATTTCCTTCAGATATACACCCAGAAGTAGGATTGCTGGATCCTCTGATAGTTTTTTTTTCTTTTTTTTTTTTTGCGGTACACAGGCCTCTCACTGCTGTGGCCTCTCCTGGAGCACAGGCTCCGGACGCGCAGGCTCAGCGGCCATGGCTCACGGGCCCAGCCGCTCCGCGGCATGTGGGATCTTCCTGGACCGGGGCACGAACTTGTGTCCCCTACGTCGGCAGGAGGACTCTCAACCACTGCGCCACCAGGGAAGCCCTGATAGTTCTATTTTTTAATGTTTTGAGGAACCTCAGTACTGTTTTCCATAATGGCTGCACCAGTTTACATCCCTCCCAGTAGTGCTCAAGCGTGGCCTTTTCTCCACATCCTCACCAACACTTGTTACTTGTTTTGTTTTTGATATTTGCTATTCTAATAAGTGTGAGGTGACATGTCATTGTGGTTTTTGTTTGCATTTGCCTGATGATTATTGATGTTGGGTACCTTTTCAATACCTGTTGGTTATTTCTATGTTTTCTTTTGAGAAATGTCTATTTAGCTCCTTTGCCCATTTTTAAATTGATATATATATATATATTTTTTTCCCATGGAGTTGTATGAGTTCCTTATATATTACCTCTTCTTCACAGACACACACACACACACACACACACACACACACACACACACACACGCAATGGCAATTATATAGAAGTGATGGATAAGTTATTTACCTTGACTGTGGTGATCTTTACACAATGTATGCATACATCAAAACATCAAATTGTATACATTAAATATACACAATTTGAATATGCCAAAGATATCTCAATAAAATTATTAGGAAAAAGAATAATTATAACTCTTAGACCATTAGTTGCCTTATACCTAAAATATAAATCAATAGCTGAGTGTGCAATGCAGAAATTATCAGCACTTGTCATACCTTGGACTGGGAAATTTTCTAGGTCATAGGGAGACCTGTACTTCATAAATAAATGAATAGCTACTTTTAAAATTTGTCTTCTTGACACGTTAGAAGATAGATCAACGTTATGGGTAAAACAAACACTATTAGCACTAATGTGACATCTGTTCCTCCCATTGTCCTGTAATGATGCATGAATGAAAGAAGACTTGAGAATCCAGCTAAAAGATAGATTGAGAATGTCTCATTTTACTTCAGGTGACAGAGGCTCATGTGATTTCTTAATACTCTTCTGGGATAGAAGTTTCTCAACCATGGCTACCTTAATTTAGAAAGTTGTATTGTACTGTCGTTAATAATAAGGCCTACTCTACTTCTCTGGTTTGTGAAGTTTAAGTGCAACCCAGAATATGAGAACATGATGCAAATATACAAATGTTAATTATGTGAAGCAATATATAATTGGTAATTATAATTATTAACTATGACTAATTTGTGTTGCTGATAGCTTAAGGGAAATACAGACCAAAAGAGCAAATCGGTTTTAGTTCCTTATCTAATCTTTGTTAGCTGTGTTATAGACTTGTCATGACTTTTTGACTTCATGGACAAGAGCTAACAATTCAGTAAGACTGTGTTTTCTACGAACTTGCAGCCTTCCAACATATCACACAGTGGAGGTATTTTTTTGCAGTTACTTGGTAAGAGTTATATATAAGTTGCATAGAGAATTTGAATGAAAGGCAATTGCACTTGGAAGGTTACATTACTATGAATTGGAAAAAAGAAAAAAAAGAGAACAAATTTTATTTGTAACTAACATATGAGAAATAATGATAATAATAATAATAGGTTACCCTTACTGTGTGACTAAATGGTTCCATTCATTTTACAAGTAATAATTCATTTAATTTTCACAGTAAACCAGTGGGGCAGGTACTATTGCTATTAATATTACCCTCATTGTACAGATGAGGAGACTGAAGAATAGAGAGGATAAGTGAATTCCCCAAGTAAGCAAAGCATCTGATATTCAGATTCAGTCCAAACATCATAGTCTTCACCATATCACTATAGTTAGTACGTGATTATTAGTTTCAGTTGAAAATTTCAGTTAAAAATTGCTTTATAAATATCCCCAAATATTTCAAACACATCTAATTATTAACAGGTAAGAACTATAGTAAGAAGGTAATGATTTTAGAATTGTTATTTAATGTTGCTGATTTATTGCAACTTTAGTGAGCTTAAAGTCAGCATAACATTAGTTTTAATATTTTTGTCACCTTTTGAAAAATTCTTAAAAAATAAATATATCTCTAGAAATGTAAGCTGCATTGACTGAATGTGCTGTAATATAGTGTTTGTTTTTTTCAATGCCTCTGGTTTCATTTATTTAAAGTAGCCATTGTTTAATGTAAGTTTTTCCTATCAAAATCTAATTGGCCATTTGCAGCAACATGGATGGACCTAGAGAATATTATGCTTAGTGAGATAAGTCAGGCAGAGAAAGACAAATACTATATGATATCACTTATATGTGGAATCTAAAAAAGTAATACAAATGAATTTATATACAAAAGAGAAATAGACTCACAGACATAGAAAACAAACTTATGGTTACCAAAGGGGAAAGGGGCAGGGTGGGACAAATTAGGAGTATGGGATTAACAGATACAAACTACTATGCATTAACCAGATAAGCAACAAGGATTTACTGTATAGCACAGGGAATTATACCCAATATCTTATAAAAATCTATAATGAAATATAATTTGCAAAATTAAGAATCACTACATTGTACACCTGACACCAACCCAATATTGTAAATCCATTATACTTCAATAAAAAAAAGTTTTTTCCACAATTCCTCTTGTTAGATGAAATTATGATTAATATATATTTTTTTTCGGTACGCGGGCCTCTCACTGTTGTGGCCTCTCTCGTTGCGGAGCCCAGGCCCCGGACACGCAGGCTCAGCGGCCATGGCTCACGGGCCCAGCCGCTCTGCAGCATGTGGGATCTTCCCAGACCGGGGCACGAACCTGTGTCCCCTGCATCGGCAGGCAGACTCTCAACCACTGCGCCACCAGGGAAACCCTATGATTAGTCTTTTTAAGAAGTCTTTTAGTGGAAATATGAAAGAAAAATAAAGCATTTGTTTGTAGTATGTGAGAGTGCATTTATATTGGGTTTCAAAATTTGCAAAGCATTTTTATAGGTGTTATAATAGTTATACTTCTCAACATTTTTATGAATTGTCATCATATTCTTTTTCAAATGAATAAAATGCAGCTCACAAATGTGAAGTGAATTGCACAGTTTCTCACATAAGGGTTAGAACTCAGATTCGAACTTTGATCCTCAGAGGCTGAAATTCAGTATTATATTGCGTTATAGCTGTGATTGTTTCTTCCTTCCTGTACAGTGGCGGTGTAAGGAATGAGGTCACTGGATCGTAAGAATGGGTCTCCTCTCCTCTTCTCTGGTAATCTAACACATTTCCACATTCCTCCTTTCTTTCCCTCTACCACCAATAATGAATAGTAGAAGAAGGAACTCGGTTGGGCCTCAGGAGACTCATAAAGGTTAAGATTTTTGTTTTGAGGGTCTGTTTGTTCTTTAGTGACTAAGAGTAGAACAAGGTGCTGAAGTCTTGATGTGGAACCACAGATGCACTATTTTAAGGAAAATCCTAGAATTAAAACCATACATGCAAGTGTATGCTATTGGCATTATAAAAATTCTTCAGAATACATATATGGTTAACATACTTCATTTATAATTCTATAATCCCAAAATGAGATCGTAAAGACCCAGAACATTGTTTAAATACGTTTCCCAATTATATTTTAGGCATGTATGAATTTTCCAGAGATGTTGATTACTGCCATATCTTAACCTGTAGAGAATTGTATTAAGCTTGGGACCTAAAGAGAAATCAACTGATTTGCTGGAAAAGCTAATTGCAATAAGGAGCTTAGGTCATCACTCCAGCAAGTCTATTGATTTGAAAATGACTATGATACGTAAAATGTGTATGCACTTTGGGGGTAATTTTCACAAAACAAACACACAATCCTTTAAAAACAAAAATGTGCATGCTAAATTGGGCCAAATATATTTGATTTAGAGAAAGTTGTGAGTAAAAATTGAAACACTTCTGATTTTGCTTCATTACTCTGCCCTGTGGCCAACTCTGTTCAGTATTTGCTAAGTTTCTGAAAGCAGTATAAGCAATCACTAAAACCCAATAACCACAAACTAAATGGATCATGTGACTTTAGAAGTGAAGCATGTTTTAGGAAAATGATCAGATATACAGAGCCCAAATTCACAAATTTGTTTAAAGATAGAAATTAATAGCTTATTTTTGTAGCTAATTTACCAGACCTTTTATGCGCTTGCAGTTCTATTATATTGTTTTGTCCTACAACTAGAAATGCAACACTGCCCTTGCAAACATCATATTTAATTCTTGAAGAGACTGCAGTATGTCATTACAGATGGATTGATAGCCTTAATGATGTCATTGAACTTTTGTCATGCCTAACCTGGAAGACTTGCTATATGTCAGAGAATTTTTGTCATTCATCTTGCTTTTGAAAGGCCAAATTTATTTGCAACCTTGAATGACATTGGGCACATGAAACAGCCTGAAATCTATCATACAGTGAGTATTTTATAAAACTGCAATTTTAAATCCTAAATATTGACTTGGCTTTCAGAACCATCTTCAAAGCCAATGACTTTCAAATTTTTTACATATGAACACTGATTTTCAGTTGCTAAAAATAACATTATATTTTCATATATACTTTTCTGAGTACTTGAGGTCACCAAATGTGCACCATGCTTTCTTATTTACTTTTTAAAGTAGAAAAAAAATACAATTGGGAATGCATGCTTATATTTTTTTATATATTAATGTCAATATGTAGCAGACCAGTGAACAAGCACTAGCAATGAAGTCTATCTTTTGGTTGGATTATTCAGCCAATTTTTTAAAAAAATCTCAGATTGTACATAAATACAACAGGGTTGTATAAATTAGTGTTATAAGAGGAAAAGCAAAATTGTTTTTGAGCTTTCTGTGTGTAGAGCAAGCAATATGGCATATGTTACTATAAATTTATAATTCCATCCATATAAGATGGAATTCATGTTCAATACAAATTAAACCAGAGAGCAATTGTGTGCTTTATACGAACCAGGCTTGAATTCTCAAGTATAAATAAATAATAATAGATAATGTTTAGTTAATAATAACAGTAAGAGCTTACTTTAAGCTAGAAACTGTGTTATATTAAATGTATTATATAATTTGATCCTCACAATAGTCTTATAAAATAATTACTTTTTTCCCCTTACTATACAGATAACAAAATTAAGAACTGTGAAGTCAGCATCAAATATTTTATCAAGAAGTTTACTCTTCTGCTCATTTGTGCCCTGGCAGACCAAGACTTAAGCTTGATAATAAGAGCCATTGCGTCTGGAATTGTTGCCTTGCCCAGGAAACTCACCTGCTTGTTACATTTAGTTGTCCTTAAAGGGTTTCTACTTTAGCCCTGGCAGGAAGTTCTTGGTATAGACAGTGTGCCATCCTCTCCTTTCATCAAACCTTCATTGCATAAGCATGGGTCTAGTTTTCAGGAGAATGGTGGTCTCTTGCATACCTTCCACAGAGAGTATTCTAGAATGCTATCCTTATCATTTGAATATGAAGATTCCTCCAGAGATCAGAAGCATTCACATGCATTGCTGCTTTCTCAAGTATGGAGCATCCAACTCATTGAATGATACAGCCTTGGCCACAGGAAATGGACTGAAGAGAATGCCAACATTCTATATCACTGAGCAGCTTTAAGCTCTTTACAAAGCAGCTTAACAAGCAAAATCTTAAAGATCATTCATCTTTTTATAAAAGCATGCCAAGTATTCTGAAATTCAAGTGAATACACTAGAAGTCATATAATTGTGCACTATGGCAAGAGTATATAAAAAAAAGAAAGGGAAGGTGGTAGGAACCTTTTAGCCTTAACTTAAAATATATATTTTTTACATTTATTGTGCTCTTTTCCTGAAAGTATGCTCATTACAGAGAAGTTTAGGAAACAGGCAAGTGCAGAGCAACAAAACAAAGCCAACTGTAATAAATCATTCAAAGATAAGAGGGCTTTCCTGGTGGCGCAGTGGTTGAGAGTCTGCCTGCCGATGCAGGGGACACGGGTTCGTGCCCTGGTCCGGGAGGATCCCACATGCCGCGGAGTGGCTGGGCCCGTGAGCCATGGCCGCTGAGCCTGCGCGTCCAGAGCCTGTGCTCCGCAACGGGAGAGGCCACAACAGTGAGAGGCCCGCGTACCGCAAAAAAAAAAAAAGATAAGGACTTTTAGCATATTTGAGTATGTACTTGCATTTAAAAAAAAAACATGTATTAACAGGTTAAGTAGATATATGGGGTGATCATTATATGTGTATATGTAAGTATACACACCCTTAGTGTGTCATATTTGCAGAGGTATATAAATATTCTCCTGGCCTGTGATTGTTAATTATCATATAGTGATCCTTGATTCATATGTATTATAATTTACTACAGTTTGATATTTAGTTTCTATTTTTTTTCCTCTGGTATTAAAAAATACATAAATCATTATAGACACTTGTGATTATCTCCTTATGATATATTCTTTTTCTTTGAAAGTAGAATTGCTGGGTGGAAATGTATATGCATATCCTGATTTTTGTAGACACTTGAATCTCAGAAACTATGTCTCAGCTTGTGCTCTTACTAGCAAAGCATGGTACATTGCTTTCGTCACACCCTTACACATTAGTATTGATTTTAATCTTTGTAAATCTGATAAAGAAGCAATAGTATAACTTTATTTTTATTTCTTTGATTATCAGTTAGGTTCAAAAACATTTGACATTTATTGGACATTTGTATATCTGATTTTTTTTAATTTTTCACATTTCATTAGATCAAATTTCTGATCACCTTTTCCTATTGATTTATATTAACCTTTTATATATTAATGATTTCTGCCCTTTTTTTTTTTGATTTCCTTTTTGCCTTCTATGTGTCAATGTTGTTTTCTTCATTTCTTATTTGTCTTTTAATTTTGGTCTCTTGGAATGGTAGATTTTAAAGTTTATGTGGAGCAATCTATCAGCTTCTTTCATTTATGTTTTTCACTGCTGGTGTTAATCTACTTCCCAAAACATGAAACACGTTTGTAAAATATCTTTAACAGTTTTTTGTGATACTAAAATTCTTACTGAGCAGAAGAGATTTTAAGTCCTTTTAATGTTATTTTTATATACTAATCATTTTGACCAACAAAACCTTTAATTGTCTTTTATTTCTTAAACTCCTGCTACATTAGCCCCATCTTATCTATTTGATTGTGAGTTTTCTGAAGGGCCAAATTCAGTTTGACACTTGTTAATATTGTTCATGATTGTTACGGTTTAAAGTAAATAGACATATGTGGAAAGGGATCCTTACAAATGATATTTATTATTTTAATATTTCAGAAACAAAACTGGGTCTCTTTATTGACAGCTTTCTCTCATATTACCTCCCAGAGATATATTTATTCACATTCTTTAGGAGTAAAAGACCTTGTCTTCAACTCTCCTGTAATCAGATGTAATAGTCTAGGGAAAGGATTCAAATATTTTTAGTAGCAAAAACAACCACTTTGTTCAAACAGATTTTAAGTTGAGAGCTACCCAATATAAAATTAATAAAAGCAATTTTTCACTTATTGAATTAGAGGAGTTATGCTAGGGTGCTCCTTCCTCCTCTCCATCCCTATCCAGGCCTTCCCTGAGAGACACCTGTGAATCTAAGGACTTGAAGCCAAGTCTTTCAGACCAGGAAGCGTAAGATCATATGCTTTCAGAGCCAGTCAAATACAGAAATGAGTGAGGCTGCTCAGTGAGAAGGGATATGTTGTGGGAAAGACTGTGTTAAACTGGAAAACACCTAGAAAGTATGGGTGTGGTCCAAAAGTATAAACTATTTTCCAAAGCCCTGTTCAGGACTATGCAAACCAGCATTACTTTCCTTTTTAAAATTCTAGATTTATTTCAGGTAAAACCAGGCAGAGGCAATTTGGGCCATATTGTTTCAGCTTTCAGTTGAACTAATTTAGCCACAGTATGCTATTCCATTAGGCCTTACCTCTTAGTACAGGTCAATATTAGTCAAAAATTGATGTAAAAAATGTTGGCATTTTTGGAAAAACCTCTGTTGAAGATTCATCATTGTTTTATCCAATAATCCTTAATGTTCAAACAGATTTCCATAAGAATTTAATAAGAGTAAAAATCCATCCCTCCTAGAAAACAAATTATTTCCCTTTGAACAGTCTCCAAAAATTGTATAATCCATTGTTTTATTCTTTTTTATTGCCCATCAGACATCGCAGACCAATTTTTTTAAGTAATGATGGCACAAGTAATATTACAACCAAAACTAAAACTTTAAAAGACTCTACTATTGTTATGTCAAATTATTTAATTTTTTAACCTTTCCAGGCTTTCTCCATAAGGATATATGGCTTTTATAGTTGCAACTAAAACACAGAAACAATTTGTTATCCATTTCAACATAACAGTTCTCCATGTTGCTTTATAGCCATCACAATTACAACTTGTAATGACTGCATTGAAGTGATACATTTAATTTACTTAGTTATTTCCGTATTGATGAACATTTCAGTTGTAATAAATGTTTTACTTAACATATATATGGCTTTCAGTTTTCTTTTTAATGGCCATAGCTTTTTTGAATAAGCATAATTTTTATGATTTCATCAGTTCATTGTGAGGCTTGCATGATATTAAGTACAGAAAGGTGTCTAACACAGTTGAATTCCATTGGAATATATTTTTGGATGAATTCTTAAAAGTGGAATCACAGGACTCTTGATATCTGACCTATTCTAACATATCTCCTTTTTTTTCAGCAAACTAAGCTTAGAGAATAATATGTGAACTTGTACCCAAATATTCCTTAGGAAGTCAGCCTTCACTGATCTTTCTCTGTATGATATTTTTCAACACAAAGCTCAGGACCTATTTATAGAGTCTTGTATTCTTTGTTAATCATTTCATGAATTCCTGGTTTATTGGCTGAGTCAAGTTTTAAGAAAAATAAACAAGCATGTAACACCTCAGTTAATGGAGTTTTCTGTGGACTAATGTAAGGAAAAGTAAGGAAGATCAAGAAAAGTGTGAATAGGCATTCTTTTACTGGCTAAAATGGTCTACATGGTAGCAAACCTATTCTCGTGCTGAGAACAACTAGAAAAGTTGCATGTAATATAAAAAAATCACTCATTTGAAGATATTGGAGAATGTCATGGCAGCCAGGAATGTCAATGAGATAAGTTTTCCCCTTGAGGGATTGATTCATACGTGACATAGTGGGAAATGCCAAAAGATGAGAAGAAAATTGCTGCTAATAGGAAGAAAAGGTAGACAGGGCAGTCATCAGTCTCACTGGGCGGGGAAGATGTAAATTGGAATTCAGAACTATCATGAAAGCCAAAACTTGAGGGATCAAGATACTGCAGAGAGGGTATACCAGAAACCACAGCAAGGATGTGATAAGGAAAAAAAATTACTATAAAAAATATTAATTAGAAACTAGAGATACAGTACTAAGAAGGGTTAAGAGAATGTTAAAGAATATAGGAATAGCAGATGTAGGGAACAGCCACTATTTCCAGGACTGAAGAAGAGTGCCCAAGAAAGGAACAAATTTAGAAACAGTCTCCTAATCTCCCCACCAGGTTGAAATTGAGATCCAGTTGGAGAGGTTGTGGCTATAGGTCACTGGGTGGCATAAAAGTTTGCTGAGGTGCTGCTGGCCAGAAATGGTGGATGGCAGTGAAATTCACTGGGAAGCTGCCTGTTGGAGTACTGATGAGACTTGCTGAAGGGTACGTACCACTGGCAGTGTAGCTGCTTGCTGATAGATAAGCTTCCCACTGACAGGGAAGCTGCCTACTGGTAGCCACAGTGTACATGCCTGTGAAACAGAAAGTACTAGAATCAAACTGATAAGTCCCTTCCTCTTACAGAGTTCATACAGTGCCCTCTACTAAGAAGGCTTACCATTGTACCACCTGGCAAGGGAGAAGTGTTTACAGGGTCCAGCTTCAATATTATAAAGCAAGTCAAAAAAGAGTGGATTGGTAAATGTGAGAAAATTGATGATGAAATGTAAAATTTCACCTAAGAAGTAAAATTTATAAAAAGAATCAGCTATATATAATAGAAATGAAAAAGACAATAACTTTAATGCAGAATGCAGTAGATGGAATTAATGGTATATTATGAACAGTTGTTTATAGAATTAATAACCTAGAAGACAGGTCAGTAGAATATACTGAAGCAAATAAAGGAAAAAGATAATAAAACAAAAACAGAAAATAGCATAAGAAAAATGAGGTATAGATCAAAGATCTCACAAATGTGTTATGCAGTACTAGAAAGAGGAGAGAGAAAATGGGCAAAAACAGTATTTAAACTTATAATGGTGAGAACAATTTCTCTAAAACTGAAAGACATCAAACCACAGAAATGTGATGTACCATAAACTCCAAGGAGGAAAGCTACAAAAAAAAAAAAAACAAACCCGCCCCACATTAAAGTATACCATAGTAAAACATATCAGAAGCAGGACAAAAAGAAAATCTTAAAAGCAGACAGAGAAAAACAGTCACATTACAGTCAAAAGGAAATTTAAATGATAATGAAATGTCACTTTTGAAATGCTTAAAGAAAACAACTGCCAACCTACAATTCTATTCCATTGAAAATATTTTTCAAAAATTAAAGTGTAATAAATGGGGGGAATAGGCAAATCTGTGTAGAAGAGTTCCAAATAATTTATATATATACCTTACCTTTAAGGAGGGGGAAGCATAACTCCACTCCTTAAATGTCAGCTGTGCATAATGACTTCATTCCAATGAATACTGGTATGGAAAAGGGGAAGAATGAGAGTAAACTTACAGTGGGAAAACCTGACAAACACTGTCAGCCTGGGGATCAAGGTTGACATCAACAGGACTAAGTGATGTGTCGATAGTATGTACCCTTGATATGATCATGAAAATGGCACTTCACCTCTGTGGTCTTCCTTCTCAAAGCACATAATCCCAGTCTAATAATAAGGTAAACATGATAAAAATCCAAATTGAGAAACATTCTGTAAAATACCTGACCAGTACTCCTCAAAACTGTCAAGGTCATCAAAAGCAAAGAAAGTCTGAGAAACTGTCTCAGCCAACAGGGACCTAAGGGGACATGACAACTAATATGATACCCTGCAAGGGATCCTGGGACTTAAAAAGGACGTTAGGTAAAAACTAAGAAAGTCTGAGTAAAGTATGGACTTTAGTTCATAATAATGTATCAATATTGGCTCATTAATTATAATAAATGTACCACACTAATGTAAGATACTTATAATAGTGGAATATGGAATAAATGGGGTTTATGGAAACCCTCTATCTTTGCAGTCCTTCTGTAAACCTGAAAATGTTCTAAAATTTTTTAAGTTTATTTAAAAACTAAGGTGAAAAATGTCATTTCCTGACAAATAAAATCTGAAAAAAAATTGTTGCCAGCAGATCCATATGAAAAGAAACACTAAAAGGAGTTTTCAGGCAGAGGGAACATTATTCCAAATAGAAGCACAGAAATCCAAGAAGCAATAATGAATACCAGAAAAGGCAAATATGTGGATAAAGCTAAATTACTATTGACTATATAAAACAATAACAATAAAGTCTTATGGGTCCTAAATATCTGAAATTAAAATGCATGATAACAATAATATAAAAAGCAGGAAAAACATAAAGGGAGTTAAAGTATAAGTTTCTAGCATTGTCAGGGAAATGGTTAAAGTACTAATTTATATTAGAGTTTAATAATAGATGTTGTGGGCTTCCCTGGTGGCGCAGTGGTTGAGAGTCCGCCTGCCGATGCAGGGGACGCGGGTTCGTGCCCCGGTCCGGGAGGATCCCACCTGCCATGGAGCGGCTGGGCCCGTGACCCATGTCCGCTGAGCCTGGGCATCCGGAGCCTGTGCAATGGGAGAGGCCACAACAGTGAGAGGTCCACGTACCGCCAAAAAAAAAAAAAAAAAAAAAAAAAGTTGTAATATCTAGAGTAACCACCAAAAGAATAATAAAGGAATATATTACTGACAACCTAATAAAGAGTATGTGTAGAACACTAAAAATTATAAATTTAAAAGGATCTAAGAGTTCAGAGTAAAAGTAATGTAAAATATATAGAAATTTAGAAAAATAATAAAATGGTAAATTTAATCCAAATATGTTAGTAATTACATTAGAAGTCAGTGATATAATACCATGGTTTAAAGATGTTAGAGTGTTTAAAATAACACATACGGATAAAGATACATGGATATAGTTTCTCAAATATGTGAATACAAAAAGCCTAAAGTTTAGAAAATGAAATGTCAGGCGAACACAAACCAAAAGAAAACTTATATAGCTACTAATAATCACAAAACCTCAACTTCCTGCAGGACATTTGGTCCTGTCTAAAATGTCCATGAGCATATTTGGTCCATGCCAAACAGTTTTGGACAAGACTAAATATCTGGGACCTTTTGGCATGGACCAGATGTCTTATGGACCAGATGTCTAATGGAGGTTCTGGACAGGACCAAATATCAAGGATTTTTTGGCATGGACAAAATGTCTTAGGCATGTTTTAGACAGGACCATATTTGCTAACACCTCAACTTTAATGAAAGAAAAGTAGCTGGATCTAAAGAGGAACATTTTATAATAACAAACTATTAATCTTTGGAAGATGTGGCAATTCTGAACTTGTATGCCACTTATAATAGGGCTTCAAAGTATATAAAACAAAAATTGCAGTCATAAAAGGAAAAACATAAAATTAGAATTTACTCTGCCTCTCTCACTAACTGATATATAACAAACATAAAAAATTCCTAAGGATATAAAGATATGAGAAACATGGTTAATGGACTTGAACTAATTAAATATACATTTGTAGATATTTGAAATATATACATATAAATAATTTATATGTGCATATATACATACAGAAAATATAGCACCTGACAATTGTAGATCACACTTTATTTTCCAGTAGATATAGATTTTTTTTTAAATCAAAATTGACCGTGTGCTGGAATATAAAGCAAGACTTAACAGATTTTGAAGAACTGAAGTCATGAAGAGCATATTCTCTGTCCACAGTGGAATTAATCTAGCATTTCATAATAACAAGATGATGGGAAGTTCCTAAAATGTTTGGGCAACCCCCAGAATATACCTCAAAATAACCCAAACAAAAATATTAATTTAGATTAGGAGACATTTTGAATCAAATGATAATTAAATCATAACATCGCAAAACCTGTGGGATGTAGCTAATACTTTATTTTTAGGAAAATGTATAGCCTTAAATGAACATATTAGTGTGATACACTCTCTCCAAGAAGGTTGCCATCAATTTCTTTCTTTGAGACCACCAGGCAGTGAGAAAGTCAAAGTTAGGCACGTGGAGATAAAGGGAGATGCCCGACAAGCCTCTCAGATATTCCAACCATCTCAGCCCAAATCCCAACATGTGAATGAAAAAGTCTGCATGCAAGTGTAACTCAAGCTGCCACCTGACTGCTCCCATATGTGAAAACCCAAATAAGGACCACCCAGCTGAGCCCTTCAATCCCCAGAAATGTGAAAGATAACAGTAAATTGCCTCTTTAAGCCACTTATTTGGGGGGTGGTTTGTTATACATTTATAGATAACCAGAAATATCTTTAAAGAATAAAGTCAAAAGATTAATTAAATTTCAATCTCAAGAACTTAGAAGCAGAGCAATGAAAGAAATCTATAGAGCCAAAAGTTTGTCCTTGGAGAAGATGAAGGTGATAGATAGATGATAGATACATAGATAGATAGATAGACAGGTAGGTAGATAGGTAGATAGATAGATAGATTGTAGGTAGATAGATAGGTACCAAATCTGATCAAGAAAAAAAGAGAAGGCACACATTATTTATTTCAGGAATAGGAAAAGGAACCTTGCTACAAATTGAACAGACATTAAAAATATAGGATGAGAACATTGTGAACAACTTAACAGAAATACATTTGAACATTCATATGAAAAGGACAAATTCCTCCAAACATATAATTTATCTAACATGTTTAAATGAAAATATGAATGTTCTTATTTATTAAAGAAGTGGAATCTGTAATTAAAAGTCTACACACACATACACACGCACACACACATACAATATCCCAGGCCTAGATGGTATCATAAATGAATTCTTTCAAAAATCTAAGTAAGAAAGACAAAAGTCTCAGATTCTTCAGACAATAGAAAAAGAGGAAAAACATCCTCATTTGTTTAATCTACCCAGTATGACCTGGATGCCAAAACCTAACAAGAATATTACAGGAAAGAAAAAGTGCAGAAAATCTCTTTCATGAATATAGTCACAAAAATCCTAACAAAATATTAGCGAACTGAATCCAGGAATATATAAAAGGGTAGTGTATCATTTCCAGGTTCATTTCAGGGAGGCAAAAAATCAATGTTATTCATCATATTAACAGAATTAACTAGGAAAACCATATAATTGTCCTTCTAGATTCAGAAAAAGCAGTAAATAAAACGTAACACCTATTTATGATATAAATAAGAAACTAGAAGTAGACTTTTTTAATCTGATAAAACTAATCTATTAAAAAAAATCCCTACAGTACATATCATGCCTACAGTGAAATGTTAAAAACTATCCTTTTGAATTCAGAAGTGAGACAAGGATAATCATTGCCACCATTTCTATTTAGCATTCTACTTGACCCACTAGTAAAAGAATCAGTATTTTAAGAATTGGACAAATGGACAAAATATTTG
This sequence comes from Monodon monoceros, assembly GCF_005190385.1. Classification (NCBI taxonomy): domain Eukaryota; kingdom Metazoa; phylum Chordata; class Mammalia; order Artiodactyla; family Monodontidae; genus Monodon; species Monodon monoceros. The sequence goes on along the minus strand of NW_021703767.1, from coordinate 97,092,694 downwards.
AACAAGCATGTCAACAAGATGTTATCCAAATGGCCAATAACATGAAAAAGGTGTTTAACCTAATTAATCATCAGGAAAATGCAAATTAAAGTCATAATGTGATACTCTTATACACTCCCCAGAAGAACTAAAATGAAAAACAAAACAAAACAGAATATCCCAAACATTGGCAAGGATGAGTAGCATCTGGTCTCTAATACACCACTGGTGAGAGTGTAAATTAGAATAACCTCTTTAGAAGACTATTTCGCTGTAGCTACTAAAGCAGAACATATCATACCTTTTGATATAGCAATTTCAGTCCTAGATATATTACCCCCAAAAATGTATATGTACATTCATTGAAGGCATGTATAAGAATGTTCATAGCAACGCTCTTTACAATAACCAAAAATAAGAAAATAGGTAAATTCCCATCAGCTGTGAAATGGATAAATAAAAAGTGTGGTATATTCATAGATTTGAATAACATACAGGAATAGGAATGAGCAAAGTCCAAGTACAGTCTCATAATCTCATAAGCAGAATGCTGGACAAAAGAAGACAGACACGAAAAACACACAGTATGATTCTACTTCTATATAGTTCCAAAAGACAAAACTAACCTATAGTGTTAAAGATGAGAATGGTTGTTACCTTCAGCTAGGCAGGGTGCACCTTGGGTGCTAGCCATGGTCTATTTCTTGGGGTTGCATTGCTATAGTTTATTTCTTAAGACTCATCAAACTGTATCCTAAAGATCTGTATACTTTTCTATGTGTATGTCACATGTCAATGAAAAGTTAACTGAAAACAAATGGAAGCAGTCTCAACAGCTGCACAGCCAGGCCTCAGACAAATACGGTTGAGGTGCACCTTACCCCGCTCTGCTTGGTACCTCATCATTTCTTCAGTATCAGTTCTCTGCACTCTTGGTTCCAAAGTTATGGGAACTCAGTTCCTCTTTGGCAGTGCTTCTACTTTGTCAGCTTCTTTGGCTGGTCCCAACTAACTCATTCTTCCTCTCCCCCTCTGTCTCTCTCTTCTTCACTCTGCCGTCCTTACCTGCCCCTCCCCATTTCTTCTCTGCTCTCCACCCTCTCTGTCTTCCAGCCGCACTCATTTCAGGGAACAAATATCATTGTCAGCAAGTCAACATGCAGAAGTGATGACTTAGAGCAGAACAGGCCACTCACTATCAAACATGCAGATGGGTTGGAATGTTTATCAGCTGGCAGCTGGATGGGGGTGTACATAAAATTGAGCCCTATCTGTGAAGATGCTTTCTGGCTACCGGTTAAGAAGTAGGCTGTGGACATACCCAGTACATGGACACACCCAAATCACACTTCTGTTTAGTCCTCAACCCCAGCTGGATTTGAATCATTGGAAGCCATGAAACTACCCTTTTACCTCCCCACACTGTTTAGCACAATGCCAGATATATAGTGGTGGGTGCTCAGTAATTATTTATCTGAGAAGCCCGCAACAAAACACTTAATGGATAAATAGGTGACCTGGTATTCTGACTTGCTACTTCCTCACTCTCTTAATCTCATCCTGAAATGATGACTTGGATGTGAAATATCTGGATCTGTACCGTAAGCCTCCAAATTCCATAAGATTAGACAACTCCTTAGGGACACTGTTCTTTACATCAAAATTAGAGTGTGTTAGCTCTAATTAAAATAAGATACTATAGTTTTATCTCATTTCATCTGAGGTCAAAGAATGATGTCACTCTGTGATGGTACATTTTTAGGAGAGCCACTGAAGTCTTTTTGTGTGTCTAGTTACAGGAAGCTAATTCTGTTTACATATTCAATTGCAGATATAAATGAATGTACCATGGTGTCTGTCAGGACCAGTGCTGTAATACGATTGGCAGTTATTACTGCCAGTGTCAAGCTGGCCAGAAGCTGGAGGAAGATGGCAGAGGATGTGAAGGTAATGGTTAGGACTGTCTGCTTCCTGATAAGGAAAGAGAGAACATCTATGTAATGCAGGAGAGGGGCTTGTCTTTGATCCAGAGCCAGTTGAAGTGCCTGTGCTGAATGTTGTCAAGAGCACAGATCTTCCTCTCGTGTCTAGATTACAAAATTGTAACCCTAAGAACACTTCAAGTAGCTTATTATGAGAAACATATGATTATATGCTGGTTTGGCTGTGTCATGTTCTGATTGTGGAATTTCAATCGTTCATTTAAATCCCTGGGTAAAATACATATTTGTGAAAGCATTTTGTTTAATTCTAAAGTGAAAATGGTGCTTATCATAAAATACTCATATGTTGTTACAATAGAAAGAGAGGGACATAAAACTAACCACAGAAACAGCATTCTTAGTGTACAGTTAACTTTTTTTTTCATGAACTTCCATTTTCTGACTCCTTTTAAAATTAATTCCTTCCTTCCTTCTTTTATTTATTAATTCATCATTTTGTTCATTTGATAATCATTGAGTTGCTGCTCTGTATCAGGCATTATTCCATGCTCTGAGGTTATAAAAATTAATGAGAAATAAATTCTGCCCTGAAGGAGCTCACTGATTAGAGGCAAAGATTGAAACATAAGCCAAAACTTTGCAGATCAGTGTTTTAAGGCATTGTAGAATAAGGTTAAGTGCATTGGATTCAAAGAGACCCGGATTTGAGTCTCAGCTCTGTCACTTACAATTTATGTAACCTTGGGCATGTTATTTAATCTTGCTAAGACTCTTTCCTCAACTATAAAATTTAGGATAATGGTAGCTCCTAAAACCACAAAAGTTGCTGTGGGAATTAAATAAGATAATGCATCTAAAGCACTTAGCATAGTGGATGGCATATAGTAGGTATTCAAATGATAACTATGAAGTGTACTCTCATTGATGACCATGCTGTTTCCCATTTGCGGAATATAATTGGGACCACAGACCACTTCCTTGTCTTCTTCTCTAAAAGAGGAAGCACCCAAAATAAAATGATCCCTTGTGCCACGCCTTATAACTGTTCTTTCTGACTTTTCCCCCTACCTGTTCTTACCATTTAAATACTTGAACATTCTGTGTATTCAGCCTTTTTCTTTTAGATCACATAGAAATGCATTTATTCTAACTATGTTTTAAGCACCATAAGCGTCTCTGGTTAGCACCTCTGGTTCCCATTGACCTTCCAAAATCACACTTACTTTTTCCCCTGACAATGTCTATTCCTAATGGGACATATCTGAATCAGTTGTTGGGATAAAACAAAACAAACAAAAGACATCCAACTGAAGGTGTCTGGTGCCGGGGCTCTGGGTTTGCTTGGGACTGCCAAGACTAGACAAGTTGTAGATGTGAGTAGGTTGGAGAATTTCTCAGATTCTCAGGAAGCGGTGTAGCATCTTACCTTCTGGAAATGTTCTGGCAGGCAGCAACAGGAAGGGCTCCAAACGGACAACCAGATGTTCAAGGGTGACTGTACCTGGGCCTTTCTGAGACAGGCTTCATGCCAGGCAGGGTCCTCTGCCTATAAGGGTATAAACTTATAAAGGCAAGCCCTAAATTCACCCAGGTCCTTTTTCGTTCAAGTGAGATCATCTTTGTTTCTGATGAGATTGTTTGGCAATGGTGTTTCCAGTATGGACTCAATATCGGAGAACCAGAGGAGTAAAGCATCCCATGGTGTCCAAATGAAAGGTAGAAAAATGGCCACTGAAGTTAGCATGATCTTCCTGATGATGCACAACGGGGTTGTGCCCTTCCTTGCCTGATAGGCAGTTTTGTTTCTTTTTGGCTGAGTATTACTTTTATCAACATGATTATTATCATAGATACATTTGAAGTGCCCAGCACAGCAATTAGCCAATTGTTGTTATTTTTATAACAACTATTAGGCTGATAAGACAGGGTAAACTTTATATCCACTAATTCATTTATATGCAATTATCTCATATTTTAATTGAAATTAGTCCCTCTTCATATAAATGTCAACATTTTAGAGAACTGATTTCCATGCTTTCATTTAACTGATGTTAATTCGTGTAAACTAAGAGTAGCATCAGTATTTGTGAGAATCGGGAGTTTGACACTGAATTAACATTGACTTCCTACTTAACAAGATGCAGAACTTGGGATGGTGGTTTGGGGTGGAGCAACTTGCCAATAAAGAACCACTTCTCTCCGTCTCATACTCCTCAGCATATTTTCTTTGTTATTTCTTTAAATGACCATTTGGTAGACATAGTGATGCTCGAGATTCATCTTGTTTGACTGTTGAACATGCAGTGATCTCAGATTTGTTTATATGCATAATTAAATAAAAATAATAGAGGTTGTTTTGAAATTAAATACATTCTAAAGCCACTACAAATGAACACTTCAATTCATGTGAGGGCACTGATGAGTCATTCATATTTATTTACTGGATACTAACAATAAAGGTCAGTTGGTTTCAAAGACCATTGTGTTAAATACTGCAGACATAGAGTTAAACCATCATTTGAAAATACTTTTTCTTTGCATTAATATAAATTGGATTTAACTTATTTGAATTGCTTTTTAAAATACAGATCAAAATTTTAGTAGACATTTATTGCAGCATTAAAATACATCTAGAGTCTACCCTTCAGTGGAATTGAAACATTTATAAATGGCTTTGTGAGTTAATCTTATTCTTTAACCTTTTCTTTAAAGAGCCATAAAACTTGTGGAGAAGGCTTCTGATTAGCTCAGGTACATGAGTGTCCCCTTCTTTCAAGCATAGCACTGAGCATAAAGCATAGTTTCTAACTCACTCTGTAAATAGCTTATTATAATGTGTAAATTATAAGGGGAAATGCCTGCATACCACTGGACACTGTGAGAATATATATATATATATATATATATAGAGAGAGAGAGAGAGAGAGAGAGAGAGAGAGGACATAAAGCTTTTCTTCTTTAATTTGTTAATGTGGATTAAAATATTTATAGTTTTTCAAATATACAAACATCTTTGCATTTAGGGAAAAGTCTAACTGGATTTTGTAATTTTATTTGTTATTAAATCCAATTTGCTATAATTTTGTTTATGATATTTGCATCCATAACCATGAGTGACATAGGTCAATAATTTGTGTTTCTCATATGTGTTTTATGGCAGTGGTTCTCAGTTGGAGGAATTTTGTCCCCCAGAGACATTTGGTAATGTCTGAAGACACTGATTTTCACAACTGAGGGGAGGGAGTACGGTTGGCATCTATTGGGTTGAGGCCAGGATACTGCTAAATGTCTGCTTCTGTTACACTGATTTTACATATGTTGGACCTTCTCGTTGTCTCACATGCTGCTTTCACGTGCTATATTTTCTTTTCTCTCTTTACTGCATGTGCTCAAATAGTCTTATTGTGTTTCAAATATCAACAATTTAACTTTACATTTTTAGAAGTCTCATTTTTCTCAAATCAGTTAGTTCCTTTCCATTGTATGCTCATTATTATAATTATATCCTTTTCTTTTGATATTTCGCACACAGCTCTTCTGTATTCTGTGTCTGATTCCAACATCTATGGTCCTTATGGGGGAGTCTAAATCTATTGTTTCTTATTTCTAGGCTGTAAGTTAGACTCTTTCCTTTCATGTTATATATGCTTCTGATATAAAACTTCTCACACAGCACTGTATTTATTTACACATTCATACTATCTCTAGGAGATTAGGAGCATGTCCTAGGTAAGGGCCATGTCTTTTCACTTTTTTATACCTATATCACAGGTGTTAGTACCTAGCAGGATTCCATAAATGCTTATTGAATGAATGAATGGATGAATGAATACATACCCATCCAAACATAAATGCACACAGACATACAGTCAGTACACATTTTATTCATTTCCTTATGTACAAATTTTAATCATGCTGGGTTTGTCATTTAAATTCTGACTTTTGGTTATCAGTAGGTCTGTGTAAATATTTGCTGATAACAGGTCTGTTTCATTTGAAAGGGCAAATCACATTTTTACTTCTAGAGAGCAAATCAAAGTCTTAGCTTAGTTTGAACTTTCTGAAGTTTCTCCATGTGGCCTAAATTATTGGTGCAGCAACATAACTAGTGTGACTATTTGAGCATGGTAGTACCATGGAGTCGAAGAATTTTTCTAAATGAGATGGTAATTAACATTACTGTACATTTGAATAAGTGAACTGACAAAGATAATGAACATTGATTGGACATTTGGGATAGTCTTCCATTTGGAAGAAATAAATGAACATAAAGGTATATTGTTTAATGAATTGACTGTTAAAATATTTTAAAGTAGTTTGATAATATTTTTAGCCAAATTTTTCCTGAAACACATTAGAAATGATAATGTGAATAAACAATGTAATTCAGCAAACTGTTGTTATTATATATGGGATTTATCATATTCGACACATAAATGTATACAAAGATCTCTTTCTTTTTATCCATCCATCCATCCATCCATCCACCAAACTATGTGTCTGTCCCATACACTGTGGACCACGTTGAACAAAGAGCACACACTTTGGGTTTGAATATTGACTCTAACATTCTCTAACTCTGAGGCTTAGGGCAAGTTACTTAATGTCTATGGGCTGTCCCTTCTTCCATCTGTAAAACCAGAATGACAATATCTAACCTAATATAGATTGGGAGATTAAATGAGATGTTGTAAGAAAACAACTTCGTGGTGAGAAAACTCCTTTCCCCTACTTCATGACCACATAAAGAGGGGTATTATCAATCCTGACATCTCTCTGCCCCCTCACTCACTCTCTTCTTCCCAAGGGAGGAGTTAATTACCTCACTGTGGAGTTTTGGGAAATAAATTGTTTGTTTGGGGAAAGAAATTGTGGAGTTTGGCCCACCTCCCTATTTCCTCTTTAGGATCTACAAATGCCTACAGGAAATGCCCATACTGTCTGCTCTGCTCAGATGCATGTTTCACCAGGTCAGTACCCCACATGGGGAAGACTGAGGTTTCCCAGCTACACCTGTGACCAGGTGGGAGCGTTTGCCTAATTCTGCATACATCTTTAGTAAACCCCTAAATCCTTTTCTCCACTTTCAGCTTTAACAAAAAGTAAGCTGATATTTTGTCTATATCTGCCTGTTTTGGATTAAATCTCAGTTACTTCAAAAGTCAGGCAAGGAATACAAATTTGTTATTGTATCCTTTCATGCTAACACCTTGCATTTGCCTAATACATAATACATGCTCAAAATTTTTTCCTTTTTCCCTCATTTTTAAATTTCCTCCTATGCTGTATGTTGCTGAAGATAAAAATATGTGTAAGGTTATCTTTCTCTCTCCAAGGAGCTTCCAGTTCAATAAAGAAGATAAGATGGATGTACAAACAACTATAGTTTAAGTTAGCAGTAGTATATATACGGCAGGCACAAGCAAAGTGCTGTGAGAATTAACCAGAGAAAGAGATAACCCACTGCTGAATCAAAATGGGCAATGAGGAACAGGGGCAGGCACTAATCGTTCAGTCCTGGGACTAAACAACCCTCCTTCCACTTCTTTAATTTCCTTAAAAAAATTCCTAATTTTCTTCATACTCCCTGTCCTGCTGTCATTCTTCCTTCTTGTTTGACATTAGAAGACATCTGAGATTTGAACAGCAAAGCTGCCACTGTCACACCACGGTCATTCTTTGTAGAAACTCTGAATGTATTCTTAAGTAGCTGTGTCTTTTCGTCTAGAGAGAAAACACATATAATTCAAATCCAAGACTCTGCTATGAAAGTGGAAATCCACTTTATCTCTTTTGAAGTTAATCTTTTAACTAAAGCCCATCATTTCTCCCCTAGTAATTCAGAGTAATCATTTCAACACCTCAGTTTTCAGCTAACACTTATTATAGTCAAAAGTGTATTTGGAAGTGAGGCAAGCTGGAAGAAACCATCACCGATATAGATTCCCCAGGATGAACTGGCTCACTTTCCAAATTTAATTAGAGATGTACAGATTTATGGCATAGCTCCTATAGGTGGTGCCAAAGGAGGGAGACTGGAAAAAAGAGGTCTCCAAAGTATGAGGCTGAAAAGCAAGTCATCGCTCACAGAGGCCTCTTGTTGGTAATACGCCAAGACAGAAATCCTAAGGCAGACCTACTGCCTCAGTAGCTCCTGCCACTTGCAAAAGTGATAGAACAGAACAGCCAATCAGGGCAAATGGCTCTATGAGACTGTCTGGGGATGGTGGGCAGCAAGGGACCTTCTTTCCAAAGTTTGGCTCATGGTCCTTGAATTTTGCCATATATCAGGAAGCATAATGTAAATTTATTATTCTTAAGAATAAAACCTTTTAGTTTCATTCACAATTATTTGAATTTTTCTATTTAGTCCTCTTAAAAATGAGCTCATCTTTTTGAAAGAGTTAAAAAAAATCCCCCAACTGAGGCACCCTGACTGAATTCCTCAGATTTGTATTTTCCCTCTAGATATTTTTTTAGATTATGGAATCACACCCACCAAAGGATAAGTATGATTCTGTATTCTAAAGAGTGATCTTTTTAGACTTCTGAAATGTGGAGGGTTGGTTCCTACCTTTGCAAGACCCATATTATTTTCTGTTACTTTCATAAAAATAGTAATGGATAAGAGATTTTTAAATTTTCTCGCTATAAAAAATTCTTCATCAATTTCTAAATAATGGAAACGTTTTTTTCTTTCAAGAAGGACTCATTAAGGGAAACTCTGAAAATATGTACATGTAATTTTTAATCAGGAGATAAGCCAGTTAAAATTGACTTGTTTTTTGCTGTTGATTTTCATGTGTCTGTATTTTTAGTGACCTGAAGACCAGAACTTCCTCAGTATAGGATCTCATAGAAAGGATTGAGACTACTCATTTCTGAAAAAAAACTGTATACCTTAGTTCATAAGTTCAAATGAAGTTCAATTTTTATTATTTATTCTAGTTCTTCATCTAGTTCCAGACCAAGTCTGCACTTCCTTGGATACAACTAATATCAATATAAAAAGACATCACTCATTTTATTTATTGTGGCTACACTTGATGGATATATTCCACATGTATTGCCAGCAAAACCAAGCACATGAAGGATGCATATTTATTTGTATTTTTACTTTATATCTTCTATATAAGTGTCTCACTGGTAACAGTATATTCCTAAGAATAGTAAATACTGTAAATATGTAGAGTGCTTCATGCTATTACAAACACAAATGTTCATGTATTTTATCATTCCCCATAGGTAGTAAAGATATATTTAAAAGAATCGTATCTGAGGATTTTTCTCAACAGTGTTGTTCTCTTTCTACCAAGGGGCATGGCGGGCCTCTGGCATTGTATAAAAGTATGGTCCTGTGACTGTTTATCAAAATACTCAGGGTAATTGATCACAAATTAATTGTTATTTGCAGTCTCTCTTGCAGACTGAGAAAAGCAGTTGGATTTTTCTAAAACCCTTTGATAACTGTCCAGTAATAGACCACCTGACAATGCTGACTCGTGCAGCTCATCATAGGAGACCTTCACTTCCCAAGCACACACCTGCAGTGGGGAAAGGAATTAGCCCTGGTTGGTATGAGTTTGTCACTGGGTCCGACTGACCCCCATTTCTGTTGAGATGGAGAGCAGCAGAATGAAGATGCCTCAGGCTTCCCTGTCTGTGTGGGCATGAAAGGTCAGGGGCAGGAAGGAGAAGAAACGAGAATAATCCTTGAAAGGAATGCATTTTATATGTATATTTACGCTGTAATTAAGTACATGTTTCTCAGTTATAAATTTATCTAATTTCTGACAAGCTTATAGATATGAGGCACATCAGATCTTACAGTATTCCCAGCAATATCGCAAACCATCCAGCAGAGTTCTGAAACAAAGTCTTTTCTCTGCTTCATGTATATTTAATATTTTTTGAGCATGACCAAAATAACCCTTGCTAATTCATCAAAAATGTTGACAATACTAAGGAAAAAAAAATGGTGGTCATAAATTGCTTTCACTGATGAGAAAATAAGCTGGTTTAAAATAATTTGTTATGTATCTTTGAACAAGGTAACTATAAGCTTTTGAATTTAAATCAGTGATTATAAAAGATGGCCTGTCTGTAAAATTCAAGGGACTAAAAGACCTGAACAAGTTATCTATTTATTTTCATATGATTTCTTCTATTTTAAATAATCATCACATTTTGGAGGCTTGACTGAGCACTGGAAACATATTAAAACTGCAGCTGAGAAAATTAGGTTAATTGTAATTCATTAGATGCTGTCCTTATTAAAAGTGAACTGATTTAATCCCTCTTAAAAGCCCTAAGGCACAAGAAAGCAGAATAGCTATGTAAAAGCTTAGTGTTCTCAACAATGAGAAGATACTACAGTTCAGTGCTTTTCAAGCTTCAATGCACATATGAATCACCTCAGATCTTGCTAAGATGCATATTCTGTTTCAGCAGGTGTGGGATCAGCCTGAGAATCTGCATTTCTAACAGGCTGCCAGGGCATGAGATGCTGTCATCCATAGACCACCCTGAGTAGAAAGGCTTTTGTTAGCCTTTTCTTTCAGTTCATTTGTCAGATAATTGCTAAGCCCTTGCTAATTAAAATATGGCCATAGGAAGGGATTACCAAATGGTGTGATACCTGCTATTCTTGACATTTGAAAAACTTTTCTTTTTTGTTTATTATTGTTCACAATTATGACATTTGTTTTATATAGAATGATAAAAGATGATAATGATATCTTACATTTACATAGCATTTTTCATATATAGTATAAAAAACTTTTCTTAATAACCATTTTTATTGAGATGTAATTCACATACCCTACAATTAACCCTTTGGAAATGTACCATTCAATGGTTTTTAATACATTCAAAAATATATACAATTATTACCACAATTGATATTAGAACATTTTTAGCACCTCAAAAAGAAAACCTATACAATTTAGTATCACCTCCCTTTCTCCCCCTATTCCCCTCTAAACCTAAGCAACCACAAATCTACTGTTTGTCTCTACAGATTTCTCTATTCTGAACTTTTATATGAATGGAATCATACAATATGTGGCTTTTTGTGAAGGACTTCTTTCATTTAGCATAACATTTTTAAGGTTCATCCATATTATAATGTGTAATATAATTTACAGAATTTCCTTCTTTTTTAAGGCTGAATAATATTCCATTTAATGGATATACCACATTTTTTATCCATTTGTCAATTGATGGACGTTTGGGTTGTCTTCACCTTTGGGCCATTATGAATCATACTGCTATCAATATTCACATGCAAGTTTTTGTGTGTACATATTTTCACTTTTCTTGGGTATATACTTAGGAACGGGATTGCTGGATTATATGGTAACTCTGTGTTTAATTTTTCTGAAGCTTTTAATTTAAATAAATTTAAATAATTTAATTTAATTTAAATAAATTTAATTTAATTTAAATAAATAAATAAGATTTAGAAATACAGATATTTATACAGGTATGCATATGGATAGATATACATCAAACAGTTGGCTTCATGAAAAGAATTCCATGGTCAAATAATTTTGAGGAACGGTGCATACCAAAGCTCTCTTAAGGAAAACGAGGCAAAAGAGGAATCATTTAACTTTGTTTAACCCAGGCTTCCCAAACACGTTGGGAAAACATGTTGGGAAATCTTTGAAAGTAAAATATTTATATTTCAGCAATGTGGTGTTTTGTAGAATGCATTTTGAGAAGTTGTTTAATTCCATGTTCTGGATATAGAAGAACTATTGGATGGGGCAGAGAGTATTTTCAGGGAACTCAAGAAGGATTTGTTTTGGCTACACAGCAGATGGCTTCAACTCAAGAGGTACATTCTTCTATAAGTACATGGGAAGGAGTATGGTTTTCAATGGGAGATATTTGAGTAGAGCAATAATAGGGTGAAACAGTGATTTCTGAAAGTTATTCTGGCCATGATATGTAAGATGATATGGAAAGACAAGAAGATATGGAAATGGCAGGGATACCATTGAAATGGTCCATATATTGATGTTCGTAACATGTATAAGGAGATAAGAACCAGCAAGTTCTGATGAATTACTAGACCCAAGGGAAAGGAGAATACCAAAGTCTTTGTAAATAAGATGATGAATAATATGGAATAAATTATTGATAGCAGAAATGCCATGGGCAACATGATAGAAAAAGTACTGAACAGAGATATGACATGTAAATCAGATTTATTAGCATATCCATATAAAAATTTCTGTCATTAGAAGAAAATCCCAGCCCTTTTCTTCCTCATTTCTCATTTGAAAATCAGTGCTTGACTGTTGTGTGTGACCTACCATGGGTTTTGATAGTGCCATCTGGAAGAGCTTGCTTATTGTCTTCATTATAGACCTGGGTTTTCTTTATGCCGATTCCTATTTTTCTTCATTAAATCCTAAATTAAGTCAATTTCAAATTAATGAGAAGTCAGATTAAAGATGAAAACTTGCCCTGAATGTTATTATGAATTATGTTGTGGGGTGCATTATTTAGCACTGCTCAAATCTGCTTGTAAATAAGTTCTCCCTTTGAAGAGGTGACCCGCTTTTGCTTTTGTTCTTGTTACTTTACTTACTGTTTTCCTTTGTCATTGGAAGTGGAATTGCCAGATGGTTTGCAAAAAGTGAGCAATGACATTTTTTAAAAGGCTCTTTACATATAAACAAGCTAGAAAACAAACAAAAAAAGAACGCTAGCTTAAATTAAAAAAAACAAGAAAAAAATTTTGCTTAAAACATATATAAAAAATTATATAATCTTATTTATAACAGGAAAAGTATGGCAAGTATGGGTGATAGTTCTTAAATTAGCTAGAAAAATGGATCTCTAGGAGCCACGGATTGTCAGTGTAATACACACAACATGCAGACAGCCCTCCAGCCAGCATTTTTCTTCAGCTATAGCTGAAGAAAAAATTCATTCATTTTCACAAGTGCTGCTCTCCAATATCAGTAAAGATTTTCCCTTGTTAGCCACATAAGTGTTTGAAGATCACTAATGTGGACATTATGAAACCCCTTCAGTGATCACTTCACATCCCCCCCACCCTGGGAACTCAGAATATATCCCTTCCCTTCTCTATGCTTCAATTTCCTCATCTATAACATAAGAAAGCTTCTTCCAGGTTATAAATTCCATAACTCAGAAAGCATAAACCTACAACTTTCAAGGTAATCCAAAAGCTGGAATTCTGTGAAAGAGGCCCAGAAGAGATTTCTAGAGGTTGATGACAGTATAAAGACTTCTTCCCTGAACCCCACAGCTTTTCTTCATTAGCCCTGGGGCTACACAGAGAACCTAAGTTATCAAGTAAGATGTGCGAACATATCAAATTAGAGGATGGAAAAGAGTAAACCATAAGCAGCAATTAAACTTTAGCAGATGTTATAGAAGCCATGGATTCCTCCTGCCTTTTAGGCATGGCTTTAAAATAACCTTGTTTTCCATATAGATCTTGTTTCTGTGGCTCTCAAAAAAAAAAAAGTTTGATCTTGGATTGCAGTGTCATTCGTCCCACTTCTGCACATGGCCCACCTGAGCTGAGGTGTTGGTGGCAGCCATTCTGCAACAGGAACTCCAGTCAGAAGAGCCAGGTGCGAGGCCTCTGCATGTGGCCGCCTGTGAGCAAGTGAAACCCGACTAAGCACAAAGGAAAAAAAATCCATCTCAGAGCTGTGACTATTTTCAAGGCTACTGTTTTTCTCTGTGGAACACTGCCTTTGGGGCAAAACTAGGAAGAAGAAGGTGATTTTAATGTGCAGTGCAGAAGGAGAGCCACTGCAGGCCAGCTTCTCCAGCTCTGAAGGCACTCCAGCCGTGTGGCTGATAGGGTCTTGGTGCATGGGCCAGGTGTCAGGCCTGAGCCTCTGAGGTGGGAGAGCCAAGTTCAGGACACTGGACCATGAGAGACTTCCTGGCTCCATGTAATATCAATCGGTGAGAGCTCTCCCAGAGATCTCCATCTCAACGCTAAGACCCAGCTCCACTTAACAACCGGCAAGCTCCAGTGCTGCACACCACATGCCAAACAACTACCAAGACAGGAACACAACCCCACCCATTAGCAGAGAGGCTGCCTAAAATCATAATAAGTCCACAGACACCCCAAAACACACCAACAGATGTGGACCTGCCCACCAGAAAGATAAGATCCAGCCTCATCCACCAGAACACAGGCACTAATCCCCTCCACCAGGAAGCCTACACAACCCACTGAACCACCCTCACCCACTGGGGGCAGACACCAAAAAGAATGGGAAATACGAACCTGCAACTTGCAAAAAGCAGACCCCAAACACAGTAAGTTAAGCAAAAGGAGAAGACAGAGAAATATGAAACAGATGAAGAAGCAAGGTGAAAACCCACCAGACCAAACAAATGAAGAGGAAACAGGCAGTCTACCTGAAAAAGAATTCAGAGTAATGATAGTAAAGATAATCCAGAATTTTGGAAATAGAAAGTAGAAAATACGAGAAACGTTTAACAAAGACCTAGAAGAACTAAAGAGCAAACGAACAATGATGAAAAACACAATAAATGAAATTTAAAATTCTCTAGAAGGAATCAATAGCAAAATAACTGAGGCAGAAGAATGGATAAGTGACCTGGAAGATAAAATAGTGGAAATAACTACTGCAGAGCAGAATAAAGAAAAAAAATGAAAAGAATTGAGGACAGTCTCAGAGACCTCTGGGGCAACATTAAACACACCAACATTTGAATTCTAGGGGTACAGAAGAACAAGAGAAAAAGAAAGGGACTGAGAAAATATTTTAATAATATAAGAGATTATACTTGAAAATTTCCCTAATATGGGAAAGGAAATAGTCACTCAAGTCCAGGAAGCACAGACAGTCCCATAAATACAAGGAGAAACATGCCAAGACACATATTAAACAAACTATCAAAAATTAAATGCAAAGAAAAAAATAGTAAATGCAGCAAGGGAAAAGCAACAAATAACATACAAGGGAATCCCCATAAGGTTAACAGCTGATCTTTCAGCAGAAACTTTGCAAGCCAGAAGGGAGTGGCAGGATATATTTAAAGTGACGAAACGGAAAAAGCTACAACCAAGATTACTCTACCCCGCAAGGATCTCATTCAGATTCGATGGAGAAATGAAAACATTTACAGAAAAGCAAAAGCTAAAAGAATTCAGCACCACCAAACCAGCTGTACAAAAAATGGCAAAGGAACTTCTCTCGGAAGGAAACTCAAGAGAAGGAAAACACCTACAATAACAAACCCAAAACAATTAAGAAAATGGTTAAGGAACATACATATCAATAATTACCTTAAAGGTAAATGGTTTAAATGCTCCAACCAAAAGACATAGACTGGCTGAATGGTTACAAAACCAAGACCCGTATATACGCTGTCTGCAAGAAACCCATTTCAGACCTAGGGACACATACAGACTGAAAGTGAGGGGATGGAAAAAGATATTCCATGCAAATGGAAATCAAAAGAAAGCTGGAGTAGCAATTCTCATATCAGACAAAATAGATTTTAAAATAAAGACTATTACAAGAGACAAAGGAAGACACTACATAATGATCAAGGGATCAATCCAAGAAGAAGATATAACAATTGTAAATTTTTATGCACCCTACATAGGAACATCTCAACACATAAGGCAAATACTAACAGCCATAAAAGAGGAAACCGTTAGTCACACAGTCATAGTAGGGGACTTTAACACCCCACTTTCACCAATGGACAGATCAACCAAAGTGAAAATAAATAAGGAAACACAAGCTTTAAATGATACATTAAACAATATAGACTTAATTGATATTTATAGGACATTCCATCCAAAAACAACAGAATACACTTTCTTCTCAAGTGCACATGGAACATTCTCCAGGATAGATCATATCTTGGGCCACAAATCAAGCCTTGGTAAATTTAGGAAAATTGAAATCGTATCAAGTATGTTTTCCAGCCACAACGCTATGAGACTAGATATCAATTACAGGATAAAAACTGTAAAAAATACAAACACTTGGAGGCTAAACACTATGCTACTAAATAACCAAGAAATCAAGAGGAAATTAAAAAAATACCTAGAAACAAATAACAATGAAAACACAATGGCCCAAAACCTATGGGGTGCAGCAAAAGCAGTTCTAAGAGGAAAGTTTATAGCAATATAATGCTACCTCAAGAAACAACAAAAATCTCAAATAAACAACCTAACCTTGAACCTAAAGCAATTAGAGGAAAAAGAACAAAAAACCCCAAGGTTAGCAGAAGGAAAGAAATCATAAAGATCAGATCAGAAATCAATGAAAAATAAATGAAGGAAACGATAGCAAAGATCAATAAAACGAAAAGCTGGTTCTTTGAGAAGTTAAACAAAATTGATAAAACATTAGCCAGACTCATCAAGAAAAAAACGGAGAAGACTCAAATCAATAGAATTAGAAATGAAAAAGGAGAAGTAACAACTGACAGTGCAGAAATACAAAGGATCATGAAAGATTACTACAAGCGACTATATGCCAATAAAATGGACCACCTGGAAGAAATGGACAATTTCTTTGAAAAGCACAACCTTCTGAGACTGAACCAGGAAGAAATAGAACATAAAAACAAACCAATCAAAAGCACTGAAATTGAAATTGTGATTAAAACCTTCCAACAAACAAAAGCCCAGGACCAGATGGCTTCACAGGCGAATTCTATCAAACATTTAGAGAAGGGCTAACATCTATCCTTCTCAATCTCTTCCAAAATATAGCAGAGGGGGGAACACTCCCAAACTCATTCTACAAGGCCACCACCACCCTGAAACCAAAACCTGACAAAGATGTCACAAAAAAAAGAAAACTACAGGCCAATATCATTGATGAAGATATATGCAAAAATCCTCAACAGAATACTACCAAACAGAATCCAGCAGCACATTAAAAGGATCATACACCATGATCAACTGGGGTTTATCCCAGGAATGCAAGGATTCTTCAATAAATGCAAATCAATCAATGTGACACACCATATTAACAAGTTGAAGGATAAAAACCATATGATAATCTCAATAGATGCAGAAAAAGCTTTTGACAAAATTAAACACCCATTTATGATAAAAACTTTCCAGAAAGTAGGCATAGAGAGAACTTACCTCAACATAATAAAGGCCATATATGACAAACCCACAGCCAACATCATCCTCAATGGTGAAAAACTGAAACCCTTTCCGCTAAGATCAGGAACAAGACAAGGTTGCCCACTCTCACCACTATTATTCAACATAGTTTTGCAAGTTTTAGCCACAGCAATCAGAGAAGAAAAAGAAATAAAAGGAATCCAAATTGGAAAAGAAGAAGTAAAACTGTCACTGTTTGCAGATGACATGATACTATACATAGAGGATCCTAAAGGTGCTACCAGAAAACTACTAGAACTAATCAATGAATTTGACAAAGTTGTAGGATACAAAATCAATGCACAGAAATCTCGTGCATTCCTATACAATGATGATGAAAAACCTGAAAAAGAAATTAAGGAAACCCTCCCATTTACCATTACAACAAAAAGAATAAAATACCTAGGAATAAGCTTACCTAAGGAGACAAAAGACCTGTATGCAGAAAACTATAAGACACTGATGAAAGAAATTACAGATGATACAAACAGATGGAGGGATATACCGTGTTCCTGGATTGGAAGAATCAACATTGTCAAAATGACTATACTGCCCAAAGCAATCTACAGATTCAATGCAACCCCTATCAAACTACCAATGGCATTTTTCACAGAACTAGAACAAAAAATTTCACAATTTGTATGGAACACAGAAGACCCCGAATAGCCAAAGCAATCTTGAGAATGAAAAACAGAGCTGGAGGAATCAGGGTCTCTGACTTCAGACTATACTACAAAGCTACAGTAATCAAGACAGTATAGTACTGGCACAAAAACAGAAATATGGATCAATGGAACAGGATAGAAAGCTCGGAGATAAACCCACGCACATATGGTCACCTTATCTTTGATAAAGGAGGCAAGAATATACAGTGGAGAAAAGACAGCCTTTTCAATAAGTGATGCTGGGAAAAGTGGACAGCTACATGTAAAAGAATGAAATTAGAGCACTCCCTAACACCATACACAAAAATAAAGTCAAAACGGATTAAAGACCTAAATGTAAGGCCAGACACTATAAACGTCTTAGAGGAAAACAGGCAGAACACTCTATGACATAAATCACAGCAAAATCCTTTTATACCCACCTCCTAGAGCAATGGAAATAAAAACAAAAATAAACAAATGGGACCTAATGAAACTTCAAAGCTTTTGCACAGCAAAGGAAACCATAAACACGATGAAAAGGCAAACCCCAGAATGGGAGAAAATATTTGCAAATGAAGCAACTGACAAAGGATTAATCTCCAAAATATACAAGCAGCTCATGCAGCTCAATATCAAAAAAACAAACAACCCAATCCAAAAATGGGCAGAAGACCTAAATAGACATTTCTCCAAAGAAGATATACAGATTGCTAACAAACACATGAAAGGATGCTCAACATCACTAATCAGTAGAGAAATGCAAATCAAAACTACAATGGGGTATCACCTCACACCGGTCAGAATGGTCATCATCAAAAAACCTACAAACAATAAGTGCTGGAGAGGGTGTGAAGAAAAGGGAACGCTCTCGCACTCTTGGTGGGAATGTAAACTGATACTGCCACTATGGAGAACAGTATGGAGGTTCCTTAAAAAACTAAAAATAGATCTACCATATGACCCAGCAATCCCACTACTGGGCATATATCCTGAGAAAACCATAATTCAAAAAGATTCATGTACCACAATGTTCATTGCAGCACTATTTACAATAGCCCAGACACGGAAGCAACCTGAGTGTCCTTTGACAGATGAATGGATAAAGAAGATCTGGCACATATATACAATGGAATATTACTCAGCCATAAAAAGAAACAAAATTGAGTTATCTGTAGTGAGGTGGATGGACCTAGAGTCTGTCATACAGAGTGAAGTAAGTCAGAAAGAGAAAGACAAATACCGTATGCTAACACATATATATGGAATCTAAAAAAAAAAAAGAAAGAAAATGGTCAGAAGAACCTAGGGGCAAGACGGGAATAAAGATGCAGACCTACTAGAGAATGGACTTGAGGACACGGGGAGGGGGAAGGGTAAGGTGAGACAAAGTGAGAGAGTGGCATGGACATATATACACTACCAAATGTAAAATAGATAGCTAGTGGGAAGCAGCCTCATAGCACAGGGAGATCAGCTCGGTGCTTTGTGACCACCTACAGGGGTGGGATAGGGAGGGTGGGAGGGAGACACAAGAGGGAGGGCATATGGGGATATACGTATACGTATAGCTGGTTCACTTTTTTATATAGCAGAAATTAACACAACAATGTAAAGCAATCATACTCCAATAAAGATTTTAAAAAAAATTGTCACTTAAAAAAAAAAAAGTTCTCTTGGATTCCCACAGCTCCATCTCAGTGTTAGACACCTACCTTATATCCAGTACATATTCAGTATATTCATGTTGTACTTATTGTCATCAATTATTTACATCAGTAGTCAGTCTAGAGGAAATATTAGATAAGAAAATAAAACGCTATTTCCTCAAATAATTTTTGAATTGCTCACATAACCCAGAAGGACCTACTGTATAGTACTGAGAATGCTACTCAGTATTCTGTGATAACCTATATGAGAAAAGAATCTGAAAAAGAATGAATGTATGTCTATGTGTAACTGAATTACTTTGCTATACACCCGAAATGAAAACAACATTGTGACTCAACTATACTCCGATAAAATTTTAAAATAAATTTTAAAAAATTGCTCACTTTTAAATTGAGAGAAGTAGCTGCATTCTCAGTAAATATTTCTGTAAATGATATACATATATTAATAAAAATTATAAGTTCTTTTTTTGTCCAGTAAAATGGTTTATGTATTTTGTGCTGATTTTCAGGAAATTTTAAACTATAAACGGATATATGATCCTTATTTTACCAGAAGAATTAATCAAAAATTTTATCCTTGTGTTTTCTGGGTATACTTGAAACACACATAATTCAGTTAATAGTTATCATAGGTTAACAAATGCATAAGAAATGAAATGTAGCCGTTATGCTGTTAAGGGGATGGTGTCTTTTAAAACGTTGCTTTTTGTGGGTCATTTCTAATTGGCTTAAGTGAGGGTTCCAGTGAGGCCAAGCTTAAGAATTTGGAGACAAAGAAAACTGGATATCTTCTGAAAGTCAACACAAAATCAATTAGAGTAAAAATAAACAGAGTTAGCTCTGTTCTCAGAGAAATTGAAAATGGCAACCACAACCTTAAGTTACTCACAGAGCTTGAAAAAAAGCGTTTGTCAGTTAAGGGTGGTTAGACATAAAGATGTAGAAAGAGGATAGCCCATCCAGGCATGCCCATGAGAAACGGAGCCTTAAACCAACAAACTTAGAGAATTCCAGTCTTGTGTGCCAGTGAATAGGCTAATTTATCCCATTAAATAAGAACAAGTATCACCTAATTCCAGTTGTTAGATTTATGTGATAGATTATAATATGGTTCCTGTATCAGCCTGGGTCCAATTATGAGAGATGGAAACCACACAGTAATTTGAAGATGGAAAGCTTAATACAAAGAATTGATAACCATAACAGGAGGTTAGAGAGGACTTGGCCAGTAAGAAAGGGTCCAATTAGGAGAGACCATCACCACACAGTAATTTAAACATGGGAAGGTTAATACAAAGAATTATTAACCATAACAGGAGGTTGGAGTAAAGAGAAATTGGCCAGTAAGAAATAATAGAGAACTTTAAAGGATACAGGATTACAACTACTACCCCAAGGGCTAAAAGCTGGAACACCTGAGGAAGAGACTCCCCAGGACTGTGATCCTGGGGATCTCAGACATTGTTGGAGAGAGTGTGGTCCTGGCTCACTAGATGGCAGAGAGGCTACTCCTGCAGAACCTGCTGGAAATGTGACCTCTGGAACTTGCCTGAAGTCTGCTCTCTGGGGTGCTGAAGAAAACTGTTCATGGAGTCATGTCTCTTCACTACAACATTGCTGAGAGGGTGTGTCAGGGGAAGCTGCTGGTTGTTGGGTACTTCTGACCACCAGTCGCTGCAGGAGCCAGGAGCTGAAGAAGCTGCCCGCACTGGAGAAGCTGTGCAGAAATGCAGCTTCCTAGTGCTAGAGAAGCTGCCCATGCTGCAGAAGTGTGACGCTGGACAAACCAGCCTGCATTACAAAGCTGGGTAGTAGGAGAGCCTGCATCCTGCAAGAGCCAGATGCTGGTGAAGACTTCTTTGCTAAGGGAGCCAGGCACTGGAGAAGCTGCGTCAGGAGCCTGCCTAGAGAACAGGCTATAGCCAGGAAGGAAAACTCCTCCTTTCTGGTGTCTCTCTAGTGCCCTCTACTGGCAAGGCTTAACATCATGTTGGCTGAGAAAGGAAAATTGTTTAAAGGGCTCAGATCCATTTTCACAGAGAGGGCAAAAAGTACATTTGGAGCTGGGGAGTAATAAATCAACAATCAGCACAATTCCCAAATATGCTCATCCCACCCTATACGGGGATTATAAATACATGTCCTTTGCCATGTACATTTGGGTACTCCCCGGAAGGGAAACTTACTTCCCCTGCCCATTGCCAACTTGGTCATGTGACTTGTTCGGGCCAATAGTGCTTGAGTGGAAGTGATACAGCACCAGTTCTGAGCAGGGTTTTATTTATTTATTTATTTTCCCCGGTACACGGGCCTCTCACTGCTGTGGCCTCTCCCGCTGCGGAGCGCAGGCTCCGGACGCGCAGGCCCATTGGCTATGGCTCACGGACCCAGCCGCTCGGCAGCATGCGGTATCCTCCCGGACCAACGCATGAACCCGTGTTGCCTGCATCGGCAGGCGGACTCTAAACCACTGCGCCACCAGGGAAGGCCCCTGAGCAGGGTTTTAAATGTGAATGTGTAGTCCATCATGGCCTCTTGCATCACTGCCCTCTGCTGTGAAGAAAACAAGTTCCAGACAGAGGCTACTCTTTTATCTGGGTCGCAGAATGAGGTGCACAGCTGAGTGGAGCCACAGCCAACCTGCAGACTACTAAAAGAAGAAACGGCGTGGATGGTTATACAAGCCTGAGGTTTACAAAAAAGGTGACTAATGCAGTCTCCATGCTTGACAAAGAACTCTGACTTTGGTGTGGCTAATTATGATTATGCTGCATAAACTGTAGTGTAAACCATTATGTTATTTTCTGATTTTACATATTTACCTGCCCTAAGAAAATAGAAGGGAGAGACAAGACCTGTCCTTGGATTGAGGAAAATTCATCCCAGCAGTGTCAACCTGAGAGAAGTCTCAAGAGGCAGCTAGCTGGTGTTTGCCAGATGACGTTTCCACCTTGCTGGGGTATACCTCCCTGGTGGGAGGTTAGAGCTGGAAAGGTTATAGTCACCTGTTTCATTAATGCAAAAGGTCGCTCTACACTGCTATCACTCTTCTCTCTTTGCCAGTTTTGACGATTAGCTGTCAGGTTACCGTTTATTTCATTTTACCTTATCTTAATCAAATGTCCCCGTATCAGCTGGGATCCTGGGTTGTGGTTTATCTTTAGATAACTTGCTGTTCTTAAATAGACTTGATAGACTTCTATACAACTTTCTGTGGAGGAAGTGGTTTTTTGACAAACAGAGTTGTATAAATTCTTCTTTGGCTGTCACTATACTCTGACAACTTCATATTCATGTAGACTTTCTCTTTTCTCATGGATCTATTAGGAAAAAAAAATTTATTCTAACTCACTGTTCTACTAGCCATTATAACTATAATTGATCTCTTACTACATTGCTATTATTATTATGTTTGATAATCTCAAAGCACCTCCAACCACACAGATACAAGTGCATGTGCACACATGCACACATACATACACACACACACACCAGCAGCCATCTAAGAGTAGATATTTCAGCCTTCATTCAGCTGAAAAATCATGCTGCTACTCAACAATTTTTTAATTAAAATCAGAAATAAGCATTTGTGGGCTATGATTTTAATCATTGAATATTTAAAATATGGGTCAAATACTAACATGTATGTAAAAAATATATATAACTAAAGAAAAATTAAATAGTTCTAATACTTTTCTTTGAATGTGAGGGATATTACTTCGTATGGATATTAAAAAAATTTGGCTAGGGTTTTCAGACCCTGATTCTGTACTAACGATCAGTCCTAGAGTTAATTTAATTGGACAAGTGAATGAAAGGCATCATGAGAAGGTAGAAAAAAGCCACAAAGTCTAGTCCAGTCTCTGCCACTGTACCTGCAGAATCTCAGTTTTCTCATCTCTAAAATCGGGATAATAATATCTGCCCTACCAAACTCATGGGATTGTTTTTTTAAGAATCAAATGAAAATGTGTCAGTGAAAAAGACATGTAAATTATAAAGGTGTTTGCAAATATGACATTTTTGATACTATGAAATGATTAATGGTGGATTGGTATCTTCCTAAATCCCATTCAACTTGGAGCCTAGACAAGGAGATAAGACTCAATCAAAAGAGTAATCTCCAAAATATATCCTACCACAGAAAGAAACACAAGATATTGGGATAGGCTTTAAAGGTAAGGGTAGGTAGAAATGTAGTTTCTCCTTTTTCTGAAGTCATTAATAACCTAATTATAACTTTGACTACCAGGAAGTATCATATTCCCCAAAGTCCCATTTTTTAAATATGGGGTCAAGCAGTGGAGAAATTTACTGCCAGTAAGCTCCCTAATAATGATATAATGTTATCACTAAAATGGGAAGAGAGAGAGTCATGGGAAAGAAGCTCAATGGCAGATTGGAGGTGGAGGAGGGTAGGGATGTAGGGAATACATTCAGCCCATGGTCACCTTCTCTCTGAACTTTCCTGGACTCTATTTTCCCAAGAATCTAGTGAACATTTAATCTCTTTGTTTCTTGCAATCCCCTAACCCTTCGGGCATACCCCCTATTAGAACGTCTCATGGTATACTGTATTTGTTTGTTAAATTGTCTGTCTCTCCCATCAGACCATAAATGCCTTGAAGTTAAGAATCCTGTCTTCATTATCTAGTAGTCTTGATGGATACTTTGCACAGGGCCTGACATATAATAGATATTCAATGAATGTTAGGTGAAGGGATGAAAAGGTAGAAAATAGATCAGAGTAAAGAATTGGAAGAGAGAGGCTTTAGGAAGTTTTTAACAAAGCATTGCACTTCTTAAATATTAAAACTTCTTTTGAGACACAGCACAATACATATTTTATATTAAACTTTAATAGAAAAATTAGTCCATCAACTTGCAAATATTTTGGGGGGAGATTCCTGGAAAACATGATTAATATCTATATCTGAGTTCCTATGTTTATGTTAATGCATTTCTTAAAAATAGACTTAAAACAACTATGATATCCCATTCAAAAGATAACTATATATATATATATATATATATATATATATATATTTGTAAAAGGAATGTATTTTTAGGCTAGAATAGAATGGAGGAGGAGGTGTTATAAAAGTCAGAGAGGTCTGTCCACTATGTAAACCTAAAAACTTAGGGATCTTTGCCATCATATACAGAATAGTGTACTTATTTTATAAAAGAGTAAGTTTTAAAATTGTTTGGGTTGAACATATTCTAAATTATAATAGGGCATTAACCTTCATTTTTCTCAGATGTCTTAAAGATAACCTGAAACTCTCAAACATTTTCTAGTATTTTTGAGCAAGCTTAACTATTAACGATCTGTAAATGGGTCATCGCATTCCTAACCTTAAGCATGACAAAAGAGTATGTATAATCCGTGAGTGTGCTTACAAGAAATGTTAGGAGAAATATCATATCTGCCAGGCTGGAGAGATTTGACTTTCAGTGGAAAGTTCATTAAGGTAAATCTTACTTTGTCCATTACCTTGCCTGCTATGTGATATAAATTCTTTGCCTACTAATCACAAATCTCAAGATCTGGGAAGTGGCGTTCCCTAGAACAGGCTATATATTTTTTATTGCCATCTCGCATCAAACTGATGTCGTTTATCATGAGAGGACTAATAAAAGTCACATTCTGTATTGAAACATCCCTGTATTTTATGGAACCGTCTGATAGAACCTTAATAAAGTTTTAAAACAATCCATGATAGATTTTGCAAGAAGCTCGGATCTGCCAGCACTCTCATGAACAGCCCAATTTGAAGCACTGATTTAGGCATGATTATCTGCAAAATGTTACTGGGGTTGTTGAATATTAAAAGACTAGCTGAAGGGACAGAAAGCTCAATTATTAAAAAATCCAGTTAAATTGCTATTTAGAGTAATTTAACAAACAAAATTGAATTTTGTTCTTATTTTCAAAGTACAGAAGTGTATTCATTTCCTCAAATATGTAGTTCATTGAAAATGCCAGCTAGGTGATTCTGCATGAGAAGAAATAGTTGATTAAAAGAAAAAGCCCCCCGGGGCTTCCCTGGTGGCACAGTGGTTAAGAATCTGCCTGCCAGTGCAGGGGACACAGGTTCAATTCCTGGTCCGGGAAGATCCCACATGCCGCGGAGCAACTAAGCCCGTGCTCTAGAGCCCGCAAGTCACAACTACTGAGCCTACATGCCACAACTACTGAAGCCCGCATGCCTAGAGCCCGTGCTCCGCAACAAGAGAACCCACCCTGATGAGAAGCCTGTGCACTGCAACGAAGAGTAGCCCCCGCTCGCCATAACTAGAGAAAGCCCGCGCGTGCGGCAACAAAGACCCAGTGCAGCCAAAAATAAATAAAATAGGGCTTCCCTGATGGCACATTGGTTGAGAGTCCGCCTGCCGATGTAGGGGACACGGGTTCGTGCCCCGGTCTGGGAAGATCCTACATGCCGCGGAGCGGCTAGGCCCGTGAGCCATGGCCGCTGAGCCTGCACGTCCGGAGCCTGTGCTCCGCAATGGGAGAGGCCACAACAGTGAGAGGTCCGCGTACCGCAAAAAAAATAAAATAAAAATAATTTTTAAAAAGTAAATAAATAAATAATTTTTTTAAAAAAAGAAAAAGAAAAAGACCCCTTAGCTTGTTAAAACTAACATGACACCATGCTCACACAATATTTGCCCAGTTAACTATATAAAACAAAAAGGCCAGCGTCTTTGCCCCACCTACTGTTCACAGAAAGGACCAACAATGAGCAAATTCAACACATGCATTGTCTTTTACATATAATTATCTTTTTATTGACTCCTCTATCTGGGGAGGATATCCTTTGGGCCTCAGACCTGTTTACAAAAGTATTCACTTACCTAGACTTGCCTGCCTTAATGAAAGGTGTTAGCCGATTAAAACATAACATAATCATCAAAAAGAATGAGACAGTTACCTTTGTTGCAATGAAAAGTTCTCCACCTTGTATTTATCCTTGTGTGTATGTGTGCAAGTGTGTGTGTGTTAGACCTGGTATTGAAAATATCTGGATGAATTTATAACAAATTATTGAGAATATGGCTTCAGGGTCTGGGAGGATAAGAGAGGGCAGTCGAAAAGGGAGAAGTTTTATTTTCAATTGTTTCTCCTTTTACCGTTGGGGTTTTTTTTTGTTTTTTACCTTGAGCATTTAGTATTTTTTTAATGAAAACAAAACATTTTCAAAATGGCACTATTCAGTTTCCTTAAACTTTACTGTATTTTATATCCAGTAAAAATATTCAAACAAAAATTGACAAAATATACACTAAATTCAAAACACGCAAACAATTTTTTTATTGCTATTAACTACAATGAAAGGAAATCCAAGCCATAGTTATTAGATGGCTAGGACTCATAGTGGATTTAACAACAATACAAATACAGAAAACGACTTAATACACTTGCTACCAGTTATCCTTCTCTGCTGCACATGTTAGTGGAACTTTAGCCAGCATTCATTCTTTATTGTACAACTTAGACATTAGACACCATTTTTGTATACTTTTGGCATTAAGTTCAGCAACATATTCAGTTCTTAGTATGTCAGTTGAGCCATTAAAGTCATTTTGGATCGGTTATTAAGATTTGGAATTACAGAATTAGAATGAACAATAATAATATACTCTTGTTCATATTTCTTAGTTTTGAAATCACAAATGTCTAACTTTTGAATCTATTTATTTTAGAGTTCTACTCGTTTATCCAAAATTATTTTAAATTCCCAAAGATTATTAGACCAGATATAGGGCAAAGTTACAAACATATAATGTTTGAAATCATTTCTCCTCCGGCTTTCATTGGCTGTCCTCATTGTTTCATCCCTAATGATTACCTAATCCTGGATGAGACAAGGAGGACAAAACGAGATAAATTAACATCCTGGGCTCCTGGGTACAGTTCAGTCAAAGGCAGTTTTACCTGCCCTGCAGACACAATCTAGTTTCCTTGGAAGAATTACTTCTTTTACTCATAGAAAGCCGTGTGCTCCCCTGCCTTGCCATGAAAGGTAATAATTACAAAAGCTGTTTTTCACTTTGATGTATCTGTTTGCTTTTTTGGAAATAGTGCTTCTGCTATTATTGTAACTTGCATTTCAAACACTTGCTTATACAATATCTCTATATGCCAAGCAGCACTTGGACTTTCCAAATTATACAACACTTTGTGTATGACTCACTCCCACTTATGTCCATGGTATTCTCTATGACCAAATCTGCAATATCTTTTTTAAATTTTGTTGCTCAATTAATGCTAATTTTAGTTCACTATTTTCAATGTTAAGAGAGTCAGAAACACTCTCTTTCAGGTTAATGACACCCTTTCAGGATGATTTGGGGATTTATTTTCATATCTAGGTTGTTATTCTTTTTCTAAAGCTAGAGAAAAATAATTTAGGATCATTTTGGAAGAGCCATCAAATGATTTATAATTTGGAACTACTTACTCCAGGCATTATTTTTGTTTACCTAAGTGAAAACATTACCCAAATTTTCTATGTATATCCTGATTTAATGACTGTATTCTTTTTAATGAAGGCAATTTATTAAGGGCATTACTAAATATATATTTATTTTATAACATTTATTATTTAAATAAATTTATACATAAAAAATATTTTTGATTAATGTGTACCAAAACTTGGTTCAGGAGATATAATCTATATTTTCTTCCTCTCTGGCAGGTAGGCCATATCAAATATGATTATAATAAAATAATTTTGGAGATTAATGGCATAAAAGACTCCCTTTTTACAGTGAGTTTAATGAGATGGTGGGTTAAGCCTCCCCAGGTAGCCACTGGGAGTTTCTTGGCCTGGTTGAGGGTCAAAATCTGTCCTTGTCCTGGCTGAGGTTTAGTGCCCTGGTTGGCAATTGTGTACTCTACTTGAATATCAATGGAAAAAATTCTGGGTTCCATGGCTGGGTGGTACTTCAAGGGTAGTTGCAGTGATTCCAGGAGTGCCCCTGTAGGTGGCTGCCAGGGACACTGGGCCAGGTGACTGTTGGGATTACAGTAAGATAATCATTACATTTAATGCCCAAACTAGGACACTTTGGAGAATAAAGGGTGGAGGCGTATTTAAATAATTAAAATGTTATAAGTATTGAAACATAAAAAAGCATTACATGCCATAAAATAAATATGTGTGATTTTATAACATATAATAAATGAAAACACCAGAGTAGCAAGGACATTCATACTACTCTCTCTAAGCCCTGCGGCAGGACTTTTCAGCCTCCCATGAACGAGCCTATAATTTCCCAGGTTTTCCACTGACCCTGTCAACTGAGGGCCTGCTGTAGCAAAAGGGCTATTGGAGCCAATCTTCTGTAGAATTTTAGAGAACAAGGTGACCATAGCTGATATGTGGGTTCCACCTCTATCTCTTGAAATTGTTGAAAGAATTAAATTGATTGGGATAATGTGTGGAAAATGCCTACGGTCCTGCCGATCTGAGTGCCCCAAAAATGTCAGCTTCCTTTTCCTTCTTTTCTCACCACTCGCCGCAAGCTCACACAAGATTCACACAGACTCACTTCACCTTATCTTTATTATAGTTAGTGGTTCACACATTTGTCTTTCTAGACTCAAAGCTCCTTGAGTACAGGTCCTTTTTCGTACATCTTTTTATCTACCCAGGACTCAGCACACTGTTGGACCACAGAAAAGAAATGTTGGCTAATTGATGTTTCTGACGCTCCCCAAGGAAGGGCCTGCTTTTCTACCCATCCTGCTTAAAAAAGGAGAAATAATGTATAGTAGAGGATGGCAATCCGCTGGGGTTTTGAGCTTGAGGGCACTAAGTGTTAAAGGCATGTGACTTTCTTTGTTCAGATGGACACTGCCAGCTTCTCATCTATAACTTGGTTTCCTGAGTAGGTCTACTCCCCAGGCACCCAGTTCACTGTGAAGAACAGTCTAGGTTTTTTAGCTACTAATAGATCCATAAATAGGAATTCATTTGAACCTATATGTCCTTGCTCTCCCAGGCCCTCGATGTGAACCAACACATTCAAACCTCTGAGTGAGCCATGCTGAGACTCAGAACATGAAGCAGAAAGATCAGGGCCAGGCTCTCTGAGCCCAATCTGCTCATCCAAGTCTCCAGGATATTCTGACTCGGCACTCTTATACCCTTTCACAGGTTGAAATAACAGTGCCACCACGCGCTTTTACTCTTCAAGGGCATCATTAGTCCATGCCAAATATCATTTTTGTCTCTGGGTTTTCAGTTATTTGGGGTTTTTTTTTGCCTAAATTTCTATAATAGTGTAAATAAACACATTGTTGAATAGCACTTTGTAATTCATATAATCTACTATCTAGGTAGAAGGTATTATTATTGCTATTGCCAGTTGTGAGGAAAATGGGGCTTAGAAAGATTAAAAGATTTGCTTGTGGTCAGTAAATGGTAGAACCAGCCTTTTTATTTTTTTTTCTCCAAATCAAATGCTCTTTCCACAATGCCACCTGCCTCCATATACATATTGTGCAAAGATATTTCTAATCCCTCTAATGAAAACTTTAAGTTGAAAATGTGTTAGTTAATATCCTAGAAATGCTTCCTTTAATAAATATAATAAAAATTAGATAAGAATTTAGTGAGAGGATATTCCATTGCTTTACTTTATGTAATTATTGTCTATTTTTTATGAGTATGACTTAGATTCTAGGTTTATTGGACATTTTTAAATGCACGTTCCAAAGTTCAAGTCTATTTAAAATTTTCTAGGCTGCTTTGATTTGTTTCTGGGTCATGATTGCTGTTTGCAGACATTGTGAATCTGGAATCATTGAAAGGTTTTATTAATGAATCCTTCTCAAGATGTTCATCAGTGAAAATAGCACAAATGCATATGGATGTTAGTCTCTGGGTAGCAAAGTATGTCATCATGCCCAGAGTCCCAGAAGACCTGAGAAGTTTGGCAACACCTATACCCCTTTCTTAGGGGACCTGATTTAATGTTGTGTATTTTTTTCTCCAAGCAGACATATGGGTGAAATCCTGCCAGTGAAAGGAAGTAAGGGAACCATTGGACCTAGAACAGTGGATTAGAAACATTTTAATATTAGTCAAAGGCAAACAGAAATAACAACAGATTTTGATTACTGATTTTTTTTTTTTACCTTACCTGCTCCTTTGACTCTGTGTAGAGAGGAATCTTGACTTATGCTCTGGAGAGGAATAGTACCTTCTTTTCTTTATTTTTTCAATTTCCCTCTCTTT
Source organism: Monodon monoceros (assembly GCF_005190385.1). NCBI lineage: Eukaryota > Metazoa > Chordata > Mammalia > Artiodactyla > Monodontidae > Monodon > Monodon monoceros. Next base: position 97,062,028 of record NW_021703767.1, on the reverse strand, counting down.
GCTTTCCGTTGTAAAATATTCTTAAAACCATGGAACAAGATATATTTTGGGGCTTCCCTGGTGGCGCAGTGGTTGAGAGTCCGCCTGCCGATGCAGGGGGACGCGGGTTCGTGCCCGGGTCCGGGAAGATCCTACATGCCGCGGAGTGGCTGGGCCCGTGAGCCATGGCCGCTGAGCCTGCGCGTCCGGAGCCTGTTTTCCGCAACGGGAGAGGCCACAACAGTGAGGGGCCCGCGTACCAGAAAAAAAAAAATATATATATATATATTTTGCTATATCTCTTTTTTCTTAAACTATTCTTCCCTATTATAAAAAGGATATATGTTTCTTACAGAATATTTAGAAAATAGAGATTTTCAGAAAAGATTGTATGGTGAGTTTTCATATTACCCTCCTCATCCTCTCCAGAGATTTTGTAGTGGTAAATAGACTATACTTTTTAAATTAAGTAAGAATAGCCAAACTTAAAAAAAAAAAAAAAAGACAAACTTTTCCATATTAAAGAAAAAAAGACACAGAATCACAGAGTTGTTAATGGCTGTGGATGGAGTTGGCTAAAGTCAGACATTGGGGGCTCCAAGTCTGGGAACCGGCAAGACACCAAGAATTGGACTTAGAGACTGAAATAAGCAAATGGTGAGTGTATTAGTTTGTTAGGGCTGCCATAACAAATGACCACCAACTGGGAGGTTTAAACAACAGAAATTTATTGTGTCACAGTTCTGATGGCTAGCAGTCTGAGATTTAAAGTGTCAGCAGGGCCATGCTGAAGGCATTAGGGAAGGATCTGTCCCAGGCCTCTCTCCTAATTGTCATACTTTGTTGGCAATATATGGTGTTCGTTGGCCTGTAGAAGCATCATGCTAACCTCTGCTTTCACCATCACAGGACACTCTGTGTACATGTCTTTCTTTTCACAAGGCATTCTTTTTGTGAAGGTTGTAAATACTGGATTAGAGGCCAACCCTACTCCAGTATGATCTCACCTTAACTAATTACATCTGCAACAACCCTATTTCCAAATAAGATCACATTCTGGGGTACTGGGCGTTAGGGAGAAGCACAATTCAACCTATAACAGGAGAGTACCAAGGTCAGTCTCCTGGCAGGAAACCAGAAGCCAGGAAGGTATTTCCGTACCTTTGAAAGGAGGCTGACTAGAGCTGCTTGTTCAGAAACTGTGTCTGTGGTAGCCCCATTCCAGGAATGTACGTGCCCTAATGCAACACCAGCTCTGGAGGGTCCAGGTGTAGGTGACCCCAAAACTGATAGATGGAGAGGAATGAGCTCAGAGAGACAGCAAAGGAAGTAAAATGCTTTCATAAGAATTGAAGTTGCCAACCAAAATTCTAAAGCCCATGGGGAAAAAAATCAGTATTAAGGAAGAGAGCTAAAAAACTCAACAGTTAGTAGATGAATTTAGTTTCATCAACAAAAAATAATGTACCAGCCATAAATGGCTTTTAAATAAGTATGTTCAAGATCATCAGAAAGAAAAAGAAAGGAATACTTAAAACAAACAGTGAAACAAAAATTGGCAGATGTGAATCTGAAAAAGGGGTCATGAAATAAAACTCATAGAAACTGTGCATATGTGTGTGTAACTTAAGAATTAAAAGTTAGTTCTGAAAGTTCCACTTAGCACATAGTCAAATGGTATGAAGAGATGAAAAATTTGAAAACAGAGTTAAGATGTATAGATGTTATATTGAGGTTTCAATATCTGTATATTAGGAGTCCTAGAAATAAGGGAGAAAGGGCAGAGAAGTAATATTTGAAGAGATAATGGCTGAAAAGTGTTTTTCCAGAATTAGAGAAATGTACGTATTTTCAGATTGGAAATGAACACTAACTATTGTAGAATTAATTTAAATTCATACCTCTCTACATGATAGTGAAACTTCAGAACATCATGAATAAAGAGAAATTTCTAAAAGCAACAAGATAGAAAAGACAAATAGCTTAAAATGAGAGATGATTTGTCATAGTAGAATCTAAAAAAAAAAAATGGAGCAAGATCTTCAAAATGGTGAAGAAAAAATATGCAGTAAATCTTCATTATTTGTGAATCCACCAACTCACTAAACGTTCCTTTTAACCCCCAAATCAATACTCCCAGTGCTTTCCCAGTCATTTGAGGACATGCACAGAACAACTAAAAATTTGAGTCACCCAATGCATATGTTCCCACCTGAGGTCAAACAAAACAACACTGCCTTCTTGTTTAGCTTGCAACTGTAAGCATGTAAAAGAGTGTTCTTTTTGCAGTCTATTTAATGCCACATTTTTCATAAATTTGTGCTTTTAGTTGCTGATTTTGCTGTTCAAAATGGTCCCAAAATAGATATCAAATATGGTGTCTTTAGGCAGAAACACACATAAAACAATGTTATGTATTGATTGGTTGGTGAAAATGTTGTAAACAGAGGCTTGCAGAAAGCTAACCTAATATTCCCCCTTGGAACAATGATTAAATCTCCCCTAGGAATTAAAATCCAAAGAATCAAATATATTCTTCTTATACTTGAACAAGGCATCACATTCCTAGCAAGAAACCAAAAAAGAGTAACTTACCACATGGACACTCTATTAGCTTGATTGTATCACCTAATGTTTAAATAATTTTGGATTTATATTTATTTCCCACATTGTCATATATGTAACGAAGAGCCCATCTGTAAGAAACGTCTCATTTTTTCATTGACCTAGGGCGGGCATCACCTTTCTTGGGCATTAATTGTTGTTTAGAGATTTTCTTATACTTCAAATTTAAAAGAAATTACCTTAATAAAAAGCACTGGCTGTATTCCTTTTGGACTGTGTATGCCTTCGTTGGCATTTTTCTACTTCCAAACAGTATTAAGACTTCTGCAAAACCCAGAGAGAGGGCACTTGTTTAGCTGCTAACAAGAAGCAGCTGTTTTCCATGGGAGATCAATCATTATTTTCTGTATTTCTTATTTAATAACCTGGTTTTCAACATGTGTCATGTCCTGCTGAGGGGAGGTTCAGGGGGCCTGTCATGTAACAGAACTGGACACAGCTTGAGTTTTGAAACTGCAGACCTTCAACTGAGAAAAGGAGTCCAACATTTTCTTCTTTAATGATTTTGCTATTATAATAATAAAGGGTTTTACAGAGACAAATAGAATGTAGATGGAACTCTATTGGGTAGAAATTTTGTATATGTGGGGATAGGGCAGACCTCAGGGAAATTCCTAAGTTCTCTGTGTTACTTCAAGCTTATTTGTTGTTGTTACTTCTATGTTCTCCTCAGGATAATACTTTCACCTTTATCAACACGTGCCAGAGCCCCAGTGGTCTCCACCTTATCAAAAGCAGAATAGGGAAGGATATGCTATCACTGATTTAATTCCTAGTATTACTAGAGGTAAACTCTCCCAGAGAATTCTATTTAATTTTTATCAGCTTGTCTTTGGTTAAAGGGATTTCAGACATTCTGAAGTAGGAGAGAATTTGGATGAATCCTCCTGAAACCCCCTTAATAATAAGGAAAATAATAAAAATAATAATAGAAGCGAACATTTGTTGACTTTTCACTAGGTACCAGGCGGTATGCTATTGACTACTTTTATCCTTAAGACGTACCCATGGGTTAGGCCCTATTACAAAGCTGCAATTTTACAGATGGTACAATCTCAGTGACCTTAAGTTACCCGTAGCCTCAGCATCACCTGGGAAGTTGTTATAAATGCATATTCTCAGCCCCCCACCCCCAGACCTAAAGAACCAGAAACTGAGGAGTTAAAACAGCAATCTGCTTTAGTAAATTCTCCGGGTAAGTTGGATGTCCTAAAGCTTGAGAACCACTGGCCTAAACATGTGCCTTTCCAATGGAACTTCTCACAGGGGTCTTTTTTGCTTTGTGCTGAATAGCAGGGGGCTGTGCCATGTTCCGATCTGTGTCCTAGTGCCAACAGATGTGCCTGCATCATGAGAGGTATTCAGTCAATACACACTTTATAGTCGTGGGTCAATCTGTAATGATTCATCCTAGGTAGCTCTGAGGGTGACAAGATGATTTGATAATTCACAAGCCCACTTTATCTAGATGTGTTTTCCCTTCTTACAGGTAGAAAGATCTGTAATTCCTTTCAAGCAAATATCAGGCTACTGAGACACCAGGGTCAGTGTGTAATGATGGGGTTTTCACTTGTAAATTGGAGCATTCTTCTTAAGACCTCGAGGCCTGAGCAGTGCACTTGATTCACTGTGTTTGTACTTTGACAGAGTGGGTGTCAGGAGTAGGGGAGAGGGCTTCTACTATATTCTATGTATTCAGGGAGTCACAAACAAGCAGAAAAGTTGTGAATACACAAAGCAGATAAGCATTAAAGCTTAAAATATGAATTTAAAGCAATAAGAGAATCCAAATTATAAAGCAGATCATAATTAATAAAAAAATTTATGCAGGTAGTCATGAAAGTTGTAGACTCTGGTGTTGTGTCCAGAGCACTAGAATAAGGAGCCTCATTTTGTCTGTAAAATGCCCTACCTACCTCATCATTTTATTAAGAGAATCAAAAAGCATAACACACAGACCATTCTGCTGTAACATGTGTTCCTAAAAACATTCACAGCCCTAAAAATAATGCAACTTTAAAAACAAGAAGGGCACAGCACTAAAAACAAATGCAACTTTATAACCTGAGCTCTATCTAAAACAACCAAAATGTTAAAAATACTACTGTGGTTTAAAAGACCACTTAAATTCCTGAAAAGGAAATCCTGCAATAAATATAGGATGTTACCTTAGAGAGAGAGAGAGAGAGAGAGAGAGAGAGAGAGAGAGTAGATAGATAAGAGGGGAGTACAAAAGTGCCAAAGCTTTTAATTTATGAGGACAGATCAAAAAACACCATGTGCATGGGTAAGTGCTTTCAAGAGCAAGCAGGTGGCCAACAAAAGTTAAGAGGAAGAATATAGAATGAATGGGTATTGCTTATAGCACCATAGTCCGCAACCACCCTTTCTGTGTTTCAGTTGTGTAGTGTGTATTTCACTCCTGGTACTTACTGGGACAAAACAGTAACATGCTGTAAAAAATTCAAATCTGAACCAATGCATTAAATTGATCTAATTCCATTATATACCTATATCTTATCAGCTAATTCTCCTTCTGAGAACACTTGTAACTAAACAGGCTGTATTTGAAAGTATTGTAAAGTACAGTATACAAGTAGCTAGTTTCATTGGCATTATTTTGTTTATAAAGAAAGGCCCAACATAACCAAAATCATCTGTGCAATCAAGGCATCTATGAATTTTTCATTAAATCTTTTACAACATGCAAATGGTAGGGTGCTGAATGACTTAAGGAATATTAGCCAAATGAACTATTTGTAGTCTTTGAATTCTATTCTCAGTGATTGGGATGTATCTGTGGATAAAGCAATCAGTTAATATACCACTGCTTATAAAAATTCTATAGTGATACCAAGATAATCTTGATATCTCTAGGAATTAGGCATTTTGAATAACCAAGCTTTCTAGAGGTATTTTTATGTTTATTCACAAAATCTTTTTAATTTGATGGAAAGTTTTCTAAATTAAAATTAGAGGATGTGAAAATAATACATTGCAACAGTAAAGACAGGAATGCCTTTTCTTGTTGCCATGGCCTCAGAAGTCCAGAAAGTAAGAAAGGGCTTCTCCACCCATTCCTTCATCTTGTCTGCTTTCCCCCACCTTCAGGTCTTACTTTTAGACCACAAAGCTCATTAAAAATATAAATAATACATTGGAATATTAAGGAGTAATTTTGAAAATATACTTACAACATGAGAAAATGATTCTGATACACTATTCAGTGAAAAAAATCAGAGTACAGATTTGTACAGCATGATTGAAATCTATATTGGAAAGAAAATATAGCAGATATAACTAGAGCCTCAAAAAGCTAGTGATGGGATTTTGCCAGGTTGAAGACCAGATGATTGGCATGAGATGGGAGAACTTTGCCTAGCAGAAAAAAAAGGGGAGGGGGTGGCAGAACGAGCGTTTCCTGCAAGGATGCCTTGAAGAAAGATCCAAGGAAATGGAAGGATAACTTGGAGTTCACCCTAAGGGCCACTACCTGATAGATAGATGTATGTTCACAGAGATTGAAAAATACATAAAGCAGAAATTAGACATGGATATAGCTAGAGATATAGGAGCTGAGAAAGAAATTCATAAAGATAGAAATACAGATCAGATATGTGAGACTAGAAATAAACACACTAAAATGTTAACATACTCTCTCCCAATAGTGGTTTTATGAGATATTTAATTTCCTTTTTAAAAATCCTTTTTTGTAATACCTACCTTTTGATGATGGTAATATGTTACTTTTAGAATCATAAAAATATTTTTTAAAGTTTATGCATGAGGTAAGTGTGGGGGAGGAAAAAAGTCTTTCTCTATCCTTTTTAGGTTCTTCTGGCTGGTATAAAACTTAAACTGCCGTGAGAAAAATTAAAGGAAAAAATCAAATTTAATTGCGTACGTACGGGGGGTTCCTTGAGAATATGAGGCCCAAGGACAAGTTAGGCAATTGAGGCTTGTATGCCATCTGAGAGAAGGAGAAGGAGGTAGGGGTTGGAGACTTCAAAGGGGAGGAAGGCAATTGACATGGAGATAGGAAAGCAAATGTTTGCTAAAAAATGTTTGCTGGGCCGTGCAGAGACGATGGGACACAGAATGGACTTTGGTCTCCAGGCCCTGCAGACTTCCCCCTACCACACCTAGCCCATATTTTTGTATTGATATCTCTGGTAACAGTGCTTTTTCTGTACCAGGCACTTTACCTAAGTTATTTTAGGCAGTTAAGAAGGAGGTAAAAATAAAGACTTCCTGAGCCTTTTGTTACTTAAAAAAGATCATCTGCAAATAGTTCTCAAGCCAAAGAGACGCGTTTTAGGGAGGCAAGTTTTGTTCCCCTACATAAGCTTGAGTAAGCATAGAGTAAGGCCCCATTTCCTTAGATGAAGACAGTGTAAGCTCTAGGTTTTAAAATTCTAATTGCTACTTTTCTTGATGAAGAGAAGGTTCTACTATGTCACACTCTACAGGAATATTAGTGCTGGCTGATACACAATGACATATGTATTAAACGAATTTTAGGCTATAAAACTTTTAGGTGTACCAGGCTGTTTATATTTTGCCTTTTATTATAAAAAATGCACATATGTATAGAGGCTGCTTAAGGGTAAAAGATAGTAAATAACCTCTGGACAATAATTTCTCATGAGTCATTTCTTTAGATTTTATCCTGGAATCCAACCATTAATCTTGGTCTTCACTTCTTTATTGTCTCATTGAGCTCATTGACATAGTTCAAAAGAGTAAGTAAATTTCAGAATGAATAGTACCAACAACATCAGAAAGAGAATCTTAGTAAGCTAGAAACCAACCAAGAATTTATCAACTGGAGTTGTCTGTGTCTTTCATTTTATGGCAGAGATAGGAATAGAGAAGGAAAGTGAATTAACCCTTTCTGCTGTTCCTTAACGTTTCAGAAAATGAGTATATAAAAAGACTCAATATCTCCATCCCTTAGAGGTGTTGTCAGGGTTTTTAGAAAAGTATTCTAAGAGGATAGATAAGATCATCTTCTCTTATCTTGGATGAGATGCTGATGAGCAGGTAAACCGTATTCACTGTATTGCAAACTAATTTGCTTCTCCCTTTCTGTGTTTAGAAATGTTTTTAAGACCAGTTTCTACCTTACTCCTTTTATTCCCCGTATTAATTAAAAATAATTATGTTAAGGTCTTGAACATTGTGAGTTGGTATGAAGGAGTAAACAGTAGCTTTTTTTTTTTTTTTTTTTGCGGTACGCGGGCCTCTGACTGTTGTGGCCTCTCCCGTTGCGGAGCAACAGGCTCCGGACGCGCAGGCTCAGCGGCCATGGCTCACGGGCCCAGCCGCTCCGCGTCATGCGGGAGCCTCCCGGACCGGGGCACGAACCCGCGTCCCCTGCATCGGCAGGCGGACTCCCAACCACTGCGCCACCAGGGAAGCCCAACAGTAGCTTTTTAATATTCAAGTTGCTCCTAATAGAAAGAAAAAGGTTTCAAAAATTGATAATAGAAAGATTCAGCATATTCCTTTTGAACTGACATTTTGATAATGTATGATTTAAGTTGGAAAGATGTGCATTAAATTTCTGTGAAAATATTCATGAGAATATTAGACGTACATTGTGATGTAAGAATATTTAAAAGTAATCTAAACTATTTTTCTGGGCTCAAAATGTGTTTCTGAATAATTAAATTTGTCAAGCCCTGTTATTAGATTTTTAATAAGGGAAAGAAAATGGCACCAAATATTAAAATTTACTTTCATATAATATATTTAAAATAAATCTTTAATATTCTAACTATATAATTTTTGTACTTGTATCAAATGTTATTACTTTTATTTTAAGAATTTTTTGAGAGAACCTTGAATGTATTGTGTTCAGAGTTTATTACAATTATAGTTCAACTTTTATAATTGGAGATTTACATAAAACACTCATCAGGCATTTGCAGTAAGTCAAAATACTGTAATGGCAATTCCAATAAGGAAAAAATTATAGTCCTTTTCTCCTTGGAACATAAATTAATAACTAGAAATTGAGAAAATGTATCTTTCCCTTATATGGCTTTCCAATCAGTTTAAACAATTACATCTTTAGTTAAAAGTGCATTCACAGCTCATAATTTTTTTGGATTTCCTCTTCAAGAAAAGCCTTTTCTTAGGGAAGTTTTGACAACTTACATTTTAAGTTTCTTGATGTTGAGGGCTGAGTATTAATATTTTGTGTCTTCCACATAACCTCACACAGTGTGATTACTAGTAATTATCTCTTTCTTGACTCATTTAACCAGAAATTTATCTGCCATTATTATTTCCAAAAATGAATTTTAAAATAAAGTCTACAGTTTGGAATGTTTCTTAACTATGTCTATTAAAAATAACTTTTTCTAGATGTTGTTTTATGTATCTCTTGGTTAAGAATTTGACCCTCTTTTGCTGTGTTTTATTTTCTTCAGTTATAACACCTATGGTTATCTAGGTTTCTAAATGCAGGCTTCCACCACTGATGACCTCGGCACTTACTTTCAAGTATCAGTAATTTTACTTACATTTAATAGTGATAAACATCTAGTCCTTATTACACTTTTATCTCTCTTTATTATAAACATACTTTGCTTTCACCTCATGACAGCAAATTCAATAATTTCCCCCCAAAGATTCCTTCTCAAAAATTAATAATAAAATGTTGTTTCACAGAAATACATTACAAGTTCAGAAATATGTTAAATATTCACAAAAATATGAAGATAAAAATTATTTCCAACATTCACATTTCACCACATTTTTGAAATGTTTTTTCTGGTGAATTACTTTGTTTCAAATTTGATTTCTTGCCTGATTTTTAAGTCAACCGTCACAAGGTAGGTTCCCAGGAATCAGACTCTGAGATGGAGATTAACGTGCGTGAATTTTATTAGAAGGTACCCTAAGGATCAAAAAGTGTGGAAAGCAAGGAAGGGAAACAGGATTTGGCAGAAAGAAGAAAGCGGTGTGTGATGCAGTCACACAAAATATTCAGCGGAACTCATGGGAAGTTCTGAAACTAGGATGGTCCTTCAGAATTGTGCTGACTGGGGGCCAAGGCCTGGGTTTTATACTCTGCAAATTCAATAATTTCCCCAGTCTTTGGATTTGGGCTGCCCCCAAAAGGGGACATATCCTTGGATAAAGAGGCTGTCTTCAGCAGACGTAGTTCCTGAAGAGGGATGGCAGCTGAAGGCTGTGTTCTGGCAGCACTCCTGGCACCTAGTGTGTAAATCCTTCATTCCTAAAGGGGGCTCTGGGTGGCATATCGTAGCATCCAATACGGTAGTCTACCACGAGCAGAGCTGGACATGTTCACTGCATCTACATCAAGCTGTTTTGAGCTGAGCCGCTCTCACAGCCCTGGCACACGAAATCATTGAGCAGATGCTGCTTTCTTTTCCTACCTCTTCACTTCCCTGACATTTTACCTTTCTTTGCATATTTAGAAGACCAGCTAGTGATGTGCTTTGTTTTCTCAGCTTTTGTGTATTAAAAATCAACACGAAGACTGCAGATAGATTTAACTGACAAGGAGTCTGTTATATTGTTCTCTATGTGTAGTTCCTCTAAAAGTGTTCAGTAGACCTTAATATAGTGTCTCTTTTGACCTTGTTTAATTTGAATGGACACTTTTAATTAGAGCCTGCAAAATTCCTAAATGTGCCATATGGTTTGCATAAAAGATTAAGAATAGAAAGAAGGGTAATTATTGTCTGTGGAATAGCTAAAAGAATATTCAACTAGCCAACTATCAAATGTGATTCAGATGTAAAAGAAGCTGAAGGAACAGTGATCGGTTTTGAACTACATATGATAATTCTTTTCTGGCCTTTATATTTTCTATAGAATTTGTGGGTAAGACCTTAATACAAGTAGTGAATAGGCACCCCCTAAAAACTTATGTGTTTTATAATGATCAGATGTAACTTCTGTCACGCGTTTGTAGCAGTTACTTACGAACATTAAACCTTGAAAGGAGCATTTGCTCTCAGATTATATCAAAATTCTGAAAAATGTTAAATGTGGATTAAATATTGATGTTCTTTCCTTAAGTTCAGATTTTGAAATATGGGAAATAGGCTTTGCCTGTGAACCATCTTAAGTTACTGAGGAAGTTTAAAGAAACCCTAGACAAGGCTTAGTTATAGCTATGATATTAGATATAGAATATGTAATATTAGAAATAGAAATAGAAATTGGCAGCCAGGTGCCACTGGTGATTTCAGTTACCAGTTTTGGAGACATAATGCATGTAATTTTTAAAATATAGGAGTGATTCATTCTGATTATAGTATGTATAAATAGAAAAGAGAAAGTGCAATTCTCTCTTTAGTAACCTTTCTACCCTTTGTGCTTTCCCTTCTCTTTAGGTAGACTTAATCACTGGTATCAGTTCTGCGTGCATCCTTAGTGGTCTTCTTCTAAGCGTTATATGGATCTGCATGAATATATCTGTGTATATATTCATAAATCCTAAATATTTGCATAAATGCATATGCATATATATACATGTACACATATATATGTATACATTCATATAATGCCATATATATTGTTCAGGAACTTTCTCTCTCTCCCACTCCTCTCTCTTATTTAGCATTATGACATCGATGTATTTTCACGCCAGCCCATTTAAATAGAACTTTTTATTTTAAAATTGTTGCATAGTATTCTATAGGGTTGATTTACCAGTTTTACTTAACCAGTTTAAAGCATGTAGATAAGTGTTCTTTGAAGCTATCTTTATTTGATTTATTACAGTTAATTTATTTTATTAAATAGATGGATAATTTTTATTTCCTTCTAAGATCAAAGTAATATATTTTTCTCCATTTTTGATGCTTAAATTTTTCAAAACATAAAATATTACATTGTTATTTATATATTTCTTAAGACTAGGATATTCATTATAAAATAAACTTACTATGTTTTAAAAAATACTTTTAAATCCTTCTTTTTCATATGTTTCGTTTCTCTGAAGCAGCCTCTTCTGTGCTTTTCCTTTTTTCTGAGAGTGTAGTAAGTTCCTCTATGACATTGTGTAATATGTAATAACAAATGCCAGGTTCTTCAAAACTAGGCGCAATCCTATAAATTAAAGTCTACCTCCAAATAAAGTTTGTATTTGGGGTTAAACTTCCCATTTTTGAGACATGCATTATAAAAACCTGACCTACTGGAGCCCATTCTTCCAATTTCTAATCAATGTCCATTCAACCAGAGCAATAACTGCTTCATAAGCTAAATTAGAGTGCCTTCTTACAGCTGATAATTCTTGGTACAGCCTCTTGAGCATCAAGTGCGAATTTCAAGGGAATCCGTCCCTAGACAAATTCAGCCTTATCAGCCTGAATCCAGACAGCTTTTGCTTCCCTTTGAATGCAACTCGCCTGTACCTTTCCATCTCTTTCATTTGTGCTGCCTTTGTGAATCCACAAAATCATGTTCAGAACACTAGTGGAAGAAAGAGCATAGGGGCCAGGACACATGCTTTCTTTACTAAAGCACTTCAGCCCCAACATGTTTGTCTTCCTTGTTCAATTCTCAGTGAGAACCTCATCTATGTCCTGTTTGCCTGCAGTCAGAAACTCTTAAATGATAAACCTGGAAATGTATTTTCCTTACACTGTCACGTCAGGTGCTAATCGAGTTCTCCCTTTTAAAATCATATCCACTCTCTAAAATGAATGACTTAAATCTAAGTCCATACTGTGACATTTGTTGGAATATTTCTAACATTGTCAGCTGTATCCTTGGCATCTGTGACTCTTTTGGATTGAAGATATGTCGCTTGATAAATAAGTTGTCCTATTAGATCTCTTTTATGTTAAGCAAGGTATCTTTTTTCAGTATGAGTACTTTTGTTTATATTCATGTATAGTATCGTTAATTTATTAATAAATCTCTCTTAGGCTATCTACTATGCCCAAGATACTACACTAAGTACTAGGGGTCATTTATTTATTTATTTTTTTGCGGTACGCGGGCCTCTCACTGTTGTGGCCTCGCCCATTACGGAGCACAGGCTCCGGACGCGCAGGCTCAGCGACCATGGCTCATGGGCGCAGCCGCTCCGCGGCATGTGGGATCTTCCCGGACCGGGGCACGAACCCGTGTCCCCTGCATCGGCAGGCGGACTCTCAACCACTGTGCCACCAGGGAAGCCCTAGGGGTCATTTATTTTAGACCATATAAAAATAGTTATAGGCAGCATGGTATGAAGGAGAAGGAGCACTGGATGCAGCATCGGAGACTATGGGTTTGCATCCTCACTTTGACCTTTAAATGCTGTCAGATTTGGGCCAAAGTACTTAACCTGTAATTTTTGGATGTGATAGCAGAAGTACAGTTCTGCCAATGCATCTAATTTACATGACTAAACTGAACATTTCACGTCTCAGTCAAAAGTATCTGCATTTGAATTACCTCATTGATTTTGAGATTCCTGAAGGACTTCTTAAATAAAAGAAGACAGGCACTGAAGAAATCTCTTGTAGGAAAAAGACAACATTAATCCCAATGGAGAATTCCAGTCTCTACTCTGAAAAACATGCATTACTTGTAGGCCCAGAAAATGAAATATTCCGACTTCTGGTATGTTCAGATCTTTACTGGGCATTCTGTTAAACTTCCGTTTGGTGAGTGATAGGATGGAGAGGAGAAAATACCCAGGACTGGGAAGAAGTAGTCAAGAAAGGGAAAGAGAATCACTGAAGTGCCAGGACAGCAAATCTAAGGTAGGAGAGAGAACCGAGCAGGGAGCTGGTCAGTGCTATCCACATCTACAGAAAGGTCCAAAGTACTAGGTCCACGACTACTAGGCAATCTCAGGTAACCTTTGATCAGGCGGTTTTAGCAGTATGATGAGTGAGATGGCCTAACTGCCACAGGAGGTCAACGAAGCAGGGACAGTAACAGTTGGGCCGCTGGCTTTTGGAGTTGGAGGAGTAGCCAAATGGTAAAGACAGGGACTGGAAAATGGAAGACACAGGGAAAAATAACCGATGACAAGGGAGAGAGGAAGAGTTAAGCTCAAGGCTATAACTGATGTTATGAAGGCTGAAGGATGGCAATGGAATCAGATTGAGGGCATCATGTAGAAAAACTGATTTTAGAACCCGTAAACAGAAGAGGAAGAGAAGTGGAAATAGGAGGCATTTTGTCATAGAAAGAGGGAAGTCAAAGGGGTTCTCATCAACTAGCTCAGGGTTCACAATAAGATCAAAGGGGAGCAGCTCTTGGAACCTGAGCAATGTGTGCAGGATGACCTACATAGGTCCCAGGGTCCACTGCAAAAATGAAAATGTGTAGTTATTGTTCAAAAAGTAAGGAAAAAGTGTTATTGTAGGTACTAAAATATAAGGCTTTTTTTTTTTTTTTTAATAATCTCTCATCCTATCAGGGTGTTTATTGCTACCATGCTCCTCGGCATGGGGATACTTGGTGAAGTGCAGATACTCACACAGGCCCCATTGTCCTGCCTTGCAGCTAAGCATGTGTGTGCCTGAGAACCCACACAGTGCCCTGGTTGGGGGCCAGAAAGCCAATCTCTCCTGCCTACCTGCTTACAACCTTACCCAACATGGATGGGCAAAGCCCAAGGGTTCTCTGTGCTTGGACATGCTCAGTACTGGATCAGGGCTGAGTGGGAGACTCAACCCTGCAAAGTCATCCTCCAGGTGTGCTCTGTGGCTGCCAGCCTGGAGTGTGGCCAGCTGCTGCTAAATCTTGCCAAGATGTCATGGAGAATGTTCACCGAACCCTAACCCTCTCCCAACCCATGGTCAGGCCCTCACTGAGGGGTGTGGGCAACAGAGAGTAGCAATGGTCACTGGGTACAGGTGGGGAAGGGCAGCCTGGAGGAACCATTCCAGAGAGAAGGGGAGTTGGTAGGAGATGAAAAGATGTGTGAGTTGAGGTTCCAAGTCCTTGGATCATGCCCTATTGTCCCACCCAACTTCACCTACAAAACACAAAGGCCAAGTTAAAGTATTAGATATTTCAAAATGGTGGACGTAGAACGTTAAACTCTAAACACTGGGCCCTTCTGAGCCCAATGCCCTTTGCCACTGTAAGTGTCACACGCCCTTGAAGCTGCCTCTGAGTATGTGTGTGTGCATGGGTGCATGTGTGTGTGTAACATAAAAAGCTTAGAATATCCACTGTAGAATTCAATAGGGCATCAGCATGAGCAGAATTGTTTGTGAGAGTTCCTCAGTAATGCTCACTTTGGTTGCTGTCTTTGGTGGAAAAGTAGAGTAAGTAGATGGTAGAGCCATATTAGGATTTTCATGGACCCCAAGGCATTTTTGCCTTCATGGACGCTTTCAGTCACACAAAAAATTTTAATGTATACTTTATGATTGCAATGATATAAAAATTCTATCTTAAAATATTTTCTTCAACCTAAAAGGTTATAGTATTAAAACATTTATGTGGGCCTCTAAAAGTATTATGGGTCCCAGGCACTGTGCCTAACAGATAAGTTGACCCCTGGTGGATGGTGATTGTCATTCAGAACTGGCACACGCATATGGGATGGGATCAGGCAAAGGATTCCGGAGAGCCAGTGAGGACAGCCTGAGATCCTGGCTGGGTGGAGAGACGTACAAGAAGTCCCTAGGGAATGAGGAATCTTTAGCTGAGGGATTGGAGCCACAGCAAAAGGAGAGGGAAGTAGCCAAGAGGAATGGATTAATAAACAAATGAAAGTCTGGAGTCAGAGTGGGAAATAGTCTAGGTTCTACGGTGTTGAAACTTTCAAAAAATGAAAAGGTTCAGAGCTTTGGTCTAGATAAAGGCCAGTCATGGGCCACGTAAGTGTTCATTTTTATGTTTAATTTTACTCATTGTATACACACAAAACGAGTTTTCTCAGGGGAAGAAACCTTTGCAGATGACTCTTAAATTTTAAAAAGGAATATACCTAAATTTTACTCTCCCAGTTCCAGTTTATTTGGCTGTGATTAAAGTCAGAAATGAGAAAAGGCAATATTGTTTTGTTCCAGTTGGGGCTTTTAAATATAATCAGTGCACCAGTTATTGTGAACAGGAATTTCAGGGTTTAAATTCAGCACATTTCTACTTAATTTACAAGTGCTAATGTTTCTGAGATAATTATAAGAAATATAATATCAGATTAGAGATGAGCTATTTTATAATAATGGAAGTCTCATTTAACTACAGGTTAAGTGACTACATTAAAAGGGAATACAATTATTTTAATGGATTTCTAATTAAATGCTTAAATCCTGGATTAACTAGAGGTGCCCTTTAATTTAAATTGATCTTTCTTGGAAATTTGGTTGAAAGCTGTTGGCAAAGAGAAAAAAAACTAAAAAAAAAAAAAAAGATTTCATCTTTAGTGTGTAATACTTTATGATAAATTGTACCTGTTTTGGTAAACACCAGACAAGGAAAGCTACAAAGAAAGTACAGGAGAATGTAACTTAATAATGGGTGAAAAACATAAACATATCTTTCCAGAAAGGAAGCATAACTTATAAACAAACGTAAAATGTTTATTCTCAAGAGCAAATTAAAGAAAGGTACCAATGTTACTAAATAAGAAAAGTAGCAAAATCTTGCATTGTTTTATTTGTACGATTGTGTTTATAATATTTTTTTAATGTTTTAAAATAACTTTCTCGGATGGAAAAAATACATAATTCATTTTTTTCCTTCCAAATGATTTGTATGTGGTAATGTTACATAAATACAAAAGGACAAGGGGGAGGAGAAGAAATAGGAGGAGAAAGAAGTCATAAAAAAGATAAAACAGTGAGCTCTCTGCGGATGTATAATCAGAGTATGAATAGCCATTTGTTAAAAATGTTGAAGGGACTCCTACCGTGTGTAGGAGTTGGGAATAGTTTATCTTTTAAAGTCCTTTCGAATCCTACAATTGCATAAATAAGTTATTCCTAGCATTTTAATAAAAAAGTTTACTAGAAAAGAAATAAAGGTGACCCTAGAAGTGGCACACACAACTTAACTACCTGCACAAAAGTATAAAGCAAACTCAAGCTTTTGTAATGTAAAGAGCAACTCAAGCGTCATATAGAAAAAGCAGTGCTTCTTTCCTAATATGAACAAAAGTCCATCGTGAGATTCTGTTTCATCTGGGTCACATGCCCTTCCTTGATCTAACCATGTGGTTAGGGAGACAGAATTCTCCGGGTGTCCCAGCTGGGGTCCTGGGCCCACCCTATAGTTTGATGGTGGTCATGGGACAGACAGGTGCCAACAGCCCTCACTCTGCCCCAGCCCACAAGAAAGGAGCTCTGTAATCACGGAAAAGAGAAGAGAAAAAAGTTTTTGTCAGATGAAATCCTTACTAGAACCCCCTAAAGTCATAATATCAGTTTGCCACATACATTTTTTTATCAGACTCCCATTCATGGTATGAATTGTGAGGTTTCTGGATGTATAAAATGGCCAGTTCCCTTTAGCTAGTTTGATAGTTGAGGCTGAGGTGTAGAGAGGAAGTCAACTAAAAGGGGTAGGGTTAATCAGAGGTAATAGAAAAGAGAGAGGCCAGTTTCTGAGCTCTGTTTCTGAGTCTTAATTCCTAGCTTCTGAATCCTCTTCTCACTCCATCAGCTGTCCCATGACCTAGAGCTGTCCAAGGCCCCAAAGCAGCCACTCTCCTAGTTTCTCTGCTGGCTGTCCCAGCTTGTGTGTCTCTCCTTCTCACTACCATTAAGGGATCTTACTCTTTCCTTGAATCTGATATGTGGGGACAAAGCTAATCAAAATCCACCCTGAGAGGAGAATGCCACCCTTACATTCACTTTCCCAAGAAAGTTTTCCCATTCACTCGTACAATCACTGGGCAAGAAAAGGCTCCCCATCTATCATCTATCTATCATCTATCTGTCTATCTATCTATCTATCTATCTATCTACCTACCTGTCTATCTACTTATCTATCTATCTGCCTATCTATCATCTATCACCAGGACCCCAGTGTGTATTCTGTCCTGTGTCCCAACACCTGGGAAAACATGCACCTTTCAAGCAGTGACCTCTACAGTATCCAGAGCTCCAGGTGCCCCTCCCCCCATTCAAGACCCTTAGAGTTAGGTATTCAAAGGTCTTTGAATAATTTCTAGATCAACCCAGTTATCACAATCAAGCAGGCAGTCAGCTAACCATTATTCATTACCTGCCTCTGATTCCCAAGCCCTGCTTTTGTCCTCACCTTTCCCATGGCCCCTCTTCTCCCTCTCTAGATGTGTCTCCACTCACCATTCATTTAGGAAACACTTACTAAGCACCATCTAAATGCTAGAGTTATGTTAGACCCCAATGAAAAGAGGAGAGGCAGAACCAGTCACTGTCCAAAAGATTAAAATCTCTCAGAGGATCATACCTTTCATTCTCCTAAGGGGTGAACCTTGAGTTTGGCTAAACATTTCTGTTTCTCTAACCGAATGCCTAGGGTGAATGCCTTATCCATTCCTGGAAATAATATCCTTAGCTCTCAGCCTACAGAGAGTTTGGCTCTTTCTTGAAAACTGGAAGAGAATGAATGTATTTGGACTGTGAGTTGAACTGGATGTAGAGAAAAGTAGCTCAGCAAAATAAACTAGATGAATTTTTGTTCAGCTCAGTTTTACTGGCTCACTCACCTTCCTTTGCCATTTGTGTGTGATATGATGAAGTACAAAGATGATGTTGCATATCATTAAGTGTATGTCAAGTTGATGTTTGCAGTAGGCTCTGTGTACAAGCTTTGTTTTCATTGCTTGCAGCTCCCTCACATAAAGAGACTGTGATGACAATATTGTATCACAATATACCAGAGCCTCATCACAGTGTGATCCTCAGGGATGATATTGGGTCATGTTATAGATAAGCAGCAATATAATAGATCCAAGAAGGCATGACCTTGGAAGCTCTGTTTTCAATAAGAAGAAAGAATAGGTTATTCTGGGCTTGGAAAAAATTTAAAAAATAGTCATCCCCAAAGGCTAACTTGCCTTCCACATTCTGCACTGTAGCAGAAAGACTTTATAATTTCCAAATAGACCAGATTGTTTTCAGTCCTCATTTTTTTTGATTTTCAACAGAATTGATTTTGTTGTTCATTCCCTTTAAAAAAGTCTCTCCTACTTGGGTACCAGGATTCCACACTGTCTGCTTCTTTCCACCTTCTCCCACTCCTCTCTCTCAGTCTTTTTTACTGAGCCTTCTTCCTCTAAATTAATCTATCCATTACTCATCTATTCATTTTTTTCACTTTTTTTTGGCCACGCCAGGTGGCATGTGGGAATCTTAGTTCCCTGACCAGGGATCAAACCTGCGCCCACCACAGTGGAAGCACAGAGTCTTAACCACCGGACCTCCAGGGAAGTTCCTTTTATTTTTCACTTTTTCAGTAAATATTTGTTGTGCATACTATGGGCCAGGCACTGACTTAAGTACTGGAAATACAGCGATAAGCAAAATACACACCATCTCTGCCCTCAAGGAGCTAACATATAGTAAAATTGTTGGTTGCCTGGATTGGGTATTTTCGATGCTCTTTAAAATCTCATTGCAGGCACAGAAGTATGACATCTTTTCCTTCCTCCTTCCTGAGCTAACACAAAGGATCAGCTTGTCAAATCAGGCCCAGGAAGATAAGAGATCTATCCAGTATTATGCTTTGCTAATAATTTCAAGGCTACAAGCAATCAACAGGCATAAGTGGAATAAGGAGAAAACAGGAACATCTCTGCGGCTGCTCGGGCCTTTCCACTCTGCAATGGACATGATTCTCTAACGCAGAGTAACAGATGCTCATGTGTGTGATTTCTCTTCTGTATATAACAAGGACTGTGCAGGGTCTCAGATTCTACCCTACTTTTACATTAACCAGTTAGCCTGTAACTGTTTCATAGATGCTGACAGAAGACATGAGACTCCTGGGTTAGAAACAGAGGACTTTATTACTCCTGGCAAAAGCAGTAGCCAGAGCTTCATTTGCTTGTGTCAATTCCCCATTTCCCCCCCAAATCCCATAGCAGTGACACAATGGGCTCATTATAGATGCCTACACATCAATTGGTTGCATTAAAAAAGGGGACCACTGAGCTTGGGGAATCCACCACCTTTAGTTAGTGGAAACAAGCCTGTTTGTTTTCTCAGTGGAGATGTTAGCTCATCTCTCTGTGCAAACCCAGTCCTGAAAAATGGCTTGGGTAAAGAGTGATCAGACATAAAATATGTAAGGATGCTCAGGGTCCAGTGTGGATTGCTACTCCCAGCATATACTTTCTCTTGGAATGCACTACTATGGTTTGAGATTCTCAATAATTTGAGAATTCCCTCTCTTATGTCTTTAAGTCAACCTTCTCTGTTGGTCCCTTCCCATCAATATTTAAACTAATGCAAATCTGGTCCACCTTAAAAGCTCTCTCCCTCTACCACACTCTCCTGTCCAATTACAACCTCCTTTTCTTAATAGTCAAACTTATTACAATATGTGTCCTAACTTTCTGTCTCCCTTTCTTTGTCTCCAGCTTCTTCTTCAACCCCCCACACTGCATCTGGGATCAATTTGATACTCGACTGAAACAGCCTTCTAAGTCTCAGCTTCCTCCTCTGTAGGTAGAAGTAATAGAAATATTCACTAAATAGGTCTGTTTTGAGTATGAAATGTGTTAATAAATGTGACGAGTTGAGAGCAGTGCCTGGCACATTGTTCGTGCTCAGCAACTGTTAGGTAGATTGTTATTATTAGCAACCTTTTTTTTTTTTTTTTTTTTGCAGTACGCGGGCCTCTCACTGTTGTGGCCTCTCCCGTTGCGGAGCACAGGCTCCGGACGCGCAGGCTCAGCGGCCATGGCTCACGGGCCCAGCCGCTCCGCGGCATGTGGGATCTTCCCGGACCGGGGCACGAACCCGTGTCCCCTGCATCGGCAGGCGGACTCTCAACCACTGCGCCACCAGGGAAGCCCCAGTGGGCACTCTTTAGTTCCTATTTGACATCCCTGTGTTGACCGCTTTTTCCTTCTTGAAACTCCCCCTCCTTCAGCTTCCATGATGCCAGACTCTCTTAATTTTCCTCTTACTTCTCTGGACAGCCTTCTTGGTCAGATTTGTGTGTTCTGTCTCAGGCTGTCTTAAATGGTGATATCCCTCAGAGTCCTCTGTTAATCTCCTTTCTCTTTTTTATCTACATGCTTTCACTTAATGATATTATCCACTCCTGTGCCTGAATTACTTTCTATATGGAGATGCCAACACTCTGTACCTTTTCATTTACTTTTTTAACATATTTTTAGGACATCCTCTATGTGCCAAACACTGGGATAGCTATTGTGAGTAAAACCGACAGGATTCCTGCTCTCATGCGACTTAGTCTTTAATAGGGAAAGCAGATATAAAACAAATAATCACACATACGATTCTACACCTATAGATGAGTTCATGGCTCCAAAGTAAAGGAAGACAGTCCTAAGAAAGTATAACACGTCAATCTGACCTAGGGTAAAGGAGAAATGCTGGGCTCCTTAAGGCAGTGGTGCTTGGGTACACATCAACAGGATGCAAATGTACTCACTAGGTAAAGGAGGAGAGGAGGAAATAAAAGAGAGTACAAAGTATTCAAGGAACTTCAAGAAGATCAGTTTTGCTAAAACATCGTAAGGGGAAAGGAAGAGCAAGATAGAATTAGACTCTCGCGCTATGACGGCCAGTGCAGAGCCGCAGGGGCGGCGCCCAGGAGTCAGGGTAGGAGTCATGGTGACCAGCTGCAGGCATCCTCACTGCATCCTCCTGGGGAGGAAGACAGAAAGGGTCATTTGGAGCCGGCAATCTCCAACTTCCCAGGGGCCAACTGGAGTTCGGTGAAAGCTGGAAAGAATGTGCTCAAAGGGAAACCTGGGAAGAAGCAGCTCTTCACCTGAAAAATGTTCGCTTGGCCTCGGTTGCGAATTCTTTCGTTGAGGAAGAGAATTACCATTATGTCACTATTTTAACGAAAGGAGAGGTGGACGTGACTCATGGTTCAGAACCAAAGAATGTAGAGCCTGAGAAAAATGAAAGTTGGGAGTGGATTCCTTGGGAAGAAATTCCTCCCCTGGACCAGCTTTTCTGGGCACTACGTTGTTTAAAGGAACAAGGCTATGATCCATTTAAAGAAGATTTGGATCATCTGGTAGGATGTAAAGGTGAACAAGGAGACTCCCTGATTTTTTTTTTTAATGGGTTAGCCATAAAGTTCATTCGGTTTTCCTATAAGATGGCTCTAGTAGCGCTCAGTTGTCTTTAACTTCATTCGAAGCAATTTTGTTAGATTGTATTGTGACAGCTGTCATATCAGTGTGCATTTAAAGAAACACATCAAAATTGGTGAATTTTTGTGTAGCCATTTTAATATTGAAGATGGAAGAAAAAAGCAACATTTTCGGCATATTATGCTTATTTCAAGAAAGGTAAAAATGCAACTGAAACGCAAAAAAAGATTTGTGCAGTGCATGGAGAAGGTGCTGTGACTGAGCAAACGTGTCAAAAGTGGTTTGCGAAGTTTCGTGCTGGAGATGTCTCGCTGGATGATGCTCCACGGTCAGGTAGACCAGTTGAAGTTGATAGTGATCAAATCGAGACATTGATTGAGAGCAATCGACATTATACCATTCGGGAGATAGCCAACATACTCAAAATATCCAAATCAACGGTTGAAAAGCATTTGCACCAGCTTGGTTATATGAATCGCTTTGATGTTTGGGTTCCACATAAGTGCAAAAAACCTTCTTGACCGTATTTCTGCGTGCGATTCTCTACTGAAACGTAATGAAAACGTTCAGTTTTTAAAACAAATTGTGAAGGGCAATGAAAAGTGGATACTGTACAATAATGTGGAATGGAAGAGAACGTGGGGCAAGTGAAATGAGCCACCACCGAGCACACCAAAGGCCGGTCTTCATCCAAAGAAGGTGATGCTGTGTGTATGGTGGGATTGGAGGGGAGTCCTCTAAATATACCCAACACCCTTTCAGCCAGTACTTGTGAAAAATTTTCAGGGATTGTGTTATGAATTGTATTTCAGACTCAGAAAATGTGATAAATGGTGATGTTGTGGTAATTCTGCTTTCCCTATTTCTCTGTGGTATTGACTGTGCTGTTTGTCATTACCAGTGTGCATGGAGGAGAGTGCAAAATTTGTCTTAGTGTTTCAGTTCTAATAGAGAACCTAATTCAGGGGCGGGACATTCTGCAACAGTATTCCCATTGCAGAATTCAACACATTTGTTGATTTTCCTCTTTTATTTAAATCAAAAAAAATTTTGGTAATATATTGTGACAGTCCCTGCAACTAGAGCAAACAAGACAGGTCTTTAGGGTGTATTTCCCAGGTTTCCAATTGAGAACCTAAAGCAAGGGAAGTGAGACAAACCATCCAGGATCTGTATCCCATCATTAACAGGCCCTGTCATTTTGGATCTCTCAGTTGATCTGAGATTCAGCTTCCTTATGTGTAAAATGCTATTAGACTAGGGCAGTGGATCTCAAAGTGTGACCCAGGGAAGTCCCCAAGACCCTTTCAAGGGTCCTCAGGGTTAAAGCTGTTTTTGTCATATGAAGACTTCATTTGCTTTTTTCATTCTCATTCTTTCCTGAGTGTACAGAGGAGTTTGCATGTTGTGTGACACTGTAGCAGACTGAACGCAAAGCAGATATGAGAGTCTAGCTCTCTTCTATTAAGCTAGACGTGAAAGAAATTGACAAAAATGTAAAACAATGCCACTCTTCTCACTGGTTCTTTTGTTTTTTCTTTAAAGAAAAATGCCTATAATTTTTATAAAAATTATGTTAACATATAACGGTTTTTGTTATTTGTAAATAAATTAATAAAAGAATTCTTAAAAAAAAAGAGACAGAGAGAGTAAATTAGAGAAGGATGCAGAGATCAGACCACACAAGGGCCTCCAGACCACGTTGGTGCTCAGTTTAACCCTAAGAGCAACGGGAAGGAATTGGAGGCTATAAAACTGAGACAGGAGTGAGGGAACGGGTGACATGATCAAATTTTTGTTTTTGAAACATCACTGTGGTGCAGCAGATATTAGAGGACCCAATGGTGGATGGCGGGGGGCAGGGGGGGCTTTAGTTTGGATTTGAGTGGTGTCAGTGGACATGAGAAATGGACAGATTTGAGATGTTTTAGGAGATAATTTTGATATAGTAAAATTTGGTATTAGATCAAATGTGGGTGAAGGAAGGGAAAATATCAAGGATGACTCCTAAGCTTAGACTTGTGCAGGGAGATAGATGGTAGCTGAAAAATCCCCCCATATTTTTCTCCTGATTTTAGTCCACATACTCAGTTGCCTACTGTATATATCCCTAACTTCCAATATCACTTGCCCATCAAATCATGATGTCCAAGAGTGAACTATTCTTCTAGTATCAAATGTTCCTCCTTCTGTGCTGTTGCAGTGAATGCGGTGAATACCACAGCCAGCCAGCCAATTGTTCAAGTCAGTTGACCTTGACTCTTTCTTCTCCATCACATGCAGCTAATAACCAAATCATTTTGATTTTCTCTTCTTAAGCTCTTTTATATCTGCCCACATTTCTCTATTTCCACTGCTACTAGCTTAGGTCAAGTCCTCAACATCTTTTATCTGGATTTTGGCTGTAACTTGGCTTCCCTGCCTTCAGTCTCCCACTTCTCTAATCTCTCCTTTGCCCTGCTGGTGCCCATGGTCTATAAAGTAAAGCCATGTCTCCTTAGTATGGCAGAAAAGACTGTCCATAATCAGGCCCTAGCCACATCTTTAGCATAATAATTTTTTGCTTTAATCCTTACTCTACACAGACCAAATAAAGGAACCCTCACAGAGCAATTGTGAGGAAACCGTTCAAGAAGGCATCTTCAACCCCTCTAGCACTGTCAGATATGCTACAACTTTGCACAGGCAGTTTGATAAACCCATATATTTGTCATAAAAATGAACCAAAATTGTGACAAATCCTCAAATTCATTAGACTCTTGACAGAATATAATTGCTCCAATAATGTTACAAGCCTTGGTGAATATAGACTAAAGCATTTTACTGATTGGAAGACAATAAATCTTTTTGGAAAGTGCGTACTGAGTTTGAGCCGCACTGGGTAACTTCCTCCTGCACACCCACTTTACAGTATTCATGCCTCAGTTACGATGATTTATTTTACAGTCAATAGAATCACATAAAATGCTTAAACCAAAAAAGGGAGGGTATTGAATCACTTAACTGAGGAGGTCAGAGGTAGGAGGGCTTCAGGCATAGTTCATTCAGGGCTCCAATTCCTGTTTTCTGTTAGTCCTTCAGCTCTGTCCTCTTTGTTGGCTTTATCTTTAGTGTAGCTTCATTCATGGGAACAAAACGGCTACTGCATGATGGCTCATACACACATTACAATTTCCAGAGCAACAGGGCCTCTATGTCCCAGGGTTCCCAACCTATATGTTGAGCTTCCTGCTGATTGGATCACATCTGAACTAATTCATTCATTCCTGAGACGGTCATATGCTAATAAAGACATTACCTGGTCCAGTCACTGTGGCAGATGGAGGTAGGTTTATGCCAAGAAAAGTCCACCTCAGATTTGAGAGAGGAGTGGTGTTCATCAGTCCCATATAATCTACATGGTTTCTCTAAAATGACAGGGATAAAATTCCCCAAAGGAAAACCTGATAGTTATTGAGTATTAGTGAACAAGAAAAATGGCCAACCTGTGAATATTCACTATAGACACAATTTAAATTTGTTCATGAGCAAACAAAAATTACTCCGTGCCCTGGAGTTTTTAAAGCAACTTGTGAAGGGTCAAAAGCAAATATCCAGTCTATTGCAAGGGTGAAGAGAGGGCAAGTGGAACAGAGCCCATTTCTAAGAAATCCCATTGATGAATATGCGTGGATAGAAGACTGAATTATGTGGATGGCTCTCAAACCACACATTCATTCATTCATTCACAGAACATTTATGGAGTATCAACTCTATTCCAGAAAATGCTTAATATAACAGGATCCTTGACCTTAAGAAGTTCATCCGATCAGGAGCTACAGAATTAAGATACAAGTGAAAAGTCAGCAGTATTGCACATCAGAGTAAAAGTATAATAGAACAGAGTGAAAATAAAGCCACATCTAGAAAATCTAGTGGAGTCTTCAACACACCCTCTAATATTTCCTTCAAATCTAACACTTCTATATTGCGGTCTTTAACATAAAGCAATGCTTATTTCCAATCAACAGGTTTCCGAGAACAGAAACCTATATTGCCTATATGAAAAGGCAAATGGAAGAATAATTTATCTTACCCTGGCTGCACACTCTAAAAAAATAATATAAAACAACCTTGATTGTTTGGAAACAAAAGTGGATCTTTGTTGTCTCAGGGAGCTTTTATGTGCAAAATACACTTGATAATAGTGTGAATTCTTTTAAGCTATTATATTCTGTGATCATCTGGGGAAATAGTTTGGGGGATAAATACAGCAGAAATATTTAGAGAAAGGACATTAAAAAGGAAGAATAGCAGACATAGTTGATTCTTTTTTGACATTCTTGTACAGTATAAAAATCATCAAATCCTTGGTCCATATCACAGGGATAATGCTGAAAAAATTCTAATCACTTTATCATTATTCCCAGCAGTGTCCTGGAGCTCCAATTCTGAGGGCAGGGCTTTCTGTAAGCATCTAACATTAAGATATAACTGAGAGAAAAATTGGAGAAATGGTTTCTCCACATGAAGTATACTTCATAATAACATTTTAATGTAATATTGACATTTCTGGTTTTTAACTCTGTTGGGCAGAATCTTGATGGAAAAGAAAATCAGTTGTGACGGCTTCAGCATGAGTGTCTAATATCATGGCAAATTAACCCGGTTTTATCCTATATCAGAGGTATTTCATCAGAAAAGAACTAAAATGTCCTTCACATTTTACAGAAGAAAGTCATTTCTCATAACAGATAATGCTAACATTGTCTTAAAAATATTAACTATTGTTGAGTGAATAGTGTGGGAAATATGGGTGGTTTCTTTTCAGAGGTTTTGGTAAATAATTTAATGTATGTATATATGTATGTATGTATGTATGTATATACACACACTATTTTTGTCAGAGTATTGATTTATCTATTTGAACTGAATTGGTCTGCTTTGGTCAAACAGCTGAGAAGTTGAGCCAGATCATGACATTTGTGATCCGTGTGACATTTGCAGTTGAACAGAGGACTCAGGCTCACTACTCAGAGTATGGTCCACAGACCACAGCTTCAGAATTGCCTTGGATCTATTAGAAATGCAAAATCCAGCCCCTCAGCCCCAGATCTACTGAATCAGCATCTGTGTTATAACAAGATCTCTAGGAGATTAAAACATTAACTACATAAGGGGATCTCAACTCTGGCTCCGCATTAGAATCACTAAAGGTGATTTTCAAATATTTGATTACCAAGTCTTACCCCAGACCAATTAAATCAGACGTTTTTAAGGACAGGACCATGGCTTGGGTATTTCTAAATGCCCACCAAGTGATTCTAATGCACTGTCAGATTTGAGAATGGTAGGTTACACAATGCCCAAACAATCAGTAAATCCAGTGTATTCTGAAAGGACAAAAAAGAAGAAGAAAGTCAAACCAATTACTTTTCATTTGGTACCACTCTATAGATGATTGATTTTTTTAACTGTTAGTAAGTTTGCTTAACTACTGTGTGAACACAGCCTGTTATGTCTCAACCTGCCCAGAAGAGTATTGTATTGTAAATCAAGAAGAGGAAGACTTTGCTATCTAAATTAATTAAAAGAAGATTTTAGGTTTGTTTTTCAACTTTACTTTCTTTTGCCAACCTTATTCACCAACCTGACAGGTCTAAATACTGAATCTCAGACACTGCACGTTTAAACCTCTGCACCTTTGGATTACCCATCCTTTTCTCCATGCACTCAATTCTCAGTTTTTACCTCAAACATTCCTTTATCACTGTAGCCCAAATGCATTTCCCCTTCCCTGCATTCCCACATTTCTCAGTATTTCTATCGTTGCTTGTTTGATTTCTACATATAATCTCAAGCATTAGCAGTCTATTCCAATCTCTTATACGTGAATAGGAAAGGAAAACATAAATCAGAGCATAGTACATGTGGCAGTCATTATTATCCCATCTTACAGATGAGGAAACTGAGTCTCAGAGAGGCAAAGTGACAGGTTAATAAGTTTCAACACTAAGATATTTTTCCCAAGACTGTCTGACTCAGAGTACAGAGGAAGTTTGGTTTGCTTTTGTTTGTTAGTGTGTATGTGTTTTTAATAGATTAGAGTACTTTAATTATAGTTCTGGGGAAGATTAAGAATATGAACACACTAAAACATACTGAAGGAATACTAATCCTTAAAATCAATGTCCACTCTAATCTTTGGAATGAACCCAATGATTTTTCTCTTTTACACTAACTTGGTTTCTTTTTCCAGAAAATTATTGGAGCTTGAAGGGGAAGAGGAGGTGTTCTTATTATACTTCTTTTTCAAAATTACTTTTTAATACACAAGTAGTAAGTGAATAACTTTCTTGTGAAAAATTAGAAACTTATAGATGTGGATAACATTCCTTGTCCAATACACACATCCTGTACTCTACTCAGTCAGATACCTTCCTTCCCTCCTCAGAAGTAATCATTTTATCTGTGCACACTCTTTAAGACATTCTTAATGTATTTAAATACATATATATGGTATATTATAAAAAATTTTGATCATGGCAAATACTGATACATTGATTGTTTTGTTGATAAAAACATATAACTCTTGGGAATTAAGAGTTTTATTTGTATGTCTAAAGTAAAAGACCTGGGAAGGATATATAATTCAGGGGTTGACAGAATTAAGATTCAAAATTATATCTCAACCCTGTGAATAATACCCTAAAGCTAGAAAGATAAAAATTTAGGTAGCATAACTCTTAAAGCCCTGCACAAAGTACAAGTTACAAATGGAGAAGTCTGATTTGGTATTAGTTTATATGGAAAAAATTAGTGGTTTGTTTATCACAGACTCAAAATTTAATAAAAATTCTAACACTTTGAAAAGTCAGTAGTTCTTATCTCTAAAATAAGATTCCTTTTAAAATATCAGAATTACTCCAGAATATCTAATTTTAGAAGGAAAATACTAGACTGTGTAAAATGTGTTTAATATGGTAAACTAGTAATTTTAAAATGTGGGACTTATTTTGTGATTTATATTCTTCATATTTTTTCTTCTTCATAAAAAAAAAACAAAAACTCTTTTGCTTCTCTCAGGTCACATGCCCTAATGTTACCTACAGTACAAAACATTCATTAGGATTTCAGTGTGAAAAGGGCCTATGATGAAACATTGCAATAGTATTCCTTCCCAATATTGATGTCTTCTTGAGTAAGGATCTTGCCCTGTGGAATTAAATCTCACTCAATGTAAAGCTAATTATCTATTATGATAACATATTTTAGTGAAGAATATTCATACTCAACAGTCGTTGCCAGAATGTCTGGAACTTGGGACAGGGGAGTCAGGGACATTCTCTGCATGAGACATGTGCAGACTAAATCTTGACCTTTCTGTCTGATTTTTACTTTGGAACATGTCACAAAACAGATTCTCCAAACAGGAAAATTTAGAAGCTCTGATTATCTGAAAAATCACTGATTATCTGAAAAGCTTTCCCTGTGTTTGTGGATATCTTCTTGTGATTTTAGATATATCAGAGCTGATTGTATAGGGTACAAGGAAGTATAGGTTCTAAGAGATAAATTGGTTTTCCTTTCCAAAGGAAGACAAATATTATTCATTTATCATAAACTTGACTGATCGTAAGACATAGGTGACCATGAGTCTTGACCTCTTTTCATTTATTCTAAATTAATGTAACTTCATACATAAACATGCTAAGTATTTCAGAAAGTGGAGCCCTGAAAGATAAGGAAGAACCTGAGTTAATGGAGCAAATGTATCCATGTGTTTTTAAGAACTCCAAACCATGGCTTTATTTGAATTTATCTGTCTCTGCCCTGATGTCCACTATAGCCCATGAGAAGGAGAGTCAAGGTATTAACTTTATTACTGACTTTATTCAGCAGCGCCAGACCAGTAAAGGTGTTTATCTACTCGTGTGTGCTGCTCCAGATAGGGTAGCTCATTGTACTTCTCCCCTCCAGGTTCCCTTCCCTAAGGAAGTATCTATATCTCAGATCTGTCTAATTAATCAGGATGTGAAGAACAGAAAATTGTGAGACAATCACTATGCTCATCGTTGCTGGGCTTTAAAAAGCTCAATAAAGTTTCTATCTACATTTTTTTGTTTATACCGTGGAGTAAGATGGATCAAACAGGCAAAGAACTGTGGCAACAGAGATGGTGCCTTTGTGCAATAAAACATGTACTGTGTATCAAAGAAATATTGTGCCACTTCTCTGAAGCTGACATTGGAATGACATTGTAATCCTGACCATCTGTCTTCCTCCTCTAGATGTTGATGAATGTACGGTAGTGAGTGGAGGCTGCCAACAGCGCTGTATTAACACTCTGGGCACCTTCCATTGTGCATGTGATACGGGGTACAGTCTCCATGCTGATGAACACACCTGCATAAGTGAGTAAACATTAGAACCAGCTTGAAGTCGTTTTCAGTGAAAATCCACCTGCCCACATAGGGGCGGGAAGAAAACGTTTTTCTATTTAAAAACATCTATAGAAGCTGACAATTTTCAAGTACAATTCTCTCTCTTAGAATTAAAAAAAAAGATATTTTGCTATTAAAAGACTAAAAGACAAAAAAGATGGGGAAGGAAATATAGAAATTAACATTCACAAGCAAAACTTGGATCCCCCCAAATGTGTGACTGTTCCTTAGGGTATCATTTCTGCCAATTCAGTAAAGTATAAATTTGTTAATTACTGCTTATATACAACAAGTTCAGCACAGACTCACAATAAAGAGAGGAGGCTGGGCTGTTGCCGTCACTAGCTACAATGTTCACTCATTTCAAACCAGACTCAGAAGTGGACTCATGATTATGACAGCAAAAATTATAACAGATTATATAATAAGGAGTTTAGGGTTTCTCAAGAACAGTTAAAACTACACACATTAAATCTGAGGTTCCTATACACTTCTTGTGTATCAAAATGTTCTTAGATATCAGTTTTGGGTGGTAAGATTATTACTGTTAAGTCTTTGTATGTTTCTGAATTTTATGAATTTCCTAAAATGAGTATGTACGCAGGAAAAAAAACAGAAAAACTTAAAAAATACTGTTTCCTGTATGATTATAAATGTTCTTTTTTTAAATTTCTTTTTCTAACATCTTTATTGGAGTATAATTGCTTTACAGTGTTGTGTTAGTTTCTGTATAACAAAGTGAATCATCTATATGCATACGTATATCCCCATATCCCCTCCCTCTTGCGTCTCCCTCCCACCCTCCTTATCCCACCCCTCTAGGTGATCGCAAAGCACTGAGCTGATCTCCCTGAAATGTTCTTTTTTAACTGAAGTAATTTACATAAAAGTGTTTTTTTTTTAATTGAATGATGATCCTCAGATGGCATCAAGCACATTCTGATTTCACCTCCAGGTCCCTTTGAAAAATATCTTATACTAAAAGAATAGCACCTTATACAACACAATGTAATTGCTGGTTTAATTTATACAGGGTTTGTTAACTGGTCCATCTACTCAAAATTATTAGCATTTTATGAGTATTCTATAATTATGAAATTTGGGATAGAAATCAGCCAGTTTTGCTTAACTTCATAACATATACTGTCTCTTTTTCCTAACATAGGAAATGAGAGAAAGCCAGGTGAAACAGGTAAAGATGTCCTAGTCATAGGTCTGATTTTTTTTTTTTTTTTTTTTTTTTTTTTGCGGTACGCGGGCCTCTCACTGCTGTGGCCTCTCCCGTTGTGGAGCACAGGCTCCGGACGCGCAGGCTCAGCGGCCATGGCTCACGGGCCCAGCCGCTCCGCGGCATGTGGGATCTTCCTGGACCGGGGCACGAACCCGTGTCCCCTGCATCGGCAGGCGGACTCTCAACCACTGCACCACCAGGGAAGCCCATAGATCTGATTTTGATAGAAGAAAATGGAGGTTTTGAGAGCAAAGAAAGGACTTTTCCAAAATTGAGTGAAGATGCAGATAGAAGCCATATCGTAGTATCAGGGAACTCAGTATCTACAGCAGGCACCAGTGGTGGGACAGCAGCACATGCATATTTTTGTAATCTCCCAAATATCCCCTTCTTTTTGCAAAATTACTGCTTGTTGCAACAGGAATCCCTTTCCCATCCCCATCTCCATCCCCAACCTGTAAAGACTTCAGCTGGTAATATCCTTAAACTACCACTCTAACTTCTCTCAGTCACAAAATATTTAGGGGCAGGATTACCTATACATGCAGATATGGTATTTAGTGGTAAAGGTTGAGCTGGTGAATTTTTGTGTCTGATATAAAAATATTTTGCAAAGTAATGAATTTTATATATCTATGGTATCTGGTCTTTGCGATAAGGCAAAATAAACACTCTAGTGATCAACTAAAATTATATCTTCAGGTATAATTAATTTTCTAAACTCTGGAAGTTATTAAGTATTTCTTAGTAAAATCATTAAGCTCTTTCCTTGTTCCTCACCACCATTGCTCTGGAATTTTCCAACTTTTGTTTCAATGACTTCAGGTCAAAGGTAGACTTGGATAAGAATATTATGGTTTATCGTTTGTATTTCTATTCCTTAAAATCCATCCTGTACAGACACATGGACACTATGGCAATAGCATATTTGCAGCTGCGTAGGCTGATCCTCTCCTCATACAGAATTTCAACATAGTGTACAAATTAAAAATTAAGCTAAAGAGAAATATGGATTTCATGATTGCAGTCATTTTAAAGCCTTTAACCCCTTGGATGTCATTCCACAGAAATACTGGACTCAAAAGTCCAGCAATTGACCTTTGTGGAAATTTTCATGCCTCTCTCACATGAATCTACTGGTTCTGGTTTCAAAGAATGGTCCTAAGAACCTCAGTTGACACAATTACAGCAGTCTTGTTAAAATGAACTCACGAAGAATGTAAGTATTTTGTATTTAAATACTAATAATGATGTGAGCTTGAGGATAAGAACTGTTTGTTTGCTTTGAAAGAAAGGGTGTACTGTAGAGAACTGAGTCTCACATTGGTTTGTATTTTGAGTAATATTGTAGCAAGGGTCAGATATTTTTAAAAGCAGGACAATTCAATTAGCCCACTTTCCCTTTGGTATTTGTTACCTGGCAGGAAACTGAGAATGGTGGTTGATCTTACCAGGAAACTGTAGTAGACAGAAATTCTTCATGACCAGTCACAGAAGAGAAGATGGAGTTATGGAATTTTATGATTCCACTACTTTAGAGTCCTTGAAATTAATTGCCTCCATTTCTTCCTTCCTCTCAACCTTCTTTCCCTTCCTTTGCCCCATTCTGCCCATCAGTCATAGGCCTAAGCTAGTGTGACTTTTTGATTTAGAGCCGCTGGTACTTTTTGCACTTTCTCTTAATCACAGCAGCAGTAAACTTCTTGTACCCCAAATCCTTACAGAGTTTAAGATGACTTCATTTCAAGAAAGGATCTCCTCTCTAAGAGCTGTGCACTTGTGGGGACATATGGCCAGCAGTTACTAGTCAGCCTCCACCAGAATGATAAAGTTACACAAAGTGGTGTTAAGAGAGGGGGCCCATAATAACCAGCTATAGTGTACAGGCCACTTGGTTCCCCATAAAGTACTGCCTGGACTGCTGATAAAATGTGATCCCTGGGGATCCTGGCCTCAGTGACCCTCAGTTTGAGCCCCTGAATTCGTCTGCAAATTTTTGGAATGCATGTCACTTTACTGGTGGCAAGGGCCTATTACTTTCCTGAGATTTTTAAAGGCGTCTATGGCACTTCAAAATATCCCCCATATAATTTTGTCCTTATGATGGTGCTTCTTTAAAAGGTGTATACATGGGAGGATTTCATGATACTGTTATATCATGATACAGTCTCACGACACTGTCATATAGTCCGAGGCTAAGCTGGTCAATGACTGCTTCTCCCTACAACTTCCTTTATAATGGGATTCTGGGCCAGAGGTCTGGGTCCTTGTCCTTGAGCAGCACGGTTACACCTGGTTGGTGAAGGGTCCAGACATAGCATAGGAAAGCAGTCAAAAATGAAATTTTGACCAGATTTGCTTTGCTGTCAGTCGTCTCCATTAACACAGATATTACCAAGTAATACATATACTTTTAAATTTCCCTTTACTTGGAAAGCAACGGCTTTAAAAAAATGGAGACTAGAGTTTAGCCATCATCAGAAAGACAGAAATATTCATACTGGTCCACCATTGACTCTCGTCCATGGACCAGGAACAATGGCATGGTGGAATCCAAGTTGGTGCGTGACCTTCAGCAAATCACTTAATCTCTCTACAGTCTCTACAGTCTGGTTTCCTCATGTGAAACTGGACAAAATGATCTTAAAGTTACTGCATCTCTAAAGTGTTATAATATTATGGAGTTTCCCAAATTACTAATTTGTTACATATCATCTTCTAGCCTGTACTTTTTAAAACTCCATTGGATTCTGTGGAATAATTATTTTGTAGAGCTCAGATTTTATTTGAAAAGTATATAAAGAACTTAGACATTAGAAAGTCCCACATAAAAACAGTGAGTGAGAATTTTATATCCAGTTTAATAAAAATGAGTTCATGACTTCAATGTTTTTAATGAAAACAATAACTACACTTTGGTGCTTTTTTGAAAATACTGTTTTCTGTATCATAGAATCATATTTTGGAGGAATCCAGGGACTAATTCAGCCTAATCTACTTTAGAGATAAGAAGTATGAGATCCAAAGAAATCAAACTTTCACTCTGAACAAAAGAAGTTTTCAGGAAAATCTGGCTAATTTCACTTCTAACCAAATGCTTTAAAATAATTTCTGATAAATATTTTAAAAGACTAAGAAAAATCATAAAGGTACTGTTAAATGAAATTCTTACATTCTATTTTAGTAAATAGAGCTGAGGGTTAAAATAATGTATTTTCATAATAGCTATTGATGAAAGAAATCCACCTTATATTATCACCCTATAAGTGCAAATTTATCACTTCTCTCTTACATTTCTATCATATTCTCCAACAAACCTGGCTACTCTCAGTTCTCCAAGTCAGCTATGCCCTTTTCCACTTCCACACCTTACCTTACTCAACCTAGACTTCTCTCTCACCAAGACTCCACCTGTCAAAAGTCTACTTACCATGTTCCATGTTCAATGTCCGTTGGCCTGTTAAACCTTCTCTGGTGACCCCAGCCAAAAGCATTCCTTCTTTTTCTTCTAATACCATATGATTTAGTGTCGCCTTAATGACACATTGTAACATATAGTTTTATATGTGTGCAATTGGGCTTCAGACCAAATGAAAGACACTAATGACCTTCTAATTATCAGCTTTCAGAGGAGTCTTTTCCATGCCTTTCTCAATGGCCTCTGACACTATTAACCACTCATTTTTCTAAATCTTCCTCTTGACTTCCTGACAGCACAATTTTCACCTTTGACTGCTGCCTCTCTGTACTTACATTCTTGTTACCCGGTTCTGACTTTCGATCATCTTCCTCTCTCCTTGCTATGGACTGAATTGTGTCCCCAAAATGTGCATGTTGAAGCCCCAAGTTCCGATGTAATGGTATTTGGAGGTGGAGTCTTTGGGAGATAATTAGGTTTAGATGAGCTCATGAGGGTGGAAGACCCTCATGACGGGTTTAGTGCCTGTATAAGAAGAGAGAGCAGAGAGCTTGCTGTCTCCACCATACCAGGATCTAGCTGAAAGGTGGCCATCTGAAGCCAGGAAGAGAGCTCTCACCAGAAACCAAACCCTACTAGAACCTTGACCTTAGACTTTCCAGCCTCCAGAACTGTGAGAAAATAAATTGATAAGGCCACCCAGACCAGGGTATTTTGTTACAGCAGCCCAAGCGGACTAATGCACTCATCTCTTCTCCTTTATTCCCCCTTCTCTAGTCTATCTCCATTTTAC
The DNA here is from genome assembly GCF_005190385.1 of Monodon monoceros. Classification (NCBI taxonomy): domain Eukaryota; kingdom Metazoa; phylum Chordata; class Mammalia; order Artiodactyla; family Monodontidae; genus Monodon; species Monodon monoceros. The sequence goes on along the minus strand of NW_021703767.1, from coordinate 97,026,325 downwards.
TCTTCTACTTTTAGACAGAAGTCAATACCTATAAAATATCCGGCAAGTATTAGTTAAATGTTAGCTATTATTATAACAGAATGTAAAAAGATGTAAGGACTTTACCCAGATGGACTTGCTCGTTGGGGAAAAACTCAAACTTGCAGTATTTCTAGCTTTTGGACTTCGAACAAAATACATTATCTTCTGAGAGCTTTGAATTGAAGATTTTCTCATTGTTGAGAGGCAGACTTTAGTAGATATGACTAAATATAAGTAATGATAATGTAGACTAAACTCCTTCTTTTGCCAGTGGCTATTTTGTAACAGCCAGGGGCTAGATACCAAAATAATTATATTACCCAAATTTTCTGTATTTAGCTGTGTAATTTGCGTTTTAAGTAACTTGTAAGGTTTTAGCTATAATTTGGTATACCTCACAAAATCATTGTCTTTCCATTTTTTTCTTTTTTATAACAACCTTGTGAAACATGCTCAGCTCAAATCTCCGTTCATAATCATGTCCTTCCTCTGCTATATTTGTTGAAATTAGCCTTCCCAGAGGGAAAAAGTAATTAAATGATTGAAAGTTTTAATGCTTGCATAGTTCTTTTACCTCTCTTTCATGCCTTCAGCACATAGGTTTATTAACATCTGTACTCGCAAATAAACAAATGGAGTCACTGGTGTCTGCACAGGGCAACCTCAGATAAAAAACATTTTAATTATTTTCATCTTTAACACAAGAATTCTTTATTTCCACTTGCTGGAAGTGGTCAGGAACTGCTTTTGTTCAATGGTTCCTTTTTATTCTCACTAAATGAGGTTGCGGGGAAGGAAGAAGAAAGGTTACCTGGAAGCTGTAAACCAAAGATTTTTCTGTGTGATGAAGTGTGCAACATAATAGAATCAGAGGTCATTTTTTAATTCTAAATAAACAGAAGTTAGGTGGCGAGAAGAGGGTAGATGTACAGCCTGGAAGCTTGATTAAATAGATATTCTTAGTAAAATTTTGAGCTTGAATAAATTTTCTTACATCAGATCTTTATGTTTCACATTTTAAGATAATGCTAAACTTGGAAAAAAAGGATTGAGAAAACTATTAGATGTGGTGGTCTTCACACAATGGATTCTTTTGTTTTTGATCTCAGTGTTCTGATCAGTGATGTCTAAGTTTTATTTGATAAAAGGAGTGGAAGATTCTTTATAGGGAATGCAAAGAGATTGCCCTCAAACTGGAGACGAAAGAAGTTAAAGACTTTCATTGTAACTACCTTTCAATTAATTGCATTATTTATGAAGACAAATTAGAAGCAGAATTCATTTCAGATGACAGCTGATGTCTTGAATAGGGCTATGTCAGGTTAAAAAAATTGTTTAGTTTGTCAGGTTGATGGCATCTCTCAGTCATTATCAAATTCATCGCCCTCGCAATATTAATCACTTTTGTGTGGTAGGTGATATATTTAATTCCTCAAAATTGAATCTAAGGAACACTTCTCCTCTGCCGTCCTCGTTCCCTATATGTGGGCTTGAAAAAAAATCATGAACCTCCCAAGTTTTTATCCGTTTTGTTGATAATTAACCCAATTCAAAACCTATTTCCAAATCCAATGGATTTTAGGAATGCATTCAGAAATCTTTTTTTTTCTACAGTTTTTCTACAGTCTTCAGACTTGGGAAGGTAAGACTGACAGTTTTAGATAGAGTCAGACTAAGGTCTGAATTCTACTGCATCGAATAAGAGTTGTGTGATCTTGGTCCAGTTTCTTAATCTCTGATCTTCAGAGTTCATATCACCTTTATCTCTTTCTCTGTCTCTCTAACTGTATCGATACCTAATATAACCAGGATAATAATTCACAAAAATCAATATTATACATTGCACAAGAACACAAACCTTATAAAGAGGGATGTATTTAACACACTAGAATGGGGAATGGGGGAGACTGAGAGTGTATTCTGGGCTAAAAGTGAACAAATGAAACAAGAGTGGTCCTTCCAAGGACTGGGGAGTGATAAGAATTTTTCTTGAACTGAGCAGTGTGATAAACTTTACCTTCTGTATCCAACGTTAAAACAAAACAAAGTGATGAAATGTTAGCCCGGTGGTCTTCATCCTTGCCAGTTGCCTTTTCTTTTCTTCTTTCTCTCTATGTGGAAAGTAAATTCACAGGTCTTCCTTCAGAATAATCTCTAGGAATTTTTTCTTTTTTTGTTTTCTTTTTTGTTTTCTTTTTTTTTTTAATCTAGGAATTTTTTCTAGCTATATTTGTAAAATATTTTTAAACGTAAGATTTTCATAACATATATCAAATAAATAATAAAACCCTACTTTTAAGCACTAAATAATTTTGCTGTCTTACGTCTCCCAAATAATTTCATAGTGCATTACAGAATACCTCCATATGGGATGAACAAAAATATGAAGAGATTAAAATAATACCTGGCACATAATCGAAGTTCAGTAAATGGTGGCTTGAATTAGTAATTTATAATTATTATGTATCTACCTTTATCATTTTCCCACAATCAGAGTACCTATTCAATGCACAAAGATTCTGAGAATAGGAGATTCTGAATTGTGTGCAACTAAAAATACAGGAACGTCTCTTTAAATTATTTGTTTATGAAAATAGAGAATGGGATTTAGGATTGTGAGAAAAATATTGATAATCTGAAAACAGCATGTCTTGGGAAAAAAAGTGCCAATATTTCAGGGTAACAATATTAACTTTACCACATAGCTACCCTGTATAAAAGGTGTGTGACCTTGAGCTGTCAGCTGTTCAAAACTCCATTTCTCCATATGTCACGGGTAGTAAGGAAAAGTTACAGTGAAATCCTTAGTGCAGTGCCTGACACAGAGCGAGCAATCAATAAAAATTAGCTCATAATATTAATATTAGTTCTATACTTGCAGTTGGCTGTAGGCACAGGACTAAATAAAATTACGGAGGGTCAGACACTATAGTTATAAACTTACTTTGGTGATCAGATGGCTTCCATTGGAAAGCTTTGTTGCTAGCTTTTTAGCAAACATACGTTCATTGATTCTTTTAACAACTCCCTGTTGCACTTTCTTTTTCTTTGCATTTTTAATGCTTTTGGAGCTTTAAAGCAATATTCACAACAATATTTTCACTGAATGGTAAAATATTCTCATTCTCATTTATCACTAGGTTGAAGATTTATATCTCCCTGTTTCCAAAAGCACTGGAGGCAGCAAGCTTTAGGCAGCTTATGCATTTTCACGGGGTCCAAAGTGCAAAAAGACGTGAAACATAAAATAGTACTACCTCCATCTAGAAGCAGCAGAAGGATTAAGTGCTTGCAAATACCAAATATGAGCATAACACTTAAATCCAAATCTAGTATCACAGTATAGTTTTCTAGCAGCTGACAAGAGCCACATGGTTTAAACCACGTTTGCATTTTCTAACAACAATAATCATAGAGGCTTTTTTTTTTTTTGCGGTACGCGGGCCTCTCACTGTTGTGCCTCTCCCGTTACGGAGCACAGGCTCCGGACGCGCAAGCTCAGCGGCCATGGCTCACGGGCCCAGCCGCTCCGCGGCATGTGGGATCTTCCCGGACAGGGGCAGAACCCGTGTCCCCTGCATCGGCAGGCGGACTCTCAACCACTGCGCCACCAGGGAAGCCCGAGACATTTTTTAAATTCAGTGATTTCAGAATCTACTACTGAATGCATGTCTTTCATTTTGCAGAGAAAACAGAAAATTTCAGCGAAGAGACCTCCCAACTTTTACTCCCATCTAGAACATTTGGTACTAACTCTTAGCTCTGTCTGCTTTGCTCTTCACTGAGAAGAAAAGTGCTCTGCTGTTATTTCAGGCTAATCCCATCCTGCCTTCTCCTTAGAACCTCAAAATTTTGGAGGTGGATGGAAGGAAAAGACTATATAAAAGAGGTTATGGACTCATCACAGAAATGGAAGGGAACCCGGAGAAAGTTGTGTCCTACAACCCACAGAGGAGAGAATGTCAGGAAGGGGAGAGGTCATGACGTTCAAGATTTAAGTAAAATCTTAATCTTGGACTGGAAGGTGTTCCATGAAATTATCCGTGGATAATGTATGGATAACCCTGGTAAAACTAGTTTTAGGGAGGAGTTTTATTTTAAGATAGAGAGAAAGAAGTTGATGATAGAGGAGAAAAAAGGACGTGTTAGGAACAAGGTTCTCTATCTTTCAAGGAGTACTTTTCAGTCATTCTGTTTAACATCTTGAAAGTAAAGACCTCTCCTTCCTTCCTTTCTCTTGTCCTTGGATTGTAGGACACAACTTGCTCTTGGTTCCCTTCCTTCTTTGTGATGACTCCCTAACCTTTCTCATATAGTCTTTCCCCTCTGCCAACCTCTTGATCTTCAGAGTTCTTGTTTTGGCCCTTTCTCCACTCCCTCCTGAGTGGTTGTTTCCACTTGCAAAGCTTTACCTACTACAGTTAGCTAGAAATGAATGATGTTCAAATCAACATTACTAAATCAGATGGCTCTTTTTGTTTTCTGGACCCAGAGATCCGGCCACTGCCTGAGGCCCTCTTTGAGGACGTTCCCGGCCTTGCAAACTTACTGGACCTAAAATTAAATATATCTTCCTTCCTTCCCTCCACCCCCCAACTTTCTTCTTCTCCTCTGAGTAGTAAGGACAGCTCAGGCCACCCATTTTCCAGGTCAGTCTAGTATATCTGGAGTCACTCATGACTCCCCCTCTCTCTGATTCCACATATCAAGCTCCCCAGCAAGACCAATGGGCAAGTTCTCCACAATATCCCCCAAAGAGCTGGCTCCACTGTGACTACTTTCATTCTGACCCTCATAATTTCTTACAGAAATGTTTACTGTAATTGCCTCTTAACTGGTATCATCCTTCATACTTGCCCCCTTCAATCGATTATCTAAACTACTGCCAGAGACACCTTTTGAAAATGTAACTTAAAAAATTATTTTAGGGGCTTCCCTGGTGGCGCAGTGGTTGAGAGTCCGCCTGCCCATGCAGGGGACACGGGTTCTGCCCCTGTCCGGGAAGATCCCACATGCCGCGGAGCGGCTGGGCCCGTGAGCCATGGCCGCTGGGCCTGCGCGTCCGGAGCCTGTGCTCCGCAACGGGAGAGGCCACAACAGTGAGAGACCCGCGTACCGCAAAAAACAAAAACAAGAAAACAAAACAAAAAAAATTATTTTACCATCCTTAAAGCCTTTTATTGTCTCTATATAGCTTTTAGAATTAACTCAAAATTCTTACTAGGGCTTACAAGATGCTTCGGGGTCTGACTCTTGGTTACTTCTGCTTACCTGCCATGTTTCTACTCTGTACTTCATGCTCCAGGCTCAGACACACTGAAAAGTTGCAGTTCCTTACGTGTACCAGAAGTTTCCACACTCCTACACCTTTGTCTTACTGTTCCCTCTGTCAGACACTCCCTGCTTCTGCCCATGCTTGTTCCTGGATTTGAGTGCAAGTCAACATTTTCCCCTCTCTCCTCCTAGGCTTTCCTCCCCGCCTCTCCTCACCTGACTTCTCCTGTCTCTGAAAGTAAAGGTTAGAATCACCTCCTCTGAGGAGACTTTTCAGATCTACTCCCATACTTATAATCCAAATTTGTCACCTGTTTTATAAGATTTGTAGATCGTTTATAGATTTAGAGATTCTTTCAATGGTGGGACACAACATAAAGACACTCAGATAGATGAAAGGAAAAACCTTTGTTACTTACAGCTCCAAGTGAGAGAAGGGTACCACTCAGGGCTACACACTGGGTTACACCCAGGACAGGGTAACAAGCAAGCTGATAGGAGGTGACTTATATATGGCAAGTGGGGTGGGGTTAGGCTAAACTCAGTCTTCCTGGGGATTAGGTACTCTGAATAATTCCACAACCCCAAGGGAGAAGGGGGCATCCCTGGATGTTAGGTACCTGGGAACCTCTGGCAGTTGGATCTGTGTGTATCTTAACTCTAGAATGTCTGATAAGGGAAGTATTCAATAGTTGATGTGGGAGCTTATTCTGTGTAGGGGAACTGAGGGTTTTGAGCCATGGCTTCAAAACCGAGTCAAAACAGCACTTGTGGAATATTACATCATACATCACATAGAGCCAAGGGCATGTCTCTAATAGAGCCTCTCACAATGGATTATAAAGTTTCTCTTCTTGTCTATCTCCCCCACTAGGCTTTAGTCTCTTTTGTATCCTCAGGACCTAGCATGTGACTGAAATAAAGTGTTTACTTTTATTAAATGACCCTGTATTTGTTCAGCGTTTAAAATATAAAGATCCTTGTAATAAAGTATGCTTTGTTTAAAAGTAAGGGCATGTTCCCCTTCTTATGATCTGTTTGTCTTTATTAGACAAGAAGAATTATATAATGCATGGCTTTGGCTCTTAGGAAACCCAGCACTACGTTGAAGGCTTAATTGCATAGACTCTTTTAAACCTATATTCCTAATTTAGTTTTCTCCACCCCACTTCATAACATGGTTCTTGTTTTGCTGCAGTGGTTATTTTTTGTACCTTTCACCCTCTTTTTAAACCATAGCTTTAGTGGTTCTATTATAGATATGTTTTAGATCGTACACAGCCTCAAATCATCTTTGGAAGTAGATGGAATATAAATGGAATAAAACTAACCAAATTCAATCCTAGATTTATCACTTGGCTTCTTTTAAAGCATCATAGACAGTACTTTAAACCCCAGATTTAGAAAAGATATGAACCTGTCATTCAGTGGAATGGCTTGCCTATTTGTTCTCAGAAATCCCGGGTATCGTTGTCAATGCCAGAGCATGTCAGGAGAACAAAGACTGGCCTCCACACCATAAGGGTGGGAAGACTACCTAGGGCTTTGTAGAGCCTAGAGCCTGATACTGAGCAACCAGTTCATAAAGACAGGATATATGTATGATTAGTAATGGGAGTCAAGGGCAAAGCTGTGATAAGGATGCAGGCTGTCATTTCCAATCATTTTCTTGTCACAGGACAAGGAGTAAGGCACAAAACCTAAGGGAAAGGTCTGGGGTCACTATTCAGAAGTCAGGCTACATACTGAGTCCTGAGCATATGAGTTCTGAAGGCGGGTGGAGGTGCTACCTATAAGCACAGGCCCAAAGCAGGGTTAAAGTTTGAGCCAAAGAAGGAGATAGGCGGGAAAGGGCTTTGAACTCTGACACTGAAAGCTTTTCAGAGACCGTCTCTTCAGTAGTCATAAGACAAGAACATAACCATCAACCTAACAATCAAGACCACATGACTCCTGCCCCTGCGCACTTGCTGGTTTGGGTGGATTAAGGCTACTGGGTTATATGGGGCATCCCCAGGGAAAGGCAAGTCTCCTCAAGGCTCGGTCCTCTGGATTGACATGTCCTCCACAAGCTCAGCAAGCATAGTCTATGTACTCTCCCTTCAGACACATTAATTCATCCAGAGATCAAATTCTAGAACCTAAGTAATTACAATTTGGAAGTAATTCTGGCTATGTCCATTAGTAATAATAATGACAATGATTTAAAAAATCTTATCTCTAATCCTCACAACAACCTTAAGAGGGAGATATTATTACTCTCATTTTAAAGATAATGAAACCAGGGTTCACAGAGGTTAATAGGACAGCTTTGGAATCACAGGCTTGGGTTTACAGCCCTGTAGATGACTGGTCTGAAATCAATAAGCACCATGGGGAAGTATGCTGAAATGTGCTTTATACTTTTTGAAGGGGAGAAAGGAGTTGAGTACATCTGCCCTGTAACCTTTGCTAAGCTTCTCTCTTCCAGGCTGTATGGTATGGTAATTTAGTCTTATTTCATCCCATGCTTGGGAATTTAAGTAGATTCCCTGTGTTCCCCCTTGCAAGTAAAAGTTGGCTCCTTCTGTAGACTCCCGCACTGGTTGGTCTGGGCTGCAGTGGGCTGGCCTTCTGTCTGGGCAAGGATACCAGTCAGACTTAAGCTTTCACAACAGAATGTCAACCTTGTCTCCCCAGTGTCTGGTGTCTAAATCTTATGGCTCTCACTTCAATCGACAATGTAGAGATTCTGCACTACAGGCTTGTGTTAGAGGATTTGACTGTGAACTGAATGGGAGCCAGCATTCATCCAAATTTCCCTTAAGACATCTGATATACAGAGTGCATAGCAGAAAGATCACAAACCTTGGTGCCAAAAAGCTCTAAGTTAGAATCCCAGCTTTGCACCCACTAGCTGTGTGAATGTGGGCCTGTTGTTAAATGATAACAATGGCTAATATTTATGGAGTGTGTGCTATCTATTGGGGCACAGTGTTAATCTTATATTCACTGTTTCATTTACACTTCATAAAACCCTGAGAGGTAGGCGCTCTTGTTATCACTCTTTTAGCAACGTGAAGAATGAGACTTAGAAAGTTTAAGCAACTTGAGGAAAAACATTCAGCATGTAAGTGGTAGATATGGAATATGCCTTTTGGGCATAGCTGATCAATTGAATCCAGTTACGTTAAAACAAACAAGCACATCTGTTCAAAAAAGGTGTTTGGATGTTTGGACTCTATTGTTAAAGCATTTTAAGGAAGGAAAAGACACCAGTTAAAATTTAAAGGGCTCACAGTGCAGTGCAGTGTGCAAAATGGGTTAGCCATATGTAAATCAAGGAGAACCAGCAGGGATTATTGCCTTCTGGTTAGACTGGTGAGAAATCTAGCACTTTGGACTGTCAGAGTTAAGACACCAGGAAGCTGCAGGGTTTTTTTCCTATGTATATTCAACCATATGAATTTTTAAAAAAATCTATCAAGACAAAAACCAAATTATTCTGCTGACTCTTTTTTTAAGACTCTTTTAAATTTTTATTTTGTATTGAAGTATAGTTGATTTACAGTGTTGCATTAGTTTCAGGTATACAGCAAAGGGATTTAGTTATACATATACATATATCTATTCTTTTTCAGATTATTTTCCCTAATAATGTAGGTTATTAGAGTATTAGCCATATGAATTTTATTTTACAAAAAAATAGTATCATATAGACCATATACAATTTTGTAGTTTGAGTTTTCACAGTTTTAAATTAGTTTTATCAAAATCAGTGAAATCATTTGTATTATATACGTTCTAAGAACATAGGGTGTGCTTCAGACTCTAAAATTTTGCTGTATTATTCAATAACAACCTAATGGTTTGTAACAAAGTAAAAAGAAAGGTGTTCCAAGACTTATTCTTGTCTGACATTGTTTAAATTTTGATTTGAAGGTTTTATATTGTATGGTTTCATATTTACTAGAAGCCTTCATCATCCTACCACCATCCCTACCAAATGAGATTCATAGATTATAAACCAATAGCAAGAAGAGTGCCTTTGCCTGTTCAACTTTGCCATAATCTCAGTGCCCACATTCATTTATTTTAGAAGTGAATATAGTATATGGCTCAAACTTTTAGTAATTGCGGTAGAATGATTGGATTGATTTTCTGCCTCTAACATTTTCTCTTTCATATGTTGGTAAAAATTTTATGATTTCAACATTTCTTCTGAATTCAAAGGAAAAGAATGCAAATTTATTATTATATCAAACCAATTAATTAGTATTCTTTTGTCTAGGGAGAATGCTCTGATTCCTACAACTCACATTTTAAAAATTCTTTAAGTTTGAAAACAGTCTAATTTCAACTTGGCCTTATTTCCAAAAGAAAGTGATTTAACAATCTTCTGTATTTCTCATTATAACTTTTATGCAAACCTGTGGTATAAGAACTATACTGTTTCATCTCTTAGTATTTCCACGAGACTAGTGATGGTTTCGCTAAGTGCCATATCACATACATATCAGAACAATGGATTAAAACTAGAAAGAAAAAATTGTGTGTTAGCCTCTGCAGCCCCACTCTGAACGTCGAAACAGACTGTCCTGCTTTGTCACACAGTTGATTAAACCCACGGTACGAGGAATTGAAACTTGTATAGAATCATCGAAATAGAAAATGTAAGATGTGGAAGAATAGCCTTCCTTCGTTCCAATGACTGACATATTTGCTAACCCTTCTCCTTGTAGAATGCATAAATTAATAAGTGCAGAATCTCAAATTCAGTAGGCTATATCCTACATTGGAAGCAAAAATTATGAGATCAAGAATAATTGATATTCCACGTGACCCATTAAAACAGGTCTCATTTAATGCAATACGGCTTAAAATTGTATCTCTTTCAAGTAGGCTAACCTGAATATAGGCACCCTTTTTTGCACTTTACAGCAAAACTGAGCAATTCCCTCAACCATCCCGATCAGAGGACCTTGAACTGAGAGCACATGTTTAATGATGCCTGGAATAGCTATTGATTAAACACTGACAATGTTCAGAGGAATTGAGAATCAAAAAGCCTCCCCATGGCCAGCTCTGCCAGGCTCACTTCTTAATAGATGGCAAAGGAGGATTCTAAATGAGATCTGCTGCCCTGCTCATCCTCAGAACTCCACAGGCAGTGGGATTAATTTCTGTTTCGCAGTCCTTTGGAACTACCATGTCTGAAATGTCCAAAATGAATACAGATGTCCCTCCTTTTTTATTTCCTTGTTCCTCCTTTTTGAGGAAAAAAAAGTTCTCATATGAATTGAATGCATAGAATGATATTGCTTTAAATGTGGAATGAATGAAAATTCACCATTAATTAATACATAAAGAATAGGACAAATCCTGGGATGATAATTTAGGCTGCATAATTCCCCAAATCAAGCAAGCAAACAACAACAAAAAGGTTAAAAGAAAATAAAGAATAAGAGTAAATAAAAAGGAAAAAAAGGATTTGAAGCCAGAACTAATATTCACACTGCCATTGCTCTGTTGAGTTGGTTAGTATCTGGAGGCTTAGATATTTTTAGGATATTCTTTTGTCTGAGTGGGAGATTGTGACCCAGAACTGTGAAGTAAGGCTGTTTCTACACTTAAAAAAACACGATTTTCAATGGTGGAACCACCCAACTGTTTTACCTTCAACAAACATTGATGGAACACCTAGGGGGTGTCAGGCACATTGCTTGATGCTTTCCCTTTTAAAGTTATTTAATCCCCCCTACGATCCTGTGAAATACTCATTATAATCATTTTAAAGATGTGAAAACTGAAGCTTGGAGGAATTAAATAAATCTCCTATTATCAAACAATCAGTAAATAGGCACGACTAAAGTCACACTGCTAGAAATGGTCAGAGCAAGGATTAAAATCCAGATATTTTGAATAATATTCTATCGAACTAAATACCATATTATACTCTCCTTAGTTTAATAATGCACATTTAATGAAAGGTTCTGTGGGAAGCTCAGACTTTTTTTTTTTATTGTAGTTTGTTCTTTTGCTCCTTTTTTTTTCTGATTTCCTAAGGATTACATCCTTAGGGTAAAACATTTTTGGAAGTACAAACAAGTATAAAAAGGGAGAGAATGAAGGAATCACAACCTCACCACTCGAAAACAGCTGTTGTTATTTGGACTTCTTTCATTTCAGTTTTTTCTCTTTATAATTTAGACCATGTTACCTTTTGTTATCTATTCATATAACAACATACATATTACACACACTCCCACACACACACATACACACCTTCAGTAGACAGTAAGCTAAAACTATTTCTAAAGCTGACTTATTGTGGCAAATACCTTTTGATATTTATATAAACGCACATATTATGGGATCTTTTATCTCTTCTTAAGAATGCGGACATTAATATTTATTTGCATATATTGTCTAGATATTTTTATTGTTTTCTAGGCAATATTTCAAGCAGGAGGATTAAAGAAGTTAAAAGAAAGCATATTTAAAAAAATTTTTAAAACCTATTATCAAAATGTTTTCAAACTTTCATATGATTTATTGATCCATTACCATTATATGATAGTTCCTGTCTTATTTTTACTGGCATCAAATTTTATTCTCCCTTTCAGTGTTTACTAATTTGATAAGTAAAACCACTCACATCCTTTTACTTCTTTTCAGATCCTAAAAGTATATGTGTCATTTGTATTTCCTTTTATGAGTTTGCTGCTGAGGTACGTTTTCTAAATTTTAATTGTGAATTTTGTACTTAAGAAATATAGATATAGATGTAGATATAGATATAGATATATGTACACACACATATATATTGCTTTATAAAGCAAGTATAATCATTTTCTGTCATACTTCTTACAAATATGTTATCATAACTTTTCTGAGCATAAAAGCAATATGTGTGTATCACAATTTAGAATATATATATGAAAAAAATGGAAAAGAGTAAAAAATCAATACCATCACTCAGAATTAATCATTGTCAATATTTTTGTTAAACTGGTGGAAATTTGGGTACTGAGGCCTAGAAAGATAATTGGGACAGAGCTAGAGACAAATCTAAAAGAGGTTCCTTGTACTTCCAGCACTTTTGCTGTCTATCTATGTATCTATCTATCTATATATGTATATATCTATTGTCTATATCTATCATCTATCTAGTTATCTATTATCAGTCATCTAAGTGGTTTTAAGAGCTTTTGAACTAGGACTGTCTGTCCTCCTTTCTCAGAAGATGAGATTGTGTCTTAATTCTTTGAATTGCAACATAATGAAAGTCAGGGCTCCAAGGGGAAGACTCATCAAAGGGTTCCAACTGTCTGTATTCCCTAATTCTAACAATACCACCCTTCATCGGCCCTAACATAGCTGCTACATGACAGTGGGATTCTTCTCAGGGCCCTGGAGCTAGTGCAGAAGGAATTCTTTGCAGAGGGGCTGCTAAACACTGAGGTTTTCTGGCAGGGACAACCAAGCAACTCTTCAGAGAAAAACTTCTGACCTTTAACATGGTTTTATTCAAGACAACAAATTAAGGGCCTGTGGCCACATTAATTCAATATATATTTAAAGTTTGGGACATTAGTGGATATTCATTTCCATGATATTATGTAAAAATGCATAATTTTAACAGCCTAAAAGCATTGATCTTAAAGAGGAAATTTTGGAGAGAACAATTAGACAAGCATGATTATTAGTCTTCAAAAGGGACCATTAAGATGATGCAGAATTCCCTATCTTTTAACTGTAGATTTGGAAAGCAGTTTCTTAAGAGAGGTATGAAAGCCTTGAGGAGGCAGTGTCCTCAGTCTGCTAATTTCAGCTTTTTCCCGCAAGGCAGAAAAATGACAAAGTGGAACAGTATTGAATGGGAGTTAACATACACTTCTTTTTCTTTCCCAACAGAAATGAAATCATTCTTTATATAACTTTCAGCAGCTCTTTTTAAAATGTAATATATACCCTCTTCTATGCTATTATATATTTGACAAAATCATTTAATGACTGCTCTTCCTTTTTTATGCTAAAGAATTTCTTTAATGATTTACCTGCTTGTGCACGTTTTTGTGTTCTCTCTCTGCTGTAGTGAACGCAGTCACTGATGAGCACACTTACAGCCAAATCTTGGACTATCTCCAGAATTATTTCCTTAGAATGAATCAAGCTACATAGAATGACTACCTCAGAAATGATGTTTATTGTCAACTCATCCTCCAGAAAATAACAATTTAAATTTTCTATCAGCAGTATTTTAGGAAAACCTGCCCTTTTTTATTATTTCCAAATAAGACATATAGAATATCTTTTATTTTATCACGTTTCCCAACAGGATAGGTGTCGTTGACTGTGTTCCCTAAAAAATAGACTTCAAGATTTTTGTGCAAAAGATTTACTTGGAACAACACAAGTGGGAGGTTAGGGAAGCAGGATAAGACAGAGAGTGAAATTGAAGTGCAATGCAATTTCAACAAGGGTTCTGCCGACCTTTACAGAGAATTTGAGAGCTGGGGTGTCCCTTCAAAATTGTGCAGGCTTGAGGCAAGGGGATTGGGACTTGATACCCTTGTAACAACCTGCAGGCTGCCCTGGGAGGAGCATGACCTTGAATGAGGAGTTTCTCTTCAACTGAGGGCAACTCTTCTGGAGAAAGACTTGGCTGTGAGCTACGTGCTGCCAACAGGTCCAGCAGTTGAGGAATCAGTGTGGTTCAGCTGGGTAGTGTTGCCAGAGCTGCTACTGCAGACCATGCCTTGTGCCACTCAGATCTACTTGCTTTTGTAATTGCTTGCTTGCTAATTAGGGGGAACAGCTCCTCCAGTTTGCTTTCTTTTCCGGGAAAATTTGCAACAGTAAGGTTAGTGAAATGAACTACAATTCCTGCCACTGTAGCTGGTCTTGAAGCTGAAACTGATGCTCAACATCCTTTTTCTCATTACAGTTCTAGATTTTTCTCACCCTCCTTCCATTACCAAGTATCATAGGTAGAGCTCTCTGGGAAACAGGCTCTGAGATGTGCACACAGGACACTTATTGAAGAGAGCTCTTGGGGACAACACATGTGAGAGGTGAGGGAAGCAGAACTGAGTTAGGTGGATGAATGAATTGAGATGCAGTGCAACCAGCCTCAGGCAATCCTGTAGAAATGTCAGAGCTAGAATAGCTTTTCAGATTGGCCCCATCTTGGCACAAGGCGGCAGGACTTTGTACTCTAGAATTGGGCCAGTCATTAGATGAAGGCTGCTAGAGTACAGCATGTGACCTTGGCCAAGGTGTCTCTCTTCAGCTAATGACACTTCTGGAGAGGGACTCAGCTGAAATCTGTCAGTTGCCAACACCCCTAGCAGCTGAAGTAATGAGCATTTCAGTCCCAAAATGGAATCTGGGCAACACACTATGTTATCCGTTACAATAGTTTAAAATGGCATCTCACTATTAATGTCATTTGTATTATTTGATATGTATTAACACATGCATTTTTTTTTAATTGCTTGCTTATTTCTTCCATTTTTCTATGTAGGTAATATATCATTGATTTGGGTTTTTTTGTCACATATGTTACAAATATTTTGTTTTTCAATTTTTCAATTATTGTTTTTCAGTATATTCATGTTTAAATTTTATTTAGCACAAATATTTATATGTTTTCCTTTTGTGTTTCTTTCTTTCATTTGAGTTTTAAGAGCCTTTTATCCAGCTTATAAATAAATACAGATAATTTTATCTAGTAATTTCATAGTTTCATTTTGTTAGATTTAAATGTTTAATCCATTTAGAATTTATTGTGATATATGGTGTAGGGCAAGGACTTAAATTATGTGTGTTTTCCAGATAGTTCAACAATTATTCCAGCACCATTTATGAGTGATACTTCTCATGTTCAATGATTTTCGGCTTTCTTGGTAATATATTAAGTATATTAAGTTCCTTTATAAACCAAGTTTTGTCTATCAGATATTATTGAGCATCATATCAATCAACCTGTTTATACTAATGTCAGAAACATATTGCCTAAATTATTATAGTTTTATACTATGGCTAATTACTCAGTTGAGCTAACCCACCAGAGGGAACAAGTTATTGACACAAGAGTAGATGATTATGGTCATCTTAGATACTGAAATTTTTACATTTTTATGCTTATATGGACACATCTATATTTCCTCACTTCTGACCGTTGGTCTATGCATTTTTCCATTTGACAACTATTTAAATGCATTTTGAGAATGTCACACTCTTGTCTTCTCTTTTTTCCCCTCTTCTTTTCCCTTACAGTCAATTTTTGAAAACTATTAGTTAGTTGCATGTTTCTTTTTAAATTTCCTGCATTTTCTGTTTCAGGCCTGAGCATATGATACAAAATAAATATTTATCAAGTGTTAAATGAATAAGATCATCATTCACTTTCTGCGTCAGCTTGGCTCTTGATTTCTCTATACTACAAATCATGTGTAGAATACTTTAACAATGTGCGAGGAAAATATTAAAAAAATGTTATGTTGAAATACACTGAAATATAGATATGTACTTTTCTGTCCTTTGTTTTTGTTTTCTAAAAAGATGTCATTCAGGGCTTCCCTGGTGGTACAGTGGTTGAGAGTCCGCCTGCCGATGCAGGGGACACGGGTTCGTGCCCCGGTCCGGGAAGATCCCACATGCCGCGGAGCGGCTGGGCCTATGAGCCATGGCCGCTGAGCCTGCGCGTCCGGAGCCTGTGCTCGTCAACGGGAGAGGCCACAACAGTGAGAGGCCCACGTACCGCAAAAAAAAAAAAAAAAAGGTGTCATTCATGAAACTTTGAATATTTAAGCTAGGTTTGGTTTCAGGGAAGTTATAGAGACTAAATTTGAAGGCCTCCAAACACGATTGAAATTTTTGGAATTCATAGGATGGAAAAGCTAGATGGTGATTGTTTTTTTTCATTTGTTTTTATTCATTCCACACATGTACTGAGTGAAGGACTGGCTACATAATATGCAGGGATGAGTACAGAACTAAAAAGGTGCGGTACCTTGTTCAAAAAGTATTAAGAATTTCAAGATGGTGATGGCAAAGCATTCAGGCAAGGGTGAAGTATGGGGCCCTTTTGAAGCAACATAGGCTTAACACTCACAAAGATGGCCCATGACTGAATATAACCCACATATTGTTCTAAGCAGTGGGATTATAGTGGGGAGGAAACTGACACGGGTACTGCCTTTGTGGAACTCAGATTCAGTGTAGATGAAAGCAGAAGAGTGTTAATTTATTTCTTTGAGTAGTTCTCTAGTATCTTCTCTAATTCAGAATTGGTTTTAGAAAATTGACTACTTTACACTCATTCCCAATCCCCAACATAGTTTTTCAACTGCCAGGTCCTTGGATATAATTTTGCAGAATTTGTTAAATGACCACTGTGTGCAAGACACCCTACCATGAGCTAGGTGAAGATAAAATAAAATTAGAAACTTATTTTTGTCATTAACAATTTCACTCCCAATAAACAGTATAGAGGCCCTTTGCAGAGGGTTTTTTTCATATCTACAGTGGGTATATATGTACTATGAATTGTAGCAGCAGCTGGAAATTTTCTTCTCATTACTCTGACTCCCTGAAAGGATATTGTCCTCCAAATGTGAGAAGTTCTGTCACTAAGGAAGAAATACATCTTATTAGAATGAGAATGTTGTAGATAATGATTGTGTGGTTTCTCTTGAGTTTGGGACTAATATATATATGATGGTTTTCTTCAGAGGAGGGGGGTCATATCCAAATATATTAGCCAAAGAACCTCAGGAGTAGGTAGGAAATAGACAGAAATAGATTTTCTTCAGCAATTGATTCCTCAGCATGCTATTTATGCCCAAACAAGCACAGGATTTTTTGACATCTGTTTTACTTTGTTTCTTGCCTCTTCCAGCATTCAAGCTGTCAGCTCTTGCTCTGTAAGCAATGGGGGCTATGAGCCATAGTGTATTCAGATCACTGATGAACACTACTGGCCTTGGAGCCTTTCACACCACCAGCTAAAATGAGACGGCAGACACTGTGAGAGGAAGTCATAGTGAACACATATTACCTACTGCAAAGGAACAGCGTGTTGAGAGCAATAAAACTTCTTCCAGCCTTATGTGCCATTTTGCAAGGCTGTGTGTTTGAAACAATCATTTTTTCCGCTGCAATCTACTTCACACGTTGCTTTCCATAAACAGCTGTTGCCTTAATTCTTTCTGGAACCATTTGTGGCCTTAGGTTCACATTCACTGAGTTTTAAGGCAGGGCAGCCAGCTATAGCAATATGATTCACGGTGATGAAATGTGACAATTCAAGAATTTAAGGTGATGTTAAGTATCCCATTGAGTTTATAAGAATCGCACACAAAGATCTCTGGAAAATGTGGAAATGCACAGACTAAGCAGGATGGGTGAGGGTTTTTATTCTCCACTGTGTATTTTGTTACTAGTACATCAAGAAGAAATGGTCTGCAGACCCAAGAGAGAAAGCTATGTATATTCACAGTAATGTTTTTGATAAAAAGCAAGTCTTCTCTCTTTTATTTTTATTTAATTAATTAAAATTCTCTGAAAAGTCTCCACATGCTAACTTCAACTCATTTGGTAGGGGTGTTAAGGGGAGGCTTTAGCCTTCCTACCATAATTTTTTTTTTTTTTTTTTTTTTGCGGTACGTGGGCCTCTCACTGTTGTGGCCTCTCCCGTTGCGGAGCACAGGCTCTTGACGCGCAGGCTCAGCGGCCATGGCTCACGGGCCCAGTCGCTCCGCGGCATGTAGGATCTTCCCGGACCGGGGCACGAACCCGTGTCCCCTGCAGCGGCAGGCGGACTCTCAACCACTGCGCCACCAGGGAAGCCCCCTCCCATAATTTTTATCCATTTCCCAGTTGTACCCCAAAATGATAAGTATTTTTTAATATGGGCAATATATTTTTCTCAGTCCTACGTAAAATGTAAATAAACCATCCTTTAATTTTTTTGATATTTTTATTAATCTCTAGCATAATTTCTAAATATAAATGGTGTGCTTGCTTTTATGAAAATGAAGCTTCAAGACTGCATTCTCTTCCAAACAGGGCGTTTTTTTCCCCAAGATCTTTCGGTATCGAAATTCTGGAATCATTGCTTATTCCCTAGGTGGTTCCAACTTTTTTTTTTCCAAATTAGGTCTTTGGGGGTTTTTCTTTTCCTAACTATCCCAATGTTTTCTCCCCTTCTAGTCTCCTAGTCAACATTATCTCCAACCTGGCAACCAAGCTCTTCTTACTAACCTCCCTTGGGATTTAGTGCTGTATCACTGCTCCTCTGTCCCCAAGCCTTCTCACTGTCAGAGATGTGAGCTCCCTTCAGTCTACATATCCTAGGGGTTCCTTAATTAGAGATCTTTCTCAGATCACTTGAAGTTATGCAAAAGAATGACAGCTTTTCATGAACCCTAGAATTTACTTTCCTAAGCAAAAGACTAGAGGGCAATTGGGATCAAGTTTACAATGCTGCACAGCGGGTAGGGTAAGGCAGAGACCCCCATTATACAGTGAAAGAAAAAATACCCTACCTATTTTAACAGCACTGACAAAAAATGATCTTTGTAATTGAAATTATGCATATTTTATCTGAGCAACTATATACATTTTGAGTTGTGAATTATTCTGGGGCAGTCATTCTGTGTAACCAAAGGAAAGCAACAGAGGCCATTTTGCTGGGCATCAACAGAGGTGGGTGTGAATTTACAAGTGCAAGTTCATAGTCTTATGGTGGCTAATGTTCCAACACCTATAAAATCAACAGTTTGCCAGCAATAAATAAGTAACAACTGGCAATTTTAGATAGAAGTGGGAAGAAGAAAATGAACATATTAAGGTTTCTTGCTTTTAGAATTATGTGGGTGAACTAAAACTTGATATATTATATAGTGTAGACAAACTCCCCAAGACCGTGGTTTTGTTATACTTGGGATAAAATCAGGATACAGAGGCATTTTCTTCTAGTATCCTGGTACACTTAGGAGGAAATTCCAGTTGTCCCCCAAAAATCTGCCTTCCAGCAACTACTGACATTAGCAAATACTCTGCATAATTCAGTTCTTTGTTGACATAAGCAGATTCTCTGCCTACAGTCATCTAATCCTAATCCAACAAAAGAAGGGGAGACTTTATTTGTTCAACAAACATTTATGGATCACTTCCTTTTTGTTTGGCAGTTTGCATGAGAGTGATTTTTCTGCCCCTAGGAAGGTGATTATAAATTTGATTGAAAGGCTAGTTCAGCTGTAAACTGAAGTTTGGTAGTAACACCTCTTTTCCTCGAGGTAGCTCATGGAATACTGAATAACACAGGACAGGGAAGTGGGGCCCTTTTCCAACCACTGACTTAGACTGTCTCAGCATAGTTTAATTACTTTATTTCAAGTTAATGTTTGGGACTTTGCTGTCACACATATTTTTTTCTATCAAAAGCTATTGGGGTTATTTAAATCATATTCACTTATGTTTCCAGTTATGAAGTCACGTGGTTGGAATTTCATTGATTTAATCACGTTGATTTGTACCATTTTTAATAAAAGCTCGAAATCATGCAACTGTGCCAAAGGAGCTGACTTTAGAAAATGTAAAGACCTATGGGATGATTCATGGTTCACCTATATTTTTATCCAGAACCCACAGATAATCATGTGGCAGTTGGAAGGACATTTGCAGTGCTCACAGACACAGGGCTGTGATTTTGCTGACAACGTGTCACTGTCCAAGGCAGTAAAGAAAAAGCAACAGGAATGTGACATGTTTATACATACATATAAGTATATATATATATGTGTGTGTGTGTATATATATATATATATACATATATATGTTATGACATCTTAGATACCAGCAGTGATTTTTACCAAACAACTTGGCATCATAAAAGGAGTACTGAAAAAAATCAAAGTTAAAAGTACATAAGGAAAACCAACACTAAAGATGTATAGCCACCATTTGGAATGACTGAAGATCCTTCCACCCTTGTATCCCACTGCCATTTACCACGGGGGTGGATTTGCTCAGACCTTGAAATGACACCTAAAACTGAACTGAAAATAAAAATAATCCCCCCAAAAACATAAAGAGGGCCTGAATTTAATCAGGGTCTTACATATTTAACTCAAGGTAAAGTCACTCTATTTCCAGATCATTATAAACAATTATTTTCTACTTCAGTGGTAGTGATCTTGATGTTGAAATTGCACCTTTTGTGTTTTCAGCAGACGTTGACTTTTTGGTCCTACTGTCATCAACCTCAAATTCTATTACTTTATATTGAATACACTGAGTCCCCCTCCACACCTCTCCTCTCCCTGTGGTCTTTTTGGTGTCATTAGCATCTCTTGCCTCAGGAACTACCGACATACTAAAACCAGCAACTTCTACTGAGGTCCTCTTAACTTTGTCATGGATCAATATATGCCATGCAATTTATTTTATTTTTATTGCTTTACACTTTCTATTATAAAAGCAATACAAGTTCATTGAAGGAAATCTAAAAAAAATGGATAATAAAATAACATAAAAGAAAAATAGTAGAAACTGCTCGTTCCATGATAGAGAAGTAACAATTTTTATGTATTGGTGTATATATTCTCAAGTATTTTATTTGTATAAGTAAATGACATAAGATTATACTGTACCTTCCATTATACAATTTGCCTTATTAAAATATTTTAAAACATTATTTAGTGTAATAAATTTAATTACAAAAATTTAACTAAAATTTAATTTTTCCATATGATGTTTAATGACTGCACTATAATAATAGCTTATATTTACTTAGAATTACCTTTGGCTCAGACACCACTGAAAAGTACATTTATATGCATTGTCTCATTTAAATTCACAGCAACTGTATGAAGTAGGCACTGTTACCATCCCCACTGTACAAGAGAGGAAATAAAGCACAGTAGAAGTTGGGTAATTGGCCCAAGATTTCATAGTGTGAAAGTGACAGAAGCAGGATTTGAACCCAGGAACTGGAACTCTGGAACCCAAGATTTTTCCAGCTGACTGTACTATGCATAGCATACCATTGTTTTTATAACTGCAGCCCAATATCCTGATGTAGGATAATTAGATTTGCACATTTTAATTATTTTAAAGAAAATTGCAGTAAATGTTCTTACAGATAAATCTTTGCTCCCCATATGATAATTTCCTTAAGATAAATTCCGGCGGTTAAAATTGTTAGGGTTCAGAGGTTATTTGCACAATTCATGACATCAAATTTTTATGCAAACTTAAATCTTAGGGCAGCTCAGCCTTACACACATAGACTGAAAACCGGAAGCAACAGAACACTAAATGCAAATCCTGTTTTGATTTCTAGAAAATCACATCACCACTGTGTATCTTGCGGGAAACAAGCCTAATAATTCTGTTCTGACCTTATGAAATATTTTGGAAGTCTAAAAGATGATTCGTATAAATTCACATTTGACAAAATCTTTAAGACTCAGGTGCCTTGCATATATAATAGGCTTTCAGTAAGGGTTGATGACCGATTAGTCAAGATCTGCAAAGGGTCCTGTGTTTCGTATGTTAGTGGTATTTGACCTAAGGAAATGTTTGCCTGAATCCTTTGAATTACAGAGATCATCTAGAAGCTGAATAAATGATTATTGGAGCATTGAGGTTAAACGGTTTTCATTAACCTATTGTACATTTTGCAAATACATCAAGGAATTATATCTACCATCGCTTTCATAGAAGTTCCAAGTGTGTCTGTTTTCAATATTGGTATGTCTAGAAATGCCTTTATACATGGAAATTGTTGATGACAGTTATTAAGCTATAGTAACACTTTGGAAATGATTTGAAATTTTTGTATTTTAACATTTTCTGAACCAAAAATTAAAATGAAAGGTCTGGTATCTGTAAATATACTTGAACATTTGACTTTCCTTGAAAAATGTAGTATCCCAATTTGTAAATCAGCATTCCAACATTCCTCCTGCATCATTAAGAGGAAAACTCTTGTGAAATAATTTCCAGCTTTAGGAAAAGCTAAGCAATGAAGATCCATTTTCATTGTTCTTATCACTTTTGAAATGATCCTATGTTATTGAATTCTCTTCAATCACTCCTGCACATGTCTTATCTCAATCACCCACCCAACAAGTGCCCCCCTTAAAAAACTTGCTCACAACTCTGGGGATGTTTTCCCTAGCCAGCACTCCAACTCAGTCCTTGGGGTTGGTGCTACACACATACTCAGTTTCAAATAACTGATCCCCAATTGCCACTGCTGCCATCGCTCTCAACTTCCTGCATTCCTATACTTATGCATTGTGGATTAGATTCAAGTTTCTCAAACCTATTTTTTTCTCATTGGTAACATCTGGTTATTAAAGAAGCAGTATGACCTAGTGGTATAAAGGACTATGGGATCAGATGGATCTGGACTGGAATCCCAGCTCCCTCATTCACTGTGAAGATGCGCTGTTAATTTAAACTCATTAGTATTTCCTCATCTGTGATTTGGGCATAATAATCATACATATGTCATAAGATTGTGAATGAAGGTTAAATAAGTAATGCATGTAAAGAGCTTAGTAAGTTTCCTTACAAAAATTATTGTTAGAACCCTAAAGCAGAGAGGAGTACATTTTCAGCTACAGGGTTACATAGCTGTTTCTTGATAGAGTCAGGACTGGAATTCAGTTATTGATGACACCAAATCTTGTTCTCATACCACATATACTTTATCCAGTGCAACCTTCCAGGAGCCTCACTTTGCTGGTTCCCAATCCTTGATTACTGAGTTTTAGGAATCAATTTCTGCACACTCTCAAATTTTTCTTTAATGCCATTTCTCCCATCTCCCAGGATCAAAAGCCCCATTCCCCCACTGGCTGTTCTGTCTTCTGTATTTATCATTGTTGTCCAACTTTAATTGTCTTCTCATCACTTATCTTCTGGGTACACCACCCTTTATAACCTATCTTTGTAAGCATCCCATCTCTATAGCTATCACGAGAGAGCCCAGACCTCTTCTCCTCTAGTATAGTGTAGAAGTTAAACAAGTTTCTGAATCCAGACTCCTGAGTTTGAAGCCCTCCTTTTTCCACAAATCCCAGTTCTGTCACTCTTTAGCTTTGGGGTCTTGAATACAGTTTCTGCCTCAGTTTCTTTATCTATAAAATGGATATTTAAATTGTACCTGCTTCATTGAGTTCTTATGAAGATTAAGTGAATGAATGCACTTAAAGCACTTACAAGAGTTCCTGGAACATATTAAGCATATATTATCCATAATTTTAATAATTATTAGTCCGTAATTATAATAAGTATTATTATTTGTTAAAGATTTCCAAATGTAGCTCAGAGCTATTATCTCTTCAGTTCATCTCCTTGTTCCCTACTACCATTCAATAATACTTTTCCTTATCTTACTTGAATGATGTATTGAACAAATATGTGAGAAGTGCCTGAAACTGTACTTAGCACCAGGAAAGCACTCATAACATGCTAGCCCTTTCTTTTGACTCTCAGCCCTCAGCAGTTTTGACCCAGCTTGCACTTGACTTCCATCTTGAAAGTCTCTTCCCTTAGATTTTGAGACCCTGTTCTTACCTGGTCTTGTTCTTTTTCTAATACTTGATCTTCTCTTTCTACATCTTTTCCCATTTGTACATATTTGTTCATCTCCCTGCATAGTGTCAGTTCTTATTTATCTTTCTCTCCTAGGATCTGACACTTAGTAAGAATTCAGTACATCTTTGCTGATTTTAGTATTTGTCTTGATGCTTTTAACTCCCTACATAAGGATTTTTTATTTCCTCAACTTCAGTCAGGTTTAGCTATTCACAAACCTGAATACACTCTGGATTTCATATCACTCACAGTTGTTTTACTTTAAATGTATTAAATTCCAAAACTCTCTTTCTGATGTTAGCTTATTAGTTTTTTGTCCATTTCAATTCCTCTCTTTTATATTTACACTTATAATGCCTAACATTTGAACAATATTCCAGATACTGTATTAGTTGATTTACATACATTATTTCACTTGATATTTACTACAATACCATGAAGTAGTTGTTATTATGCTTGTTTTACAATTAAGGGGCTAAAAGCTCCTAGAAGTCAAAAGACTGTCCCACGGTCACAGAGCTAGTGACCTTGGCAGTCAGGTTACAAATTCATGTCTTTTTTACCTTTCCTCTATGCCATTTTGAAAGTTTAACCTCTTAAATATCAATGTGAATATTCTAGACAATAATTATTAGAGCAATTCTGAGGAAGAATATAATTTTTAATAATATAAAATACTTAACTTTAAAAAGTGTTTGTTTTCTGTCCATTGGTTTTCTCATTGTATCTATCAATGCTGTATAGAGCAGATGTCTCCAGAGTGCCTCAGAGAAGGTGGCATTTGACTACCAGACCTCTTGTCGGAGCTGGCTGCAATTGTGTTAGAAACTGGCTCTTCAGCTGGGCTGGACTGCAGTTAGGAAACATGATCATCGATGGTGAACTGACACTGCTGGGATGTGAAGCAGACATGAATGTTAAGCAATAGTGTCCACAATTTGCAACCCAGGAACTGCCAAATTGACAGCTAGACTAAACTATAGCAGCATAGGAAAATGTGGCTAGTTTCTCCATTCAATCAATACAAAGTCTTATACTGTACTTTGATGAATACAACCTCCCTGTCCTATAAACCAGGATGCTGTCTATTATGAATCTCAGTTAGATTCTTAGCCAGCATTTCATGTCTGAGCACCCTTGTAAGCCTCATAATGGCCCTAACTCTAGTTGGATGGGATTAGCCTTTCAAGTGAACATGCAGTTCATTAAGCATGTAGAAGCTCCAACGGCAGCCGCACTTCTCT
Source organism: Monodon monoceros (assembly GCF_005190385.1). Lineage (NCBI taxonomy): Eukaryota > Metazoa > Chordata > Mammalia > Artiodactyla > Monodontidae > Monodon > Monodon monoceros. The sequence goes on along the minus strand of NW_021703767.1, from coordinate 97,001,183 downwards.
CCATGAACTAAATAGATTTCTTGCATTTTATCTAGGACTAGATGAAAAGGATCCATAATGCTGTGCTAGAAATAAATCTTGACTCTCTGAGGGACTTTAACAGTTCTAGTGAGTGTAGGAAATGAATAATATTAGTAATGAGCAAAACTTAAAAAGAAAATCTAAAGGTTTAGGGGGTTTTCTGCCTCTTTTTCAAGAGCACGGAATGAATGATTGTTTTATCTCATTTTTGCTTTGAGGATTTCTTTCTTTCAGGCTTGGGATAGTCATTTTGTATTTCACCAGATAGAAAATCTGCTTATCTTCTTCACCATTCTCTCACATGTTGCTTTGTCATTCATTTTCTTCCTGCAAGGGACATTTCCAACTTCCTATTATATACCAGGCACTGGAGTTGGAAGTGAAGAGTTCTTTGATACAAAAATCAAAGGTCCCTGCCCTCAAGAAGCTCATGGTCTGGTGGGGGAGACAAATGCATGAAGACTACACAGTAGTAAAGTTGTACATAATATATTATAGGAACCCCAGTACATAGCATGTAAACCAGCCTAAAGGGCTTCAGAAAAAGCTTTTAAGAGATGATATCTAAGTTAAGCTTTGAAAGAAGAGTAAGAATTGGTCCAGAGAACAATGCCAAGGTCACAGAAGTCCTCTACCTAGAATTGCTGCACATATAGAGACCCCATATATTTAAAATATCAACAATTAAGGAAGCTGTTGGGATTTTGGTGGGGATATTTTATTGCCATATATCCAAGTAATTTTCATTAGGAATATATTTCTTGGACCAGAACATATTCCCTGGTAAAATGCTGATAAACCCTCATATATGAAGAGGTACATTGTTTAGCCACATGGGTATTTTGTTAAACATGGATATCTTAACCTTACAAAAAGAATCACTTGCTTTCAGGCATCTTTGAAACTCAAAAAGTGAGACTCTAGAGAGAGGAAATCAAGGGACTCTGACTAGTGAATACCTTTAGCAAATGCTCTGGGGCCTATGGGGATATACATGGAGGTTACCAACATGTGCTTTTGAGAAAGTCATTTTGAGAAAGTGTTACCTGAGAGTCTTGGGAGGTCTTAATACTAAGAACAGAAGTAGCCAGATCTTTTCCATGGCATCTTTAATTCTTCCATCTTTAACTGTCAGAAGACTGGTGACTGGAAAACTTGAGGAAGTGTAATAGAGCATCTTTAAGGGAGAAAAAATTCTGGTGTTGAGCTTGAAATTTGTGTCACTGATTATAATTAAATAACATTTAGCTGCCTCAGTGTACATTTGTACAGATTCTATAAGAAGTTTTTCTTTAAAATTCAGAGGTGTAAATTGGCTCAGTTTGCAAGATGGCTGTATGGGTTTAATTTTACAAATAAGTCAAGAATATCTCTCTGTTTATCCAATACATTCTTTGGAAAGTAGAAGTATATGACAAACACTCATTTGAAGTAAATATTATAGTCATAACCAATTTGTAAATCATATTTTTATCTCATATTTGTTAAAAACCTAAATAAGGTTTTAAGTTATACTGGGAATATATAAAATAAAATTATTTTATTTTTTACTTAAGCATTTTCGATAATTGCGACTAATAATCAAGCCCTTAAAATGATTTTCAGCCAGAGTTTGAGCTGTTCAAGATAAATTGCAATGTATTATTTTAAACTGTTCTTAAGCTAACATATTTAGTGAAATTCATGCAAACTCATACATCCAAATTACCTTTTTATTTGTGTTCTTCAAGTTACACAGAAGTAAAAAAGAAACAGCAATTTCTTTTGAATTTGAAATGCCTTAACTGTGCATAAGAATGCAAGATACAGAAAGATTTTTAAGATTGCAAAGTCAATGAAAGATTTTAACCTATGTGGCTTCAGGGCTACCATTTTGTAATGAAGCATTTTCTTAAAAAATACACATATTTTAACCATCTTTAATAAAAATAAAGGATTATTGAACCAAGATTTAGGAGACATGGGAATTTTACTCCTTACCACTTCTCCATTTAAAATCATCAATGGCTTACTACTGAACTTAAATTAATTCCAAAATCTTTACTGTGGACCACAGTGTCTTACATGTGCATCCAGAGGTTTCCTTTCGTTCTTGAGTATGCTATGCCTTTTCTATCTCAATGTCTTAAGACCTCTACCCCAAATTCTCTTTTCCCGTCAGGCTCTCCTCTTCAGCTACTGTCTCTCACATCATCCTGTTTATTTCCTTCACAGCACTCAGAATAATCTGTGATGATTTTTCTTATTGATTTACTCATATACTGTCTACCTCACCCAGCAGAATGAATGGTTCAGGAGGGCAAGGACATGGTCCTATTCCCTCATATGCATCTAGAGTCTACCACTGTGTATCTATTGTGTCATTCAATTTTCCAGCTTCTAACAGACAAATACCTGAAACCAAATTTCTGATAGTTGCATCCTTTTTCCAGCAAACCACAGTTTATAAAGCACCTTCTATATAGATTCTAGACATATGGGGATATCAAGTTATATGAGTCAGGTCCCTGCCTTCAAAGAATTGTATGTAATCTATTCAAATATATAAAATGTGTCCTGTAAATGAGTAATTGCAGGTGTTTTGTCTTTTTAATTTCACTGTCCATGTGTTCATTAATAGTATGTATAAATGCAATTTACTTTTATATGTTTATCTTGTATCCTGCTGACTTGCTGAACTCACATTTTAGTTCTAGGACTTTGTAGATTCCTTAGGATTTTCAGACAATCATGTCATATGCAAATAGGAATAGTTTTATTTCTTCCTATCTGATCAATGATCCTTTTATTTCCTCTTCTTGCCTGATTGCACCAGCTAGGATTTTTAGCACTATGTTGCATAGAGCCATGAGAATGAACATTCTTGTGCTCTTCCTAATCCTAGGGTGAAATAATTTGGTCTTTTACCGTTAAGTATAATGTTAGTTGTAGGTTTCTTGTATATGCTCTGTATCAAGTTGAGGAAGTTCTCAGTGCTCCCATTTTCTTTTTATCGTGAATACGTTGAATTATGTCAAATGTTTTTTGACATTGATTGATACTATCATGTGAATTTTCTTCTTTGTTCTGTAAATATGAAGAGTACATTGATTGATTTTGAATATTGAACCAGCCTTGCATGCTGCAATAAACCTACTTGGTCATGTTGCATAATTTGTGTATATATTGCTGGATTCTATTTGCTAAAATTTTGTGAAGGATTTTTGTAATTTTATTGTTGAGTGATACTGGTCTATAGTATTCTCTTTCTTCTTTTTTCTTCTTTTTTAGGTACTTTCTTTGCTTGGCTTTGGTATTAGAATAATACAAGCTTCATAAAATAAATAAATTGTAAAGTATTTCCTTTTCTATTTTCTGGAAGAAATTGTAGAATTGATGTTAATTCTTCTTTAAACATTTGGTATAATTATTCAGTGAAACTATCTGGGCCTGGAGATTTCTCTTTGGGGAGTGTTTAACTGATGAATTAATTTTTTCAGAGTTATAGGTCTATACACATTCTCTATTTCATATGAACGAGTTGTGGTTGTTTGTATTTCCTTTAAGGAATTAGCCCATTTCATCCAAGTTGCCAAATTTGGCAGAGTTGTTTGCTGTAGTGCCTTATTATACTTTTGATGTCATCAGGGTCTATAGTGATATCCTGTTTCATGCCTGATATTGGTCATTTGTATCTTTTCTTTTATTTTCTTTGTCAGTCGCCATTGCCAATTTTATTGATCTAAGAACCAGCTCTTAGACATAGAGAATGGACTTGAGGACACAGGGAGGGGGAAGGGTAAGCTGGGACGAAGTGAGAGAGTGGCATGGACATATATATACTACCAAATGTAAAATAGATAGCTAGTGGGAAGCAGCCGCATAGCAGAGGGAGATCAGCTCGGTGCTTTGTGACCACCTAGAGGGGTGGGATAGGGAGGGTGGGAGGGAGACGCAAGAGACAGGAGATATGGGGATGTATGTATATGTATAGCTGATTCACTTTGTTATAAAGCAGAAACTAACACACCATTGTAAAGCAATTATACTCCAATAAAGATGTTAAAAAAAAAAAAGAACCAGCTCTTTGCTTCAATAATGTTATCTATTTTTTCTGTTTTTAATTTTATTGCTTTCTGCTTTCATTTTTACTATTTGTTCACTCTACTTGATTTGGGTTTCTTTTGCTCTTCTTATTTTAAGTTCTTAAGGTGGGAGCTTAGATTATTGATTTGAGACCTTTTCAATGTATTTAGTACTGCAAATCTCTCTCCCTCTCCCTCTCCCTCTCCCTCTCAGCACTGCATTAACTGTGTCCTCCAATATTTGATGTTGAATTTTTGTTTTTATTCAGCTTGATGATTTTGATTTTCTCTAGAGATTTTCTCTTTGGCTTAGGGATTACATAGAAGATGTGCTCTGTTTAGTGTTCTGTGGGCACTTGACAAGAATGTATGTTTTGCTGTTGTTGAGTAGAGTATTTTATAAGTGTCAACTGGATCTTATGGATTGATGGTGGTTTTGAGTTCTATGTTCTTGATGATGGTTTTCTGTCTAGTCGTTCTATTATTAATGGGTGAAAGAGTGGTGTTGAAGTCTACAACCAAAATTGTGAATTTGTCTATTTCTCCTTCATTTCTATCAGCTTTTGCTTTGCATATTTTGCAGTTCTTTTGTTTTGGTGCATATACATTTCGGATTGTTATATCTTCTTGGTGCATTGACCCTTTTATTATTATATAATGTCTCTTTCTGTCTCTGGTAATTTTCTTTGCACTGAGATCTACTTTACCTGATATTAATATAACCATTCCTGCTTTCTTTTGATTAATGTTTGCATGATATGTATCTTTTCCATCCTTTTACTTTTGACCTGCCTATATCATATTAGTAGTGAGTTTCATGTAGACAGTATATAGTTGAGACATGTTTTCTAAGTCACTCTTCAAATATGGGCCTTTTAATTGGCATAGTAAGCCATTTACATGGATGTTATTATTGATATGTCACAGCTTGTCTGCCATTTCTTTTTTCTGCTTATTGTTTCTGTTTTTTTTAATTTTTCTGTATCTTTTTCTAATCTTCCTATGCATTACTATAACATTTTTTAGAATTCCATTTCATTTTTTTCATAACAGTTTTGTTTTTTTTTTTTTGCGATACGCGGGCCTCTCACTGTTGTGGCCTCTCCCGTTGACGAGCACAGGCTCCGGACGCGCAGGCTCAGCGGCCATGGCTCATAGGCCCAGCCGCTCCGCGGCATGTGGGATCTTCCCAGACCGGGGCACGAACCCGTGTCCCCTGCATCGGCAGGCGGACTCTCAACCACTGCGCCACCAGGGAAGCCCCATAACAGTTTTTTTTTTTTTTTTAAGAAGATGTTGGGGGTAGGAGCTTATTAATTAATTTACTTATTTTGCTGTGTTGGGTCTTTGTTTCTGTGCGAGGGCTTTCTCTAGTTGTGGCAAGTGGGGGCCACTCTTCATTGCGCTGCGCAGGCCTCTCACTATCGCGGCCTCTTTTGTTGCGGAGCACAGGCTCCAGATGCGCAGGCTCAGTAGTTGTGGCTCACGGGCCCAGTTCCTCCCTGGCATGTGGGATCTTCCCAGACCAGGGCTCGAACCTGTGTCCCCTGCATTAGCAGGCAGACCCTCAACAACTGCGCCACCAGGGAAGCCCCCCATAACAGTTTTGAGTGTATCTTTTTACCTAGCTTTTTACTGGTTGTTTCAGGTATTATATTGTGTATAACTGACTTATCTACTGGTAGAATCATTTTACCAATTCAAGTGAAGTGTAGAAGCCTTAACTACTTTCTCTTTACTCTTCTCCATTCATATATAATTATTTAACTATTTCCTCTATGTACGTTTATAACCACATCAGACAATGTTATAGGTTTTGCTCAGTTATTAAGTATAATTTAGAAGATTCAAGAGGGGAGGAAAAGTTTTTTGTATTTATATATAAATTATATATATATATATTAATAAGAATAATAAAATTAAGAAAAGGAATTATAAATGAGAATATTTCTTATTCTTGCTCTTTCTTTCTTTCTGATGCTCTTGTTCTTTCTTTTTTCCTGATGTTCCACTATTGCCTTTTTTTTAAAAAAATAATTTCCCTTCTATTTAGAAAAATGACATTATTTCAGAGTAGTCTGCTGGAGATAAATTCTCTTAGCTTTCCATCATGTGGAAAGGTCTTGATTTCTCCTTCATTCCTGCAGGGTAACTTTGCTGGATATAGGATCCTGGGTTGTGCTTTTTTTTCATCAGTTGAAAAATGTTGTCCCTTCCTTCTGGTTTCCATGATTCCTGATGAGAAATCTTTTGTTATTTCACATTTTTCTCTGATAGATAAGGTATCATTTCTTTCTTGTTGCTTTAAGGATTTTTCCTTTGACTTTAATTGTCGGAAGTTTGACTATGGTGTACCTTAGGGTCGGTTTTGACGGGGTTAATTTGCTTGGGCTTCACTCAAGTTTTTGGATCTGTAGATTTATGACCTATCAAATTTGATTTATGTCCTATCAAATTTGATACATTTTTTGCCTCATTTCTTTGAACATATTTTCAGCCCCACTTTCTCTCTTCTATCCCCTAAGACTTAATTGACACAATGCTATAGCTTTGTCATAGTTCCATAGGTCTCTGAGGATCCATATTTTTTTTCTTTTCTTTTTCAGTCTGTTTTCTCTCTGTTGTTCAGTTGGGTAATTTCTATTGTTCTATCTTCCATCTGCTGATTCTTCCCTCTGTCCCCTCCATTCTGCTTTTTAGCACATCCATTGATATTTTATTTCAGTTATTGTGTTCTTCAGTTCTGAGATTTCCATTTGGTTCTTCATATCTTCTATTTCTTTGCTGAGACTCTATTTCATTTGTTTTAAGCATGTTTGTCATTGCTCACTGAAGCATTTTTATAATAGTGGCTTTAAAATCTTTGTCAGATAATTCTAACATTTCTAACATTTTGATATTGGCATTTATTGGTTGACTTTTTAAATCATTTTGAGATCTTCCTGATTCTTGATATTATTAGTGATTTTCTATTGAAACCTGGACATTTTGTGTATTATGTTATGAGACTTTATATCTCATCTAAATCTTCTATCTTAGTTGGTTTTCTTTGACACAACTCTAGGAAAGATAAGGGGAGAATGCCACCTGTTATTGCCTGATCGAGGTAGAAGTCCAAGTTTCCTATCTGGCTTCTGTGAACTCCTGAGGAGAGTATGACTCATTACTTCTGTGCAGGGATGGGAATTTTAGCTCTGCAGTGGGCCGCCACTGATGCCACTTGGCTAGGAAGTGTACATGTGCCTATTTACTGTTCCCATATGGCTTTCACGGATACCATGGTGGAGTGAGCTCGTTATTAGAGTGGTGGTGAAAGTTTTGGCTCTCCAAAACCTTCCTCTGATACTACCCCAAGGGAGGGGGAGAAACACCTGATTACAGCCTGGTGAGGGGGACAGTCTAGCCTTGCCACTCAACCTCTGGTATCATGTTTGGCTACAGCAGGGCGGTTATTTTGGAGAAATTTGCTGTCTTGCTAGACTGCCTCTTTCCTGGTACTTTGACTAGAGAATCTCCTTCTCAAATTCAAATTACTTGATATTGTCTGCTTAATATTGCCCTACTGGTCACCCATACTTTCTTATTTAAATTGTGTAGGCTGTTTTTTTTTTTCTTTCCTTGCTTCATTTTGGATAATTTATATTTCTAAGTTTTTTCAAGTTCCATAATTTTCTAATTATCTAATCTGCTGCTAGTCCCATTTAGTGAAATTTTTATTTCAGATCTGGTATTCTTCTTCTCCAAAAGTTCCCTTTTGTAGTTTTTTAATATCTTCTATTTTCCTCCTTATTAAATGCATTTTTTTCTTTAATTCTTTAGGCATATTTGGTTTATATATAGTGCTACTTTAATGTCCTTATCTGCTGATTTAATCATCACTAATATTTCTAAGTCTGTTTTTACTGAGTGAGTATTTTCTTGATTATGGGTCACATTTTTTTACTCTTTACAGATGTTTATTAATTTTTCATGTGGTATGGGACATTATGAATTTTACATGGTTGAGTGCTAGCTTTTGTTGTACTCCTTTAAAAAATATCATACTTTTTTTTCTGGATGCCAAGTTAACTCATGTACAGATTAGTTTAATCCTGTCAAGCACTGTTTTTAAGATTTGTTAGGGCGAATCTAGAGTAAACTTTACTCTGGGGTTCAATTAGCCATACTACTTAGCCATGGCCCTTCTGGAATCTCTACTGAATGCCCTGTGTAGTCAATAACATTTCTCCACTTTGGCTGCTGAGAACTGATTCCTGGCTCTGTGTGTGCTCTGGGAATTGTTTGGCTAACAGTTACCCTCATTCTTCTTTCCAGTGTGTTGTTCTTTGTTTGACTTCATGGAGATGTACCCTATGTATATATTGAATTATATTTAGTCAAAGGTTCAAAAGGATCGTTATATAGATTTTGGAGGGTTTTTTTTCTCCACATAACACTCTCCCACCCCCTTTCCAGCACTCCACAAATTCTACTTGCCTTAACAATCATGATGTGGGATCTGTCTCTCCAGTTGAGGAAGATCATTGAGCTCTCCTTTGGTTTCTCTTTCATGTGCTGTAATCCAGAAGTTGCCTCCAGCAGAACTCAGCAATATTTGAGCTTTTTGTTTCTCTTCGCTCAGTGTTGCACCTCCTGTGCTGTCTGTTGACCAATATCCGTTGTTTATTGTAGAAGGTAAGCCCAGTTACAGTTACTCTTGGAGGATCACAAGCCCCATTTAAGTGCTACTATGTAAAGGGCACTGTCCTTTATCTCTAAACACAAGATAAACATTCCAATGTCTTTTCAGTCTTTCTTGACTGTAAATAATACTTGTGGCCCACATTCTACTTTCAAATGCCCTCCTATGTTCTGCAGCTGAGAATAAAAGCTGCAAATTTACAATCAAATGCTTCACTGTAGGAGATTTATTTTATGGTTTTTCTAGAGTCCAATCCATATGTTTCTTTCTAGAGCCCAATCCTTAAGTTCACAGTTAAAATCAGTCTCAAAAACAGAAGGGAGTTTTGACAGTACAATGGCTTGCTGTAGGGAGGTTATATGCAGCCATTTTCTGGACCGGTAACCCTCATAGTTGGAGACCTTGGACATAAAGAAGGCATTAAGGGCAATAAGAGATTAAAGTAAATTTAGAGAAATTCCCAGAGGTAGTCGTCAATGAGAAGAACATATCAAAGATAACTGCAATATGCTTTATAATCTTGCATCTGGTGGAATTGACTTCTCACTTTTCAGAGTTAAGAAAAGTTACCTCTCCCATTGTCTTAAGCAGGGGTCCCCAACTCCCAGGCTGCAGACCGGTACTGGTCTGCAGCCCGTTAGGAACTGGGCCACACAGCAGGAGGTGAGTGGCAGGCGAGTGAGTGAAGCTTCATCTGTTGCCTCCCATCGCTCCTCATCACTCACCTTACCGCCTGAACCATCTCCCCCAACTTCCATGGAAAAGTTGTCTTCCACGATACCAGCCCCTGGTGCCAAAAAGGTTGGGGACTGCTGGTCTTACAAGCTGGTGGTAGAGGTTATGGAGTAAAGAAAGTAAGTTTCTGGTGTAAACATGGCTGTATAGGTCAACATCTTTTTCTTAACCTGTGACAAAGCATACAGAAAAAAATGAAGAAAACAAGCAAAACCAAAAAGGTCCAGCAAATTTTACTTTTGTGAAATTGTGGGGCAGATTGAATCTACAGACTCGAATGTAAGAGTTTTTAGAGAGTTGATACTAGGCAGGAGCAACACAAGGAGAAAAAGGATGAGAAAAGGTAAGAAAAGAAGGAAGGCAATAATAAAGATTTGTATAGAAACTGATGAAATAGAGAATAGAAAAACAGGAGAGAAAATTAATTAAAACCAAAAGTTGGTTCTTTGAAAATGTTGATAAAATCGACAAACATTTAGCTAGACTGAAAAAGGAAAAAAGAAAGATGACTCAAATAACTAAAATCATTAATGAAAGAGGGACATCACTACTGACCCTAAGGAAATTTAAAAAGAAAATAGGATATACTACGAACAACTGTGTCACAACAGATTAGATAACTTAGATGAAATGAACACATTCCTAGAATAACAGCAACTACTGAAACTGACTTCTAAAGAAATAGAAAATCTGGTTAGACATTTAATAAGTAAAGCTAGACTTATCATGGTGATCATTTCATAATGTATTTAAATGTTGAATCACTATGGTATACACCTGAAACTGACATAATACTGTTCCTTAACTATATTTAAATTGTAAAAAAAGGTAAAAAAATAAGTAAATAAAATAGTGTAGTATTTGTGTGTGACCTACACACATCCTCCTGGGGAAAAAAAAAAAAAGAGAGAGAGAGAGAGAGATAGAATTAGTAATTTAAAAACTTCCCAGGGCTTCCTTGGTGGCACAGTGGTTGAGAGTCCGCCTGCCGATTCAGGGGACACGGGTTCGTGCCCTGGTCTGGGAAGATCCCACATGCCGCGGAACGGCTAGGCCCGTGAGCCATGGCCACTGAGCCTGCGCCTCCGGAGCCTGTGCTCCGCTACGGGAGAGGCCACAACAGTGAGAGGCCCGTGTACCGCCAAAAAAAAAAAAACCTTCCCAAAAGAAAAGTTTAAACTGAGATGATTTCAGTGGTAAATAATACCAAACATTTAAAGAAAAATTAATACAGATTATTCACAAATTATTTCTGTTATCTTGTAACAGAAAATTTTAAGGAATCCACCTAAAAAAACTATTAGAATTAACAAGGAAATGCAACTAAGTTGTGGGATTAAAGATCAAACTATAAAAATCAATTGGATTTCTATACACTAGCAATGAAAAATCTGGAAGTAAAGTTAAGAAACGATTCTAGTTATTATAGCATCGAATAAAATACATAGGAACAAATTTAACAAAAGAAGTGCCAAAATTATATAATGAAAACTGCAAAACATTGTTGAAATAAGTTAGATACTAAAATAAATGGAAAGACATCTCGCGTTCATGGATCAGATAACTTAATATTGTTCAAATGGCAATACTCCCCCAAATTGATCCACAAATTCAATTCAATCTCTCCCTACATAAAAGCAAGAAGTAGAACAATGTATATTGTATCTGTGATAGATAGATAGATAGATATTTGTATCACTTATATTTTCATAAAGTCTGGAAGGATTTACAAGAAATTAATAAAAGCATGCAAGCATTAATGTACTGCCAGCTTACATTTTGTGGTAGTTGTTACATTGAAACTGGGTGAATGTGGGAGCAAGGTAGCTTTATTCACTGTTCTGCTTTTTATATTCTGTGCATTATTTTAAAAAAGGAAATGGGGAACATACAGGAGTAGGAATTCCCACCCCAGCAGCTTGTAATGTAGCCAAGGCTGATTTACAGAGTCAGACCAGGATCACTTAGCTCATCAATTCAACAAATAAGCTCTGTGTGGAGGTACTCCTTATAGGACGTGTGGCTTCACATTACTTTGGACTTCCAGAGAATATGACTAAGACTAAGATGAGAGCAAGTGAGGGGAAAAGGAGATCAGAAGGAGGTCACTCACTAATTCCAGTGGGATCTGAACTTCTTTATTTCATCTCCATGGCAGCGGTAGCTAAGACTCTCCCATGTTGCTCCAGTTGGCCTTTTCTTGGCACCGTGGTTGCTTATCCAAAGGCAGAGGAGATCTAGAGGAGGTGAAAGGTTTATCTGAGGATAATTGCTGCTCAAAGGAGTAGAAAAGGTGAGGACAGAAGGAGAAAAAAATGAAAAGGTGTGTGGAGGAGTTCCTGCTGATTCTATTTAACTTTGGGTACAAGAGGGCAGCAGATGGACTTTTGAGAAGAGTAAAATTAGCCAGCTCTTTGACCTCGATCCATGTTTGGATTTGTTCAGATTTTGGAGCTCAGATCACAAAATGGGAAACATTTTGTTGGATTAGCGTCATCTGAAAGTGGGAAAGACTTTCCAGAGGCCTTACCATCTTTATGTAAGAAATCCTCCTGTCCCAGTTCTCTTTTACCTTTCTCCACACTTCTGCTTTGTACATCTTTCTGAAGTTAATGAATTGAAAACTATCACTGCTTAATTGCTTTTAGCGATGGACCCCTGCATGGGTGGAAATGGATGTGCTCACATCTGTCAGAGTGAGCATGGCGTGGCCAGGAGTGCCTGTCACCCAGGGTACCAGCTGTCTGAATACAAAAAGGCCTGTGCAGGTTGGAAGTTGAAACTGATGGATTAATTGGGTAATTGTTTGAAATTCTGTGGTAATTCAGTTTTGATTAGTCAGACCAGCTAGGAGAAAGGTGTTTTCATTTATGCTTAAAAAAGAACATTTATATTCTTATTTGATCATTCTGAAAGGTATTTTTATGAAACTGTAAAAACTCAGTGAAATTTTTAGTTACAAAAAATGATCTGGTGTAGTTTCAGAATTAATTCTTTTTGTTTTCTGTTTTTCGTTCTGAAGTGAATTCCAGAATTAATATTTCAAAACCTTCCATAACCTCACAGGGAGTTTTTTATTATAGGCTACAGAAGGTGGGGATAACCTTTGAAAAGCAACTATGTGCAAATGAGTGCTCTCAGAAGTTAGGAATAATTAAAACCAAAAAGAAAGAAACTCTATAACTACAAGGTTACTTATTTCTGTTTCCTAGAAATAGCAAAACAGACACACTTCAATTCAAAGATGAAAGTGATAAATTACTTCGTGACCAGAACTGATAAATGAAGTCATTCCTGTGGGACTGTCTTTGTTTTAATAACTTCTGAGAAATCACAGAATCCTTCATTTTTATCACAGCATTTCCATGAAATGAGAAACAGTTTATTTGCATTAATTAAGAAAATACAAAATGCTTCCTGACTTATGGGACTGATAAACACTTTAAGAAATTGAAAAAGAATTAGACATAAAAATTAGTGTGAAGTTAGTTTTTTTTTCTTTAAGCCAAAACCAAGATAAAGTTTTCTGTGGATTATGTTAACGTACTTTTCTGACAGAGAACATTTCTGCTTTGGTCCTCTGTTTGCATAGCACCTACCTTGCTGAGTTTCTGACACAGAATAGGATCTTATTAAAATTTGTGGAAAATTGACAAATGTATACATATATAGATATATACATATATCCATACTTATCTATATAATATCTTTTTCAAATTTTTATTTTAATAATATCTGGTACATTATTCCTAAAAAGTCTGTCCCCAAAGTTACTGCCTATGTAGGGTTTTATAAGTACCTTAGAAAAATGAGTATTTCCTCTTAAGAGTCCTGGTGGGGGGTGGCATGCAGGACCGTACAATGAGGAGGTTCTATTTGGGAAAATAATGGTGAGACCTATCCATTTAAAGGGGGGCCTGCAGAAACTACATGGGCCACAAAATGATGTTATACTGAATAGACTTGGCCATCAGTGTCAGGAGAGAGAAAGGGCACCAGTGTTTAAATGGCATTGCCCTATAACAATCTTATGTACAATATACACCATGGATTGCTACATATGAAGACTCCAAATCTGCCTTGTGTATGGCCACTTGTACTGTCTTAAATCAGAGAGACACATTTTTGGTTAAGAATTTGATATATATTCATGAAGACAAATTACAATGACTTCTGCCTGTATTATTAGAGGATAGAAAAGGTCTATTTTTTGTTTGTTTTCTCTTTCTTCAAATTAATAGATACTGGTAGGTTCTAATAGGTAGAAAGAAGTGTTTGAGAACATAAGACCTACAGTAGAGTTCATGTCATTCGCAGTTGGTTTATTTGCAAATATGGAGCCTATGTGGTATTTTACTGTTACGTTTGATGTTGGGGGTTGAGAGGCAGGGGATGCTTTAGTGCATTTTTATAGTTTACAAAGAAACCTTAATTCCAGCTCTGAAGACACAGATCCTGTGTATCTCTTTCTGCAGATGTAAGCGAGTGTGCCGAAGGGCTTGCTTCCTGCCGCCATCTCTGTGTGAACACAGTGGAATCTTTCACTTGTGCCTGCCACCCTGGTTTTGAGCTGGGAGCTGATGGAAAACAGTGTTCAAGTAAGTGGCAATAATCGCAGCCCAGGAAATGTGTGGTGTTTTACAAGTATTAAACAAGAGTAACAAACAAAAGAACTACACTGAATGTCTTGCCAAAGTGGAAGCTCCTGAGAATGTTTTCCCCTGGGGTAGGCTGGGTGTGGGAGCTTCGAAGACCAACCCCCTCATTTTAATTTGACAAAACAGGGGCCCAGAGTCAACAGAAAATGGTCGGTATCATGATCCACTGTGTAGACCACAAGGACTAACTAAGTCTCAGGTCTTCTGACTCGGGGCTGTCTTGGACCCATGGCTCTCCTTTGTGAAGAGTCTGTCTTGCTTCACCACCTCTGCTGTGCAATATTTATTGAACACTAATAATTCCAGTGTAAAACTCAGGGAAAAGGAACTAGCAGGAGTGAAGGAACCAGCAGCACAAGGGGCGGCTCTAGATTGTAATATCATGTCTGATTTCCCATCTCAGTTCCAAAGATGCCCTTTCCAGTTCTCCACATCTTAGTAAACCATCCATTCTGGGCGGAAGTCAAAAATTCAATTATGCAAATGAGTAAGTGACAGAACTGGGACTTGAACTAGGGTCTTTAGGCTCCAAATATACTATCCTTTTAAATTTGTTATGTGTTTGTATACATCATATGTCTCTTGATCAGTTTTAATTAAGGAAGAATAATAAGGCTAATGATAAACAGAATAAATTATGTAGTGTTTTTACCTAAGCTGTCTCATGAAGAGACATTCTTAAGGTCACTAAGTTTTTCATTGTCTTCCAGTGCATAAAACTCTAATTCTTTAATGCCTGGGTTGCCAGTGTAGCCTTAAGGTCTGTTGGTATATCTCTACTGCTTAAAGACAGGGCAGTTTTGCTGCAGTGATATTTGTCTTTTAAAGAGCAAACTAAATAACATGGAAGAGAAGAATTAACTACTAATTAGGATATAACTTCTTTTGAAGTGAATCTTTCTCTCAATGCCCTGAGGAGTCCTTTCAGGCAGAGAGAAATGTGGATGTTTTTTTCTTTCTTATTAATATCTTGGCTTTTTAATGTGGCCAGAGGTTTAGGAGGTGAGTACATTTTACAGATGCCTGAAATAAAATCCCTTGCAATCTGACTGGTGAGTTCTCAGTTATCATGAAAGAGGGGGTCATTATTGCTAATGAGTCATGAGGTATATAGGCTTTCTGTGAAAGTTACTTGGGAAAGCAATTTGCCCTAGAGTTGAATACATTTGGTAGAAGTGTATTTTTACATTTATTTCCTTCATGTGAATATTTGGCTAAGTTCTTTGTGTAGCTCTCACCAGACCTCAATATTTACTAACTGACATACAAAACTTTCTTGGTGAAAACTGGTATTTTGAGTGCTTTAAAACTTGTAGGTGGGGTAAATATTTTCAGAACATGGTAATGTTTAGCAATGAGGGACTTCCCTGGTGGCGCAGTGGTTAGGAATCTGCCTGCCAATGCAGGGGACATGGGTTCGAGCCCTGGTCCGGGAAGATCCCACATGCTGCAGAGAAACTGAGCCAGCGTGCCACAACTGCTAAGCCTGCACTCTAGAGCCCACGAGCCACAAATAGTGAGCCTGTGTGCCAGAACTAGTGAGCCCACGTGCCACAACTACTGAAGCCCACATGCCTGGAGCCCATGCTCCGCAACAAGAGAAGTCACCGCATTGAGAAGGCCCTTGCACCGCAACAAAGAGCAGCCCCAGCTCGCTGCAACTAGAGAAAGCCCGCGCAAAGCAGAGAAGACCCAACACAGCCCAAAATAAATAAATAAATAAATTTAAAAAAAGAAAAAAACAATGAATTGCGTGTTCTTCATGTAACAGTATATTTTAGGCAATATTGTTTTAACTTTTTCCTAGGACAACAATATTTTGTATTTATATCATTTCTTCTCAGAGGCTCTCAAAATACTGTATAGCATAAACATCGAATCCTCAAAGTGTGCTATGAATGAACTATCACTATCTTGTGATTAGAAATTAGAAAATTCCAGATCTAGCATGGTTAAATAAAACTGTCCCCAAACTACCAAGCAGTATATAGTGAACCTAAGTTCCATATGTATTTAATGCATATTTAATATATTGAGAAAATAATGATTATTTGCTATCTATGAGAAACCACGGGGATCAGGTTTTAAAGTTTTTTTAAAGCGTATTTTTAGGTATGATAGTTAAACAGTGTCATCTGTATCAAGAACGCAGACTCTCAGCTTACTTCTAGTGGCCAGTTCTAGATGAGTATGCACATGTCTGAGTCCCGTATAGTTTAGCTCTTTATGAAGTTACAGTAATGTCATTTATATGTAAAGTACCTCCGGCAGGCTTACAGCTGCATTGATCACAGGGAAAGGAGAATAGGAGCCAAACTTTGAAATATGTCTCCCTACAGAGTATATGCTAACATACTGTGAAAACTAGCAGTTCCCTTAATTATTTCAGCCTTTCCTTTAGCTCTCTTATTTTGCTGTGTCCTAAACTAGCTGTTTCTAAACCCAAAGGCATTCTTATTTTCAACAATAAATTCATTAGCATAATCTTTTTTTTTGTTTATTCAATCATTCAAAACCTATTTGTTTTTTAATTTTAGCACTTTTTTTTAACATCTTTATTGGAGTATAATTGCTTTACAATGGTGTGTTAGTTTCTGCTGTATAACAAAGTGAATCGGCTATACATATACATATATCCACATATCCCCTCCTTCTCGGGTCTCCCTCCCACCCTCCCTATCCCATCCCTCTAGGTGGTCACAAAGCACCGAGCTGATCTCCCTGTGCTATGTGGCTGCTTCCCACTAGCTATCTATTTTACATTTGGTAGTGTGTATATGTCAGTGCTACTCTCTCACTTCATCCCAATTTACCCTTCCCCCTCCCCGTGTCCTCAAGTCCATTCTCTACTCTCAAAACCAACTTTTGAACATCTGTTATGAGCTGGGTAATACAAGATGATGAAGGTACAGAGGAATGAGCACAATGACAGGGATGTGCCCTGGGCGCCCTAGACACATGGCTGCTGCCTAGCATAGACTGGAAGCTGGGACCAGGGAGCATGATTTCTGTACGTGTAACTATACAGCAACATAGCAGATACCTTGGCAGTTTGAATGGTGGTACAGGCTCTCAAGGAATACCACAATCTTAAGTGCCCTTGTCCTGTTCTTTCCCATCTTTCTTCTTTCAAAGGATTCAGGAGTTAAGAATGGAAGGAAATGAACCAATGTAGTCGCTCTCATTTAGAGGTGTGTCCAAGCAACACAAATGAAGAACAGTAGAGGCCAATGGTGAAAATAGCAGAGTATCTAATTCCATACTTTTAACAAGGATGTAAAGCATTCTTTTATTTTTCATTTTCTCACTTAGAAAATCATTGATTATAATACCTGTGTGCTCAGGAAAATTGACATCTATATACTGAGCTGGATGCCCCCCAAAGTGCCCCAAAGTAGTGGCATGTACCACGATCAGCAAATTAGTGCTCAAAGTAAGAGAATGTTTATGTAACAAGTGACTCTTGTATACATCAAAGCTGATTAGCATAGGAACATGATACCAGTTACATATAATCAGCTAGTTCATTGGTTTTTTGTTCATAGTTTTGTTCCAAAGCCATTTTTCACAGTATTTTCATGTACTCACAGCCTTAAAAAAGGACAGATATTAACATACCATTAGTTTGAGAGCAGATATGTCAGCTGTATTTGCTTTCTGATCATTGATTCAATACACATATTTTTTACATTCTGAAAATTTCCAGACGTTAAGTGTCCTTTAAGATACGTTTAATAACCACTGGTGGACTCATTACCTTGCTGCCACACTGTCAGTTTGACATTATTTATAGGTTTATAAGCTTTTTGATATGGTCTAGCTATTTACAATGCTTAATAGTCCTCAGACTTTTACTTTTATATGCTTAGAGTGTTGACAGATTTCCAATAAAGTTAGTCATCTCCCAACAGAGAGAGTGTACCCATTGTTGCCATATATTCAGATTTCTCTGTTATTATGCTAATAATTCTCTTTTGCTTGTTTTGGAAAGGGATTGAATTGGAAATTGTCAATAGCTGTGAAAAGAATAATGGTGGTTGTTCCTGTCACTGTGAACATGCAGTTGGTGGGCCCTGTTGCTCCTGTAACCATGGACACCGGCTTGATTCAGATGAGCAAACATGCATAGGTAATGTATGGTAAATGCCATCTTCCTTCAGAGGTTGCCCTGGATTCATTTAGCCCTTTCTTCTCTAATACTTAGTGCTCTAATGTAGCCACATCTCTCAAACTGCAAGAAGTAAAGTGAACAGTGTCTTTGGCTGCTGGATAAATGTAAAAGAAATACTAATTGACAGAAGACATCATTGTGTTTAGATATTTGCTTTGAAGTTAAAGGAGATTTAAAACTTATTAGCAATATATATGGACTTAACAGTTTTATTTCTGGAAAATATTCTAAGGCCTATCTAACCATTTAATGTAATTTGTAATTCAAACAAAAATGCCACCATGCACGCTAATTCTCTCCACCACAAGCAGAAGCAATCATGTTCTTTGGTTTTCAACTTGGTGATAATTTGGATGTCACCTTTGACATGGCAGGTAGCTACGTTCCAAAAGAAAACTTTAAAAGATGTTATTCTTTGGAAATCCCAGCTCAAAACTATTTTTAATGGATAACTTTTTCTACATATTATCAGAACTTATATCATTTGAGGCAATGAGAAGAATAAATTCCACCCCAGCCTTGCTTCATAATGAAATGTTTAATCTAGAACTTCTGAGAAAAAGGAATATCTACTAAAAATAGGAAGAGTGAGCATCAAACTAAATTACTATGTGCTCTGGGTCTGAGAGCACCTACAAGCCCCTAAAACAATTTGCCATCATTCGAGAATTATGACACCATATTTGCTTGTTTTCTTTTGTGATACTTTATATCACCTTTCTTAAAAATTATGATGTGAGTACTAAAAAAAATCTTTGACCATTTCATGCTACAGTATGATCTGAGGCAAACTGAAGTACCAAAAGAGAAGAGGTGAATTTCAAAAGCCTAAGTCACTGAGATTTTTTAGTTTGGCACTAATGTGACAGAGTGAACTTCAAGGGATTTTGAAGTATTCTGGTTTCATAAATTATTTAACCAAAACAATGTCATTACTTGTTATTTCTTGATCGAACATCACCTTCTGCATTTTTCTCAATGTCTATGGTGATTAACTTAATGAAACCAGTTGATTGCCTTGCTTCTTTTTTGTAATGAAAATTATGCTTATAATTTTCTACCTTGCTAACATTTGTATCTCTGGAAAAAATAAAGGGCTTCCTTTCTTCTTTGCTTCCTCGCTCCCTCCCTCCCTTCCTACCTTCTTTTATTGACTGTTGGGTAAGGGAAACTGGAATTTTGCTAAACCTTTTGTTTGCAACTTATAGTTTGATATCTTTCCTTATTCTTTGAAAAGTACAGTTCAGTAAAGTTCTTATTTACAGCCAGAAAAAATAGCATCTGCCAGGGTCAAAATGTAGAAAATTGCATATTTATGACATTTCAGCAGTCAACATGACAACATTGTTTTGTTTACGGCTCAAGTTTATTTCATTTTCCAACAATAAATAACACTCATTCCTAAAGACCAAATCTTCACTAGAGTAAAGGCAATGATTTGTTTGGAGTGTGCATATACATACTCGGCTTATTTGCCTGAGAACAGATTAAGGCCATGGATGCTTTGTAAAACATTCATGCATGAGGGAAATTAAACAATTTTTAGTGTATTTTAGGATCAACTTTCCTTTTACATAACTTTCCTTTTACACAACTTTCCTTTTACAAATAAATGTGTTCTAGTCTGCAAATGGTCAGTCTTGCCCAAATGCAAAAATTTATTAGGGCTAAAACCTAGAGATGTGTTAACGCAATTTGAAAGACAACTATACAAAATACAAGTGTCTGACCAGCAGTAAGTTCACTAAATTTAACAATTGGTAGTTATCAGAAAAAAATTTTATTCTAATCTTTGGAGCTTTATTCAGTGACTATGTGTGGGGGGTAGATACAGAAGGTCAAGTTTTTTCAAGGTTTACGTTTGATGCTTTTCTGAAGTCATAGTTGAAATGTTTAATTGTTTCACCTGACTGCAATTAATGCTGTAGTTTTGATTAGGGCTAAATTTTTAAGTACAGGTGAATTTCTCTGCGATGCTGCAATATTTGGTGTATTGGCCAATGTAAATAGGAAAAATATGATCATCAGAGAGGAAGAAAAATAAAAAATAAGCAAGCAAAGATATTACCAAATAAGATCTGGAAAGGAATCAAGACATTTAGGAAAACAGGTGATATAAGGGTTGAAGGGACAGGGCATTTTAAGAAAGGAAGAATGGGGTTTCAGATGAGTTCTGTACATGAGACAGAAATAACCCCAGAGGAATGATAATAGAAGAAGAATCCAAAATGGGTCATAAAATGATAGATCGAGGAATTCATTTTTCCAGTTATGTGATGCAATTGTGCTCCTTACTGTTTGAGAACAGGGAATCATGAGACGTATATGTTTAGAGGCTCTGGTGATATCTGAGAAGACTTTTAAAAAAATCTTGAAATAAGAAAATCCAAAAAACATAATGTTTTAGATAAAATGAAACTGAATTTTTTAAAGTTTTTTTTTGTCCTCTATATTCATGCTACATAATACAAAGGGTAAATGAAGTTTTAATATAAGAAAGGAAAAAAATATCATCTAGAGTTTTGTGAGTAGCACTGCTTGTGACATTTTGCAGGAGAAAGAATGTTTTGTGTCCAAATGACCTTCATTTGGATATTTTATGGTGACCCCTAACCTTAGCTGATTGATTGCATTTTCTTTCCTTCCTTTCTCTTGTCTGCATTTTCTTACATTGGTACCCTTTCCTAGGTTAATTGAGACACTGACCTTTTATATCTGGGGCCGCTCATGTAGTTATGGAGCAATGGGATTTTGTAAACTCAGCACTGACAGGCCACCCAACTTAACAAGTCAACAAAGGGGGTAGAATTGAACTAAGGACCTATAGTCAAAAACCCTGACCACACAATTCCCAGGTGTCTAGCCTGGTGAAAGCAGTGGGTAAAGAGTCTGTTGCTACCCTTTAGCCAATTATATTATAAATGATCCCCTCAAAACTCAGGATAAATCGATTAGGCTTTGGCTGAAAGGTTTCAATTTGACATCTTCTGGTGCATTTTTATTTTCTGCAGGGCAAATAAAGGAAGACACATGCCAGATTGTAGAATCCTAGAATAACAGTGCTGAAGGAGACTTAAAGATCATCATTTAGAAAGCTGTTTATCTGCTAGGACATTCCAGGGTAATTGTGTCACCAATTATAATAAAAACTCATCCCAGTCAAAGCATCATCGAAAAGTTCAAGCAAATGCCCTGAAATATTCTGTAATTTAACACATAATATTTAAAATGATTGTCTGCCCTCTCTCTAAATTGCCTTTATCCACTTCTCTTCCCAGTCACGTGACTTCTTTTTGCTTGGGAACGTTCTTTCATCTGAAGTTCCAGAAGAACAAACACATGGGGGCCTAAGACTGCCTCCTCTCTGCAGCTATTAAATGTCCACTAAGTGGAATTTTTTGGCTCTTCTTCTCAAGCTGTTTTTTTGTTGTCGTTCTTCAAGTTCTCTGTTTGTTCAGTTAGATTGCTGTTTAAACTGGAAAAATAGCAGAGACCTCTTACCCTGTGCTTATAAATGCATTTGGAGATTACTTACAGCCTTTTCAAATAAATACCAGGCATAGAAGCATGTCAGAAACGTAAACCCAAATGCGGCCTCATTTGTTTTGTGTTATAGTCTCTTCAATGTCTGTGCTCAGTAACCTGAGAAATAGAAAATGGTTAGTAAATCAGTTTTAATTTTGAAGTGAGGCTTATCAGCACCTTTAAAGGTCAGTTAAATTCCTGCCCTTAAGTAACAGAGATGTCCTTTCCCCCTTTAGACCTTGATGAATGTGAGAGTGGAGAAGCCTGCTGGGCCCAGCTCTGCATCAACTACTTAGGAGGCTATGAATGCAGTTGTCAGGAAGGCTTTCGGATCAGTTCTGTTGCTTGTGGATGTGATGGTGAATTCCTGAGCTCTAACGTGAAATTCCTGATGTGATGGGGCAATCAATGGAGGGGGAATATCTGAGGCAGAGGGTTAGGGTGGGAAAGGGAAGGCTTTGACACTAAAGAGACTTGGATCTCTCTGTGGCTTAACCATGTTCTATTATATGAACTTGGGTGCTCTGAGCCTCAAATCCTCATCAGTAAAGTGAAGACAATAATGGGATTACTGGGGAAATTAAGAAAAGTAATAAATGTAAAGTGCCTGCTACTGTGATTGACATCGAGAAATCACTCAACTAAAAGTAGCTATTATTATTATAATAATAGTCATCGGCCCATAATCCCTTTTACCTAATTTAATATATATAGGCAAGTGAGAGATTCCAGCAAGCCATAGCACACTGCCACAGGAATTGCTCTTGGCTAGCTTGACTGTAGTCAGAGGTGATTACTGAGTGTCCTTCTCCTTTAAGGGCAATAGCAAAAGGATTGCCGGTTCATGAGCCACAGTCCAAATCTGTATCAGAATCCTTTATATATCTGATATCAATCTAGATAATGCAAGTTTTAAGGTGAGTCATTTTATAATTTTCTAACTTATTTGTTGAAATTGATTCACTTCCCTTTTAGATGACTTCTAGCTGATAGGTATATTTTTATATGATAGGAGAGTTTGAATTCAGTGAGTAGAGTTAATTCACTTTTTTATACCATTAAGAAGGGCTCATGTAAGTCATTGCTGTAAATTACTTTAACGAGTTTACCTTAAATATATAATCTTTAAATTTTCATTTGTGATTATTACCATTATTTTGAACCTTACTTTTCTTGAAATCAAAGATTCGAAGGTTGTTACCTATTTCAATAATAGTCAAATTATATAAGAAGACTTTAATGCCTCAGAGAAAATAGTGTTTCTTGGATTAAAGAAATAAATTCTTGTATTCTGTTGAGGATGATAGTTGTGTTTCTTCATAGAGGTGCCAAGCTCCCCAGCCTTGCAGTAAAGAACATGCAACTATGATAACAGCAAAGATACATACAACTATGATATCTATATATTCTAAACACAGTAGAGCATATTACCACTTACACCTCCCATCCAATTAACAGGGCCAAAAAAAAATTGAATTTCATGTACCATCTGTTCTTAAGCAAAGTGAGCCAAGAGACGATTGTGAATATACATACTTGGGTACACACATCCAAATGGAAAAGGTATCCACAATCTGAGGCCAGACCTGGAAACTCAGCTTCATAAATGAACTTTTAGTATATTGAACACATTGATCAAAGTCTGGACTCAGATGTGGACATAACACCAGTAAGTCATATGAGATTAAGGCCTAGCCTTCATCCATCTCTAAAATTCTCCACAAACTGTGCACAGAATTATGCGTGGAATAAAGGCTTCACCATAGATATTGAATAGTTCAAGAGTGAATGAACATTCTGCAAAATGGTACACAGCCTAAGACCATGTAAGTTTTAAATTCTTCCTCAAATCTCATGAACAAGCTCTCAGAAAGACCTTGTCTATGTAGGTAAACTATGGTAAACTTGGAAATGAGTGAAGGAAAAGTAATTGGCAGGATATATTTGAGGAAGAATTGGGGCTATGCTTTCTATATAGCAATACATTGTTATTGGTTAATAAAGGTGACAGATATGCCCATGTGTTCATAAGGTCTGTTTTATCTCTCAACGCCTAAGAGCAGACACTTTAAATTTTCCCAGATGTGGATGAATGTCTGGACCTCAGTATCATCTGTGACCAACTACGTATCAACTCTGTGGAAAACTATGAGTATACTTGTGAGGAAGGCTGCAGAATTGGAAGTGATGGAAAAACTTGCATCTCTAAGTTGCTGTGGAGAGTTTTATCAAATCTCTTCTAACCGACTTCAACCCTTGTCTTGTCCTTTGGGAGCACGGAGACCATATATTCTTTAACTAAACCTGTCCTCCCCTTTCTCTCTTCACAGACTGAGATCTTTCTTTTCCTTTTGTTCTCTCTGCGGCAGTTTCAACTCTGTGCTTGCTGCTTCTCACCTTCATTTACAATAGGCGGTTTGAAATGGCTTTCTCAAAGAGTTTTACCTTTCAGCTGCCCCCTGCCTTGACTGTCTAGTTCAGACTCTCATTTTTCCCATCAACGCTTGCTCAGTTTTTCCTTCTTTTAACCAGCATGTGGAATCCAGGTCTTTCCCTGTGTGGTCTGAGCTTTAGATGATGATGAGCTAAAGGAAGAAGAAGAGGAATTAGATATTGTGAAGTTTCCACGTCTTCTATTCAAGAGCCCACCTCAACTGCTTCATTATGTGGCCACCTCTCTGCCTCTCACCCACGAAGGTGAAGAAGATGAGCTGGAAGAAGGGAAAGATATTCGAGGAGAACTGACTGCTTTGCACAGAGTTGGTGCATGAAAGCATGTATCTCATTAAAGTCACCTCTTTTCTCCATTTTTAGATAGTTCACATAAATCTTTCATAGACAATTTCATTATCAATGTTTAATGCCATCAAGTGTTTTAACATGATATTAGCAAGAAAAATGGGACCAAAATTACTTCTTCAAAGCTCCCTATGAAATTCATCATCTTTTGTCTTTCTTCCCTTTAGCACAAAAAAAGGTTGCTATGTAGGTATGTGTGGACCAAGGGGTGCAGGGGGATGGGCGCTATTGAAAATGCGATACAGTGAAATGGAGCTGAAAAATAGCTTTGAATTAGCGTAATGGAGAGAAGGATTGGGACCTTTTAGTTCTAACAGTTTAAACTCTACTAGAAGTCATTTTGGTATAGTTCAAATTTACCTTAAATAGCCTTAAAATCTAGACCCTTTCTAAATTTTAAAATGCAGAGAACCAATGGTTCAATATGCTCAAGTGGACCAAGAAAAAATATCTTTACAAATGTGAGCAGTTTTTCTTATATATCCATGCAACGGAACTCAAGCATCAAATCGCTTCTGATCAGAATAAATTAGCATAACCTCTTTCAAAAGTAACAGTTTGCAGCCAGTCTGCTGCTTCTTTTTCTTTTCTTTGTAAGACAGAGCTGCTCTTTTTGTTCTCCCTCTATTCCTTGTATTTTAAGAGCATCAAAGCTTAATGATTTCTTTAGAAGACATTCAGTAAAAGAGCAGATTTGTTTATACGCTATGGTCAATGATAATAATATCAATAAATACATCTGCATAATGGTAGAAACGCTTTAATGTTACTGCATTAGACTCCTGATACTCTGGCTACTCAAAGTCAGAATAGAAATAGTTCAGGACTACCAAGACAGTCAGAACTTGAGTGGCCAAGATCTAGAGAGAAGAGAAGCTCAGACAAGTGAGATGGACAATCTGTGCTCCTTTTCTCCTTGAGCCATTTGCTAATGTATGGGCTATGCACACAGAGAAGCCAGGAAGTCTACCGACAGCTGCAAGGAGAGTAAGGAGCTAAGCATAGTTATCAGCAGTATCATGCACGGTGCTAGAGAGGTAGAAGTTGGAGTTGAGAATCTGCCAAGGTGGAGAAGCCTTGCTAAACATGACAGGCTTTCAACTGGGACATCTGAAAGACCCCATCTAGAAACAGGGGCAAATCTTAAAATGGAATGAGCCTTAAAAAAACAACTGAGATAAAGTCTATCCATCCTTATTCAGATTAAGGTAATTTCCCTCAAGAATAGAACAGATAAACACATTATGGTACATTTATACGATAGAATACTATATAGCCATAAAAAATAAACTAGTGGACACACAATATGTGTGTCTCATAAACATTATATAGAATGAAAGAAGCTTGATACCAAAGAGTACATACTTTATAATTCCATTTATATAAAGTTCAAAAATAAGGGGAAATAATCCATGGTGATATAAATCAGAATAGAGCTTAATTTGTAAGGCTAATGATTAAAAATCATCAAGTCACCTTTCAGTTTTTGGGGTGCTGGTAATAATCTATATCTTGGGCTTCCCTGGTGGTGTAGTGGTTGAGAGTCCGCCTGCCGATGCAGGGGACACGGGTTCGTGCCCCGGTCTGGCAAGATTCCACATGCCGCGGAGCGGCTGGGCCCGTGAGGCATGGCCACTGAGCCTGCGCGTCCGGAGCCTGTGCTCCGCAACGGGAGAGGCCACAACAGTGAGAGGCCCGCGTACCGCAAAAAAATAAAATAAAAAAATAATAATCTATATCTTTATCTGGGAGGCATTTACATGGGGTTGTTTACACTTTGGGAGAAAAAAGTATGAAGTGTACACGAGTTCTGTGCATTTCTCTGCATGTATATTAAATCTCAGTAAAAAGGCTTACTTGGGGAAAAAAAAAAAAAAAAAACTTTGCATAAAACAGCCTGGAAGGAAAAACACTGAAGTGCCAGGACCATTGATTATTTTTGTGTTCAGAAATTAATGGTAATTTCTTTTCATTTTTTACTTTCTTAAATATCCTAAATATTCTTTAGGGACTACTTCCAAGCTCTATTTTAAAAGGTATCTCTTTGCTATTGTCTTTTACTGGGACTCTTTAGGAAATGTGCTCAAGGATCATGTTTATTTGTTTTTTGGGACATGAGGGTTTCATCTTTATTTTCAGTGATGTAGACAGTATGGGTCCACTAAGATGTTATTGCATTCCGGTCTGTTTAGATTCATACCTTCGGACATGATTGCACGTTGAGCTGTGAGGACTGCATGAATGGAGGCTGGTGCCAGGAAGGAAAGAGTGGATGCTCCTTCCCAGCTGGCTGGGGAGACATTCTTTGTAATGAAAGTAAGTGATTCCTTGGAGCATTGGTAAGAGAGTGATGAATTTTCCTTTACTGCTGGTAAACTGTTGGTCATGAGCTCTTTACATATGTTCTCCCCAAAATGTTTTAACAAGGTTAACAATTGATATGGGTGAGAAACCAATTTATTTGTTGTGCACAAAGAATGTCTGTGAAGCACTGAGGTTTCAAACTGAACATGTGATTAAAATGGGAGATTTTGTGTTCCCTGGGAAACTTGATGTGCTGTCTCTTGTTCATCCATGGAACGTAAAAGTTTATAAAGGATCCTAATATTCTAGGCCTATAAAAATCCCTCCATTTAAATAAATCATTAGGCCCTGGCAAGCTACTCCCAATGAAGAAAGAAAAATGAAAGGATTTGCGTTACAAAGTACAGTTAATGGAACTGCTTGACTGTTTGCTGCCTCTTTTTTGTTTGTGTTTTCTTTTTCTTTTAAACAATATGTAAGTACAGCCAATGACACTTGTAAGTTTTTTATATGTCTCTCATGAGAAAATGTCAATGATTTGAAAAATAATACCTCTAATAAATTTTTTCCTTTATATTTTAAATGGAGGTATATTTGCAGATACTAAAACTGACAAGTAATAAAAACAGAATATATTGACTCTTTTTATTTCCTTTTTCTCTTTTTAAATTTCCCTTATAAATTTTTTAATAAAAGAGTTCTCTTGGTCTTTGTGAATGGCTTGGAAGATGATATGAGCAGAATTTCTTTTGAAGCCCCTGCATGTGAGAAGAAAGAGCACAAATATTGTTTCTATTATGAGATGGATGCAAAACTTGAATTATAACATAGTGAAGTGGTTCCCCCAGAATTACTAGTTAGAGTGTGGAGGCTCTTCCTGAAGCATCACTCTGATCATGTCTCCCTGCTGCTCAGAAAGTTCAGGAGTGTCCCATTTCCTGATACATAAAGCTTTATGCTTCTAATCTAGTTACTGGCAACCATCTAATATCAGGCCCTCATAAATCCTTTTCTCTTTTTATCCACAACTCTTTGACCAGCTTATCATGTCCAGCAAGCTAAACCACTCACTACTTAATGCTTTGCACTTTTCAGCTTTGTGCCTTTTGCTAAACTGCCATCTTTGTCTATTGCCATTTATTGCCAGAAGCTTTATTTGATGGCCCCAGTCTAATCACAGCTATTTATATTTTCTGTGGATTTAAAGCCTCTCTCTCTCCTTTTCTCTCTCTCTCTCTCTCTCCCTCTCTCCATTGAATTAGAGTTAGCTATGCTTCTGTTCCATTTCCTTACTAGTCTGGAAGCTTATTGGCCAGGTCCTAGTCACATTTCTCCAAATTGGAGGCACCCGTGCATGAATGGATAAAACTTTGTATTGAGACTTCCAGTTATATGGACCTGCTGCTTGACATAGTCAACTGTATAAAACCGGGATCAAATAAATCTTATTGCATGACTATTAGGAAGTAAATGTTTTCCCTATATTATAAATTTTTTTGGTAAATATGCATCTTCCAAACCCTTGATCCCTAACATGTCAGCATGAGAGATGAAACTAAAAATCTATTGCAAATGCATCAGAGTAAAACGTCTGACGCAAAATTAATATAGAAATGTTGAAAATGAACTTCCTGATAAAATGAAGATAACATGACCCCTTCTTTGGCTTTGGAAAACCTTGAGATTCTCTGTGTGTTCACATGGTCTAGAAAAGGGCAGACTGTCCCTGAAAACAGAAGCTTATGTCTTCTTTGCATTTCCTGTCTTTCTTTCATTCTTCTTCTACAAAAATTAAAACAGAACAACCCAAATTGGAAAAAAAAAAAAAGTGCTCAGTAATTCTTTAACAAAAAGGGAGAGCAAGAACACTTTCTTAAAAATCCCTATAGGGGCTTCCCTGGTGGCGCAGTGGTTAAGAATCCGCCTGCCAATGCAGGAGACATGGGTTCGAGCCCTGGTCCGGGAAGATCCCACATGCCACGGAACAACTAAGCCCGTGCGCCACAACTACTCAGGCCTGACACCACAACTACTGAAGCCCATGCACCTAGAGCCCGTGCTCCGCAACAAGAGAAGCCACTGCAATGAGAAGCCCGCGCACTGCAACGAACAGTAGCCCCAGCTGGCTGCAACTAGAGAAAGCGTGCGCACAGCAACAAAGACCCAAAGCAGCCAAAAATAAATAAGTAAATAAATAAATTTATTGAAAAAAAATCCCTATAAGCTGTAATAAATGGAAGTGACCAATCATTCATCACTAGTATTTCTAAGAGTACCAGCTCTTCAAATGCAGCAAAAGACATTTAAAAAAAAAAAAATCTGCAGGGATCTGGAAAGTTGGTTTTCCCACGGAGTAGATCTTCTAGCCCAATATCCTTATTGATCTATAATGAAAACATCTACTTGGATGTTTTAGGAATTTCTCCAAGTAGTTACAATGAAACAATTACCACATATTAATTTTAACAGCACATTTTAGAACTCCATTTCTTTTGAAGAGATTTCATATTAACTGTCTCATTTGTTACTGTGAGACTCCATCCAGTGGAAAGAGAAGATAGGGGTATTTTCATATGACAAATGAATGGACTATATATTATATGGAAGGGAAGATTCATGACTTCTTCCAAATCATCCAGCTATGGTTTAGCGCGCATGTTTGTTTTAAACTTTTCTTCTCCAGGATAATTGCTCTGTTTGATGTTAATGAAGTATTTAGCAAATCCCTGTGCGCCGTGATATCATATTCTTTTAGTGGGGGACTACCAGATGATAGTGTTGGTATGCCAATATTGATGCCTTGCTATAACCCAGATACTGTGCAAGCTATTTAAACTTGCCTAGCTTCATTTTCCAGGTATATTTATATATATATATATATATATATATATATATAATATATTTAAAATATATATATATATATTTTTTAAAATGTGCCATCTATAGTTGCTGTAAGAATTCAAAGACTTACTACATGTAAATTAACAATGCAGGTCTCAACCAGTATTTGTTGCCAGTTTCTTTCTCTCTTACTCCTTTTGTTTTCTCCTTTCCTTTTCATGGTAACCTCGAGCTTGAAAGCAAAGAAAAAAGCAAATAAGAAGCCAAGTTTCCATATTAGCAGCATCTGGAAAGATGTGGGTGGGTAGATGGCAGAGGTGATATAAATGTAGTTTTACAATATTTAGCCAATTATGACAAAATGTCAATTTAAATGGTTACTGACCTTATCTCAACAGCTCTATTTGCTCAAGTTAAGCTTAAAGTCATAGACATTTCCCCCACTTTATTTATTTTTAATGGAATACTAAGCACTTCCCCCCAAAACAACAAACCAAAGAAAACAGTTCTTTGCTTGACTTTGTCAATCTTTGTGCAGGATACCTTGGAACCCTCAAGACAGTCTTAGTTGCCTTCATTTCCAGTTAAAAATCCATGGCTTTTTTTCTACATTTTCTTCCCATTTTTCAAAATAGAAGATGCAGTTTGTTTCTCACTAAGGTTAGTAACATATATAGAGCAAAAATGTTTAAGTAGTTCTGAAAATGTGAAGGCTAGAGTTTAAGGAACAAGGTAAATTTTGCGTGTAAAACTTGTTAGCAGTTCTTCAGTCAGCATCATTTTAACTAGCTGTATCAGTAATTCCCCCAGCAATGATGACGCCATCCAAACTAGGAACAGGCCAGAGACTCTTCCTGAGTCTGCAAGTTACAGAGATTTTAATAACTGAGAATACATTCTAATAGAAAGACAAGCTTTTATTCTCTAACCATTTGTATCACAATGAGTATATTACACTGTATATCCACCTTCTCCATTTTCTTCATAGCTCGTTCCCCAGAGACCAGTGGGAAAGAGTATGACGGCATCTGTGATTGTCAGAACAGAGGCACGTGTGATCCTCTGAGCTGGCAGTGCGAGTGCCCCTCATGGGTTCATGGGAAAACCTGTGAAGACGGTAAGAATGGCTGGTCATATGAGACAGCTCTTTAAGTTCTTGATGTTTCTAATAGGAAATAAACAAAATGAAAGCTGCATCTCTACTGTTCAAGGTGGTCTTTTCTTTTTTTTTTAATATGGTTTTTATTCTTCAATTTGTTAATATGGTGTATCACATTGATTGATTTGTGTATATTGAAGAATCCTTGCATCCCTGGGATAAATCCCACTTGATCATGGTGTATGATCCTTTTAATGTGTTGTTGGATTCTGTTTGCTAGTATTTTGTTGAGGATTTTTGCATCTGTGTTCATCAGTGGTATTGGTCTGTAATTTACTTTTTTGGAGTATCTTTGTCTGGTTTTGGTATCAGGGTTATGGTGGCCTCATAGAATGAGTTCGGGAGTGTTCCTTCCTCTGCAATTTTTTGGAAGAGTTTGAGAAGGATGCGTGTTAGCTCTTCTCTAAATGTTTGATAGAATTCAGCTGTAAAGCCATCTGGTCCTGGACTTTTGTTTGTTGGAAGATTTTTAATCACAGTTTCAATTTCAGTACTTGTGATTGGTCTGTTCATATTTTCTATTTCTTCCTGGTTCAGTCTTGGAAGGTTATACCTTTCTAAAAATTTGTCCATTTCTTCCAGGTTGTCCATTTTATTGGCATAGAGTTGCTTGTAGTAGTCTCTTAAGATGCTTTGTATTTCTGCAGTGTCTGTTGTAACTTCTCCTTTTCCATTTCTAATTTTATTGATTTGAGTCCTCTCCCTCTTTTTCTTGATAAGTCTGGCTAATGGGTTATCAATTTTGTTTATCCTCTCAAAGAACCAGCTTTTAGTTGTATTGATCTTTGCTATTGTTTTCTTTGTTTCTATTTCATTTATTTCTCCTCTGATCATTATGATTTCTTTCCTTCTGCGAACTTTGGGTTTTGTTTGTTCTCCTTTCTCTAGTTCCTTTAGGTGTAAGGTTAGATTGTTTATTTGAGATTTTTCTTGTCTCTTGAGGTAGGCTTTTATTGTTATAAACTTCCCTCTTAGAACTGCTTTTGCTGCATCCCATAGGTTTTTGGTCATCGTGTTTTCATTGTCATTTGTTTCTAGGTATTTTTTGATTTCCTCTTTGATTTCTTCAGCGATCTCTTGGTTATTTAGTAACATATTGTTTAGCCTCCATGTGTTTGTGTTTTTTATGTTTTTTTCCCTGTAATTGATTTTTAATCTCATAGTGTTGTGGTCGGAAAAGATACTTGATATGATTTCAATTTTCTTAAATTTACTGAGGCTTGATTTGTGACCCGAGATGTGATCTGTCCTGGAGAATGTTCTGTGTGCACTTGAGAAGAAAGTGTAATCTGCTGTTTTTGGATGGAATGTCCTATAAATATCAATTAAATCTATCTGGCCTATTGTGTCATTTAAAGCTTGTGTTTCCTTATTAATTTTCTGTTTGGATGATCTGTCCATTGGTGTAAGTGAGGTGTTAAAGTTCCCCACTATTATTGTGTCACTGTCGATTTCCTCTTTTATGGCTGTTAGCAGTTGCCTTATATATTGAGGTGCTCCTATGTTGGGTGCATATATATTTATAATTGTTATATCTTCTTGGATCAATCCCTTGGTCATTATGTAGTGTCCTTCCTTGTCTCTTGTAACATTCTTTATTTTAAAGTCTATTTTATCGGATATGAGTATTGCTACTCCAGCTTTCTTTTGATTTGCATGGAATATATTTTTTCATCCCCTCACTTTCAGTCTGTATGTGTCCCTAGGTCTGAAGTGGGTCTCCTGTAGACAGCATATATATGGGTCTTGTTTTTGTATCCATTCAGCAAGCCTGTGTCTTTTGGTTGGAGCATTTAATCCATTCACGTTGAAGGTAATTATCGATATGTATGTTCCTATGACCATTTTCTTAATTTTCGGGGGTTTGTTTTTGTAGGTCCTTTTCTTCTCTTGTGTTTCCCACTTAGAGAAGTTCCTTTATCATTTGTTGTAGAGCTGGTTTGGTGGTGCTGAATTCTCTTAGCTTTTGCTTGTTTGTAAAGCTTTTGATTTCTCCATCGAATCTGAATGAGATCCTTGCTGGATAGAGTAATCTTGGTTGTAGTTTCTTTCCTTTCATCACTTTAAGCATATCATGCCACTCCCTTCTGGCTTGTAGCGTTTCTGCTGAGAAATCAGCTGTTAACCTTATGGGAGTTCCCTTGAATGTTATTTGTTGTTTTTCCCTTGCTGCTTTCAATAATTTTTATTTGTCTTTAATTTTTGCCAGTTTGATTACTGTGTGTCTCGGCATGTTTCTCCTTGGGTTTATCCTGTATGAAACTCGCTGCGCTTCCTAGACTTGGGTGGCTATTTCCTTTCCCATGTTAGGGAAGTTTTTGACTATAAGTTCTTCAAATATTTCCTCGTGTACTTTCTCTCTCTCTTCTCCTTCTGGGACCCCTATAATGCAAATGTTGTTGCGTTTAATGTTGTCCCAGAGGTCTCTTAGGCTGTCTTCATTTCTTTTCATTCTTTTTTCTTTATTCTGTTCTACAGCAGTGAATTCCACTATTCTGTCTTCCAGGTCACTTATCCATTCTTCTGCCTCAGTTATTCTGCTATTGATTCCTTCTAGTGTATTTTTCATTTCAGTTATTGTATTGTTCATCTCTGTTTGTTTGTTCTTTAATTCATCTAGGTGTTTGTTCTTTAATTCTTCTAGGTCTTTGGTAAACATTTCTTTGGTAAACGATCTTTGCCTCCATCTTTTTCCGAGGTCCTGGATCATCTTCACTATCATTATTCTGAATTCTTTTTCTGGAAGGTTGCCTATCTCCACTTCATTTAGTTGTTTTTCTGGGGTTTTATCTTGTTCCTTCATCTGGTACGTAGCCTTCTGCCTTTTCATCTTGTCTAACTTTCTGTGAATGTAGTTTTTGTTCCACAGGCTGCAGGATTGTAGTTCTTCTTCAAGGTGGTTTTTCTAAATAAGTAAAGGGCTGTGTCTATATATACAAGAGCACAATTGCTTTGACTGGTGAATGTGTAACAGAAAAAAATAACTGATACTTAAATCACCAACTGTGATCTAAGCAGGATGAATCCGGATACAGAGAAAGCCTTTCTCATTTGTTGAGCAAAATGTTGAGTTCGTGTGCAGAGGTTTACACATAGGGCCTGAGTGAATTGATTTGCTCTGCATAATAAAAGAATGAAGAAAATGAATCTCTTTGGGCAAATCATGGAGGAAGTGAGATAAAAATCAGAGAAGAAAAGGAGAGGAGAGAAAGAGGAAAAGAGAGGAGAAGTGATGGTTGAAAAACTCACAAAATACCAATCCAATGGGTGCTGCCTGTGGATTTTTCATGGAAATCAGTCAAGAGACCACATTTTCTACATGGGTGGATAAAACACAAAAAAGAAACTGCTTGTACAGTCCTAGGCATTGAAGG
This sequence comes from Monodon monoceros, assembly GCF_005190385.1. Lineage (NCBI taxonomy): Eukaryota > Metazoa > Chordata > Mammalia > Artiodactyla > Monodontidae > Monodon > Monodon monoceros. Next base: position 96,966,851 of record NW_021703767.1, on the reverse strand, counting down.
CAGAGAGTCGATGAAGATGTAAGTCTTCAGGGATTGCCAGAAATCATGGGGAGTTTATTAGGTTCTCATAGGTTGTGAAACTGGGGAGATGGAAACCAAGTTTAGTTTGCTCTCAAAGTGGTGCAGGAAGACACCTCTAGTTGTTTATCCCCCAAACGATATTCATTCATTTATTCAAAAAATATATATTAAGTGCTTGCAGGGCACTGTGCCAGGTTTTATGATATGGTAACAAAACAAAAATTAAAAAGCTCCTGGTCCTTCTTCGTGGAACTTACAGTCTTGTTCAAAGCAGACATCGGTTACAAATGTTGGTAGGTATTTCAAATTAAATATTAATGTGTGCTTGGAGGTCAGACCATGAGAACCATACAGACTGTGTGAGCCAGGGAACAGCTTCTAGAGAAGTGACCCTTAAGCAGAAGCCTGCAAAAGGAGGAGACGTGAGACAGGGGAAGAGAGAGTGAGCCACGTGTTGCCCAGCTCTGAAGTGGGAAAGAGTGAGGTACATTAGAGGCACCTAAGGCAGGCCAGCTGGTGGAGCAAAAGTCAATGAGATATTAGTGCAACATGCGGTCAGCCAGTGCAGGGGCTCATCAGTCTTGTTACGTTTGGAGTTTTTAACCTAACAGCAATGGCAAGTCATTGCAGAATTTTTGGCAGAGGATGTAAAATCACAGGGTTGGTTTTTAAAAGAGCTCTCTAGCCTTGGTCCAATCAGATTGGAAATGTCTTACATTTTGCAAGCTCCTTATCTTATGTAACAACCACTCTAGTGAGGTTTGCATGTGGGTTAATATTCACTTCCTTTGTCTTTCTACCCTTTAGGATGCCCAAAAGGATTCTTTGGGAAGAGTTGCAAAAGGAAATGTAACTGTGCCAACAATGGCCATTGCCACAGGGTGTATGGTGCCTGTATGTGTGAGCCAGGGCGCTATGGGAGGTTTTGTCATCTGAGTAAGTCACAGGCATGAAATTTTCTCTCTGTGTGTAAGCAAGGAAGCTCAGAAAAATACTGAAAATACTTTAGTGTCAACTTAAAGGAAGACACCCAACATAAGAGCTGTGAGCTTAAGTTTTATTCAGGGTCTTGCTGAAGACTAGAGCCTAGGAGACAGCACCTCAGTTTGCTCTGAGGAAACTGTTCCAAAGAGGTAGGGGAGAAGCCAGTTTATTTATATATATTTCTATCCTCCCATACACATCTCATTTAATTTTAGGGTTGACTTAACTGGCACCACACCTGTTATATGATATTATACATTATCCTTTACTTATGTAAAATAAAATGCCTTATATATTATTAAAGAGGAAGTGCAGTAATATGAAATAGCCCATACATTTTTAAAATGTTATTGACAAGTTATGTAAATCTGCATCTCTGTAAATGACATTTTAAGGTAATTAAAAAAAATAAACACTCTTTCTACTAATATATATATATATATATACATACATACATACATACATACATGTTGGTAAAAGAATCTCGGTTCATTGAAATTTTTGCTGAGATATGCACCTAACCATCTAAGGGCCTGTTTATCCAAAGCACAGAGTACCTCATCCTGTTTTTCATCCTGGATTCCCCTCAGGGTACACTATTCGTGCAGTGGGTTAGGACTTAACCCTTGTAGAACTGGGTGGTAAGCAGCACATCTCTGTTCTTCTTTGTTCATATTAGACAAAAGAAAAGAGTAAAACATATAACATATTTTATATGGTCATATCATATATATATATATATATATATATATATATATATATATATATGACAATTTATGCTCTAATCTTTATTTAGCCTCCTTACATTATAGAATCTATATTTTGATGAATAAAAGAAAAATATTTCTGGAGTCTTTCCTTTTTATTTCCTAGTTAGGTTTACCTTGATTATTGAGAGAGGGTTGTTAATATTGGACATTCCACACTTTGTGAAAGTTGAATATCGAAGGCCCAGTACAGGTGTCTTTTATTTCTGGGTTCTAGTGCAAAACAATATCATTCCCTAAAATGTCTAAAACGTATTATTCATTTTGCATTTTGGCCAGCAATCACATTCTGCAAAGATGTGAGAAAAGACAATCACTAATAAATGTTTCAGCTCATCGGTAACTTTTAAGTTGTCTCCCAATGGGACAGCTCTGGACACCTATCGACCATCCCATCTTGAAGCTGTGTGCAAGTACCAGTGAGCCTCAAACAGCCTGTACCTCGCTCCCCCACCTATTCCATATGCCTGCCTCTGAAAATCCTTCCTGAGTGAACCTCAGTAATACTATGACCCTTTTTTAATAACAGAGACCTTCTAGAGTCTTATATTGTATTTTTAGTTGAATGTCCATGGACCTTATCTACTTAAGAAAAGGCATGCTCCTTAAAAACAGAGTAAATTGTGAATTCTCCAATAACAGAGCCAGTGAAGGCATCACAGAAAACTGAGCCTGAGTCATGAGGAAAGGCTTGGACAAGCAAAGGGAAGAGAAGGGGAGAAGACATGGGTAAATGAGAAAATGGAGATGCCAATGGTATGTTCCAGAGCATCAGATACTTCCTGGAACATGCCAAAGGAAGAAAACTCACCTAGAAACAAAGATAGCATGACTTCTGTTATTGTTCCTCTAGGGTAACAAGACACTCCCCATTTTTTAGTAATAACTTTTGAATATTTTATAAGCTAATACCAGATGTTTTGGCAAAAACATTTAAGTCATATTTTATCTGCTCAAAAATTTAAAAAGCAGATGGTGGTGGTGGCAATGGTGGTTAGCGTTTGGAATGTGACCCTCTTTAGAAAATCATACATATTCCAGTTCTTCAGGACTCTTATTGCTCAGACTTGAGGCTTCATTTATTAATGCCACTTGCCTGGCCCTAAGAAGCTTGAATTTGCAACCCTATATTAGTTTTCTAGAGCTGTCGCAATGAAGTACCGCAAATTGAGTGCCTTAAACAACAGAAACGCATTGCCTCACAGTTCTGGAGGCTGGTAGTCTGGGATCAAGGTATTGGCAGATCATGCTCCCTCTGCAGGTGCTAGGAAAGGATCTGTTCCAGCCTCTTCCCTAGCTTCCTATAGTTCTTTGGCTTGTGACAGCAGAACTCCAACATTCTCATGGCATTCTCCCTGTGTGAGTGCCTCTGTGTCCAAATTTCTCCTATTTATAAGGATACCAGTCATATTGGATTATAAGCCCATCCCACTTCAGTATGACCACATCTTACGTGATTACATCAGCAAAGACACGATTTCCAAATGAGATCACATTCTGAGGTACTGGAGGTAAGTACTTCAACATATGCATTTTGGAGGATACATTTCAATGCATAGCAAATCCTGAGAAGACACTAGATTGCTAAAAAAAGTTACTTCTTCCACTTTTTCTTTTTTTTGTAAGTATATTTCTCCAGTTCTATGTTCTTAATGTACCCAACTGTCACATTTAAGTATTCCATGGTGTCCAAGTTGTCCCCTGAACCACTGTTCTACAAGCTGAACCAGAAAGAGTAAGTAGGGCATGGAAGCCAATCTAAGGAGGTGAGTGCTCTAGAATGAGCACGAGGTCCACATCAAGCAAGACAATAGCTCTGAGAGACCCTGGGGGCTTGGTGGGTCTGGGAAAGGACTCAACACTAAGAAGATGCAGGAAGGATGATGGAGGTATCATATAATTTATCATCCAAATAGGATAATATTAACAGTGAAAAGGAGCCCTGTTAATAATTCTGTTCTGCTTTAAGGGGTAACTCTGTCCCTGGCAACTAAGACAAAGACCACCCTCCATGGTGGCATTGTAACCACCACTTCAAATTAGCTCTGCTAATAATAGCAAATATTAGCAGATGCTAATAATTTCCATCCATCAGAGAGTCAAGTGGTTTATTTTTGTTCTCTCCAAGCAGCTGTCCACAGCAAAGCCTATATAGGTATATAATATAATTATTTTGATCCTGGAGGGCACTTGAAGGATCTTTTATTTGAGTCCTGTAGACACTTGTAATGGGGGAGAAAAAATTGTCAGAGTTATATTTTGGAAAGGGAATTGAATTACTATAACTCCTCAAAGACAGAACTAAGATACGGTATGTTTTCCTGAATGCAAAGGTGAGACTTTCTCAAGTTAGAATTCCTGTGCGGACTAGCATCCCTAAAACTCAAAGTCATGGGGAAAATAGTGAAGGAAAGGCGAGCACCATTTGTCAAAGACGTGGCCAAGATAATGCTGCCGTCAGGATGAAAGTTTTGTGTCATCTACACGATGTAAAATTATTTCGGATTACCGTATAATGAAAGGGAATGAAAACAATGGCAAGCTTTCCCATCAATGCTTGTCCATCATCGCCATGCTGCGGCAGGATGAATACAGGGCCTGGCAGGCGTTAGCAGTCCTTGGAGAATATTAAATACAGGCACCAATGGAGCGCATTGAGAAGCAATTTCTCTCCCGGAAGCCCTAAAGCCTTTTAAGTAGTTCAGGCTTCACTGTTCACATCCAGTTGCCAAAAAGCAAATGAATTGCCTGATTTGAAAGACATTTGTTTCCCTAATTTTTTGGCAGCCAGGATGATTCCCTTGTTTTACCCATAATCAGGCCCCACAGAACTACATGACTGTGCACTAACAATGTGAAAGAAACAAAGCATGGTTTTCAGGTGACCGAGTTGCCTCAATCTGCTTGCAGACTGTCCCAAGGGAGCCTATGGAGCTGGCTGCTCTTCAGAATGTCAGTGTGTGGAGAACACCCTGGAATGCAGTGCCAAAAATGACAGTTGCACCTGCAAATCTGGTTACCAAGGCAACAGATGACAGAAAGGTACTATCTGACTATAAATTTTCTTTCTTCTCTAATAACAATGCTCAGCTTTTGTTTAGCACCATACGATCGTTAATTAGTTGATCCACCAGAGTCCTCAGGAGAGCAGTAAACTTTATTAATCCCCTATTTGCAGGTGAGGAAACTGAGACATGGGGCAATAAAGTCATTTAACCTTGTTTTCTTAGCCTCTGATGTTAGCTGTCCCCTTGCTGACTTGAGCAAGGGAAGAAAGATCACATTGCAGAGAATCTTATCCTAAGGAGATGAGAGCTGGCCAATCACTTCTTTGAGCTTAGCTAAATCAAGCAAGGGCCGCTAGCTTCCAGAGTTAAAGAATCATTTTCTTTATATCTAAAGATAGACTATTCAAATAAATACAAGAGAAACAATAGAAAATTTTTGGAAAATTTAAATATGGCTATCAGTGTGGTCCTTTCTCAAATTTCTAAACAATTTCTTTATAAATCTATAAAAGCTTATGTGCAGCATAATTCCAATGGTAAGTAACATGTATAGATATATATGTGTGTGTAGGTGCATATAAAATTTGGAAAAAGGTATTCCAAGGTGTTAGTAATGGCTCTCTCTGGTTCATGGACTCACGGAATGCTTCTCCCAATGCACTACGTGGCTCTCTCATTTTCTCAAAAACGTGTAATTTACCTTTTCACTGAATCTTGTCAGTACCAACCTACTTAAAATTGCAACTTGCCAAGTCTCCTTGAACTTTTGCATTTTTCCAAAGTGCTTACCATATACTCTCATTATTATTATGACGCCTAATATTTATTGCCTGCCCTTCCTGCTAGAAGCTAAGCTCCAACAAGGGGAGGATAGCTATTCATTTTTTTCACCAAAGTATCCCCAAACTCCTAGAACAATCAGGACATATAGAAGTTACTCAATAAGTATTTTATTAAATGAATATATAAATGTGAATCATCAATTTTTATTCTTTATTCATTTTTCTCATACATTCTGAATTGAGCGCGTGTTACTGTATTATTTAGGGGAAATTATCACAGCATTTTTTTTCTCTTCAATACACAGCAGAACTGAACATATAACAAATACAATTATCATAACCAATGGCAAGTGAACTTTTTGCCTTTGAAGTGATCCAAAGTGATCTTGTTTAAAATCAGGAGAGAGGGACTTCCCTGGCAGTACAGTGGTTAGGACTCCATGCTTCCACTGCAGGGGGTGCAGGTTCAATCCCAAGTTGGGGAACTAAGATCCCACATGCCATGTGGAACAGTCAATAAATAAATAAATAGGTAAATAAAATCAGAGGGATATAATAGGGTTGTAAGGAAGCTGTCATACTGTTGGGTCCACTTACAAAGGCAGGGACTGGGGTGGGAGGTTGTCCTTGGCTCTCGTGTATTACATGTTCCTCCTTGCATTGTCATCTTCAAAGGGTCTGCAGGGCTTGTTCAAGCTGACTGAAAGGGAGTAAGGGTCTTCCAGGTTGCCTGTGGCTGTGGAACTGGCTATGGAACTAGAGTATGTGAATAGCAATGTTCATCAAGATTTTGTAGAGATTAGGGCTCTATATGTAGCTGGATTGTGACTTTCTAGGCAATGGGGAAGAGAAGTTGGGGAAACAGAAGGCTGACATTACACGAATGCCTTTAATAGGGTATGAGTGTGGCTCCCATTCCAATATCTAAGCCTCCTTCTGCTTCAACTGGTTTTTAAACCTAGAGTCAGCCCCTTATTCATTCGCCCCCTAGAGAAGTCGTGCCCTAGAAGTCAACACATGGGAGACAATACCATATACACGCACCTGGGTAAATTTAATTTACTCTGATAACATTTTCTCAAAGCAACTGCTGAATATACTACATTGGAAAATGCTTCTGAGATTCCCACTGTGAAGGAAAATGAGTTGAAAGTATATGTAAATCAGCAAAATAGAGGTCACCATCATCTCAGGAAAACATATTATTTTTCAGTCAGATAACTTTGTCCAATTCTGATATTTTTGTGTAACCACAAAATGAAATTATGACTCAGACTGGAGCGGGTGAATGGGATCACCGTGATTGGCAGCTGAAATCAAGGCAAAAAATGCTTTCTAAGTGTCGTTGCATGATGAAAATCAGGCCTGTTGTTCTTCTTTCTCTTTTTTTAAAAGAGTGAACTAGCCCAAGTGCTCCTAGAGCCAGACATATCTTTAAAAATCTTGACTCCAGACCTGTGTCTAGATTGCAGATGAATAGTTAATTAAAGACTGCAAATTGTCTCAATGGCACTAATGAACAGTACTCTCCACAATCAGCACCAGGCCTTATTTAGCCCATCGGTGATGACTTTTAAGAGCAGAAGAGCTGGTTTCTATACTAATCTGTGAAATAGCAAAAAAGAGAGAGAGAGAGAGAGAAAAAAAAACAAAACAAAAACAGTGTCTTTGCCTTGTTTTGATTAGTTTGTTGCCTGGGGTATTTTGGACCCCAGCTGCAGGCAGACCTGAATGTAGAGGACTCTGGCCCAGCAAGCCTCTTGAGTCCATCTAAGGAGGCCTGTTCAACATTTGTGTCACCATAAAAAGGACAGATTTTTGTTGCAGTAGTTCCACACTGATGGCCTTGAAATTTTGAACACCAGTGGGTCTCTAAGAGCGGGTTAATTGACTTGAAAAGTGCTGAGTACCTAGTATTGCAACATAAGCTGGGTGTAGTGGCTGAGAGCAAGTTTCACAAGTCAGATCTGGATTCAAATACTGACTTTGCTACTTATTAGCTGTGTGACCCAGAATAAGTCACTTAGCTCCTCCAAGCCTCAGTTTCTTATATAAATGGAGATAAAGTTGCTTATGTCATATAGTGATTTTTATGGAAATGTGAGCTAATTTATGTAAAGTGCTTGGCACAGAGGAAGTGATCAACAGTTAGTAGCCAGGAATTGTATGAACATCCCAGAAAATTTAATAATTCTGTTATTCAAAGATTCTGCTTAGGACAAGAAGATATTTAACAACCCAATGTGGTTTGATGTAACTTTCTGTAATTGTCACATGTTTAGGAAAGTTTCACTGTTTTCCCTGTGTTGAAAGCATGCTTTCCTCCAGGTTTCTAATTCCAGTGGTTTCAACGGAGGCTGAAACCTCAGTGGTCCCTGTAGCATCAGCCATCCTTTTGTAGTTCAAAGGGCATCCAACGAAGCAGCACAATTCCTCTTTCTCCACCTTATACATTGCCCGCTCTTATAAAACACACAAATTACAAACCTCCTGGGTGATTATTCTGGCTTATGAAATAAGCAAAGACTGAGAGAACAGGATTCAGGTAAACATTTGGGGACAGCTTCCCAAGCACTACACCTCCCAAGCTTCCTTTACAAATTACATCTCATTTCAGATTTTGTGTGTGCAACTGCCTCCAAAGATATGTATCAAAATTGCTTCCATTGTTACATCTGCAAAACCACATTTTCAGCAAAAAGACAACCTCTGTATCTGTGTTTCCAAAGTGACAAGATATGGCATCATGCTGATTTCTTCAGGGAATATTTTTGAAAGTGCTATAAATCCTTAGAGGCTACTCTGTTTCTTTCTTTGCAACTCATACACACTCACCTGCACACACACACACACACACACACACACACACATTTTCCAACTCACTTAGGCAACAGCAGAAATCTGGGACCGCCTTGAGATTTATTACAAGTCTTAGCTCCTTTCTTCCTCTCTCATTTTATAAGCCTGCCCTAACGGCCTCTGGGGACCAGATCGTCCGTTCTCCTGTGGACCCTGTGAGAATGGAGGTCAGTGCAACAAAAAAACTGGAAACTGTGAGTGTCTTCCTGGTTACACGGGAAAAACCTATACCATACGAAAGTCATTAACTAGACAAGATGACCAACAAAGTTATTAAAATTGTTAGCTTTATAAATGCTTTTTAAAACTGCTCTATGAGCTATGATAGAAGAGTATATGTTTAAATTACCTATTGTATAACAAAAATCCCAATACTTGGTAACAAATCCTGCCAACAACAATTTATTATTTTTTTGATTCTGTGGATTGATAAGGTAGTTCTCCTTCTGTCTCACCTGGAATCACTAGTGGCTGCTTCTAGCAAGTAGATTAGCTGGGAACTGGGCTTGACTAGGCTTCTTAATCAGGGGAATCTGGCCTTTTCTATACATAGCACTTCCACAAGGTTAGCTTGGGCTTCCTCATTGCATGGCAGTCTCAAGACAGCAATCCAAGAAAGAGCATCCCAAAAGTGGGAAAGCAGAAGGTACAATGCATCAAAAAGCCTACCTTCAGAAGCCACACATAGTTACTTCTGCCACATGCTATTGGTTAAGTCATAAGGACATACAGATTCAAGGGGAGGAGAGAGAGATTCTACCTCCTGATGGATGAGAGGAGTAGCAAAATCTCGTGGCAAAAGACCTGCAAGCTGGGAGATATTGTTGCAGCCATCTTTGGAACCAATCTATCATAACATTACTATTTAAAGTTATACTGAAAGGCACTTTAAGAATCTGCTAGACTGTATTTATCATTCCTTGTCAGAGAGAGAGCAGATTATAGACTGATAAAACGTGATTAGTTAAACTCAATCTGCTTCAAAGAGCCAGTAGAACTACTTCCTTGCTGTCTCTTTTTCTGCTTGTGATTCTTACATAACCTCTGTTATCCCTGACTCTACTGCATTCTCTACTCCATCCACGTTGAAACAGGGTAACCTGAGAATTTGAGGACAGCTGTGGGCTGGATGGTAATGATGGTATTTTTACATTACTATTTCAAATGTGTCTGATAAAGGTTAGCGGAAGCCTATCGTTTGGATTGTCTATGATGTTATGAGGTGCGAACAGTGATCTGAATTAGCTTCCAGTGCTTAGAACTTTCTATAAACCAACAAGCAAATAAAACCAGAAACTTAGACATAAATATAAAAAGTAACACCAGGATAGTATTTAACACTTAGCCAGTCATCTGATCATTTGGGAAAAGGCATTACTGCTCCTAAGGATAACCCTCAAGCAAGAATGATAGGACAAAGTCGGTGCCTGATGATTTTTCTGGATATAACTAGATCAGTGTATACTTTAGGACTGTCATTCTGGCACTGTTGACAGGCCTTTCAACAGTATAAAAGTTTGCTGGTGCAGCAATTGGCTATCGCTAACCTACTTGTTTGCTTTAAAAAAAAAGCTTAAAGGTAAGAATTTACATATTCAAAAGGTAGTTACTTGCTATTTCCACAGTGAAGTGACATTTTCTCTTGTCTAACTCAACTTTAATGGGATAATTATTAAGCAGTTAGTGATATACCTGTTCCAATTGTCAGGTGATATAAATATACTATTTAGAAACAATTGGAGAGATAAACTGCTCATCCTTTAAAATATTAATTTTAATAGTTATGTTACAACTCTTCCATTCTAAGATTTCAAAACCCAGGAGAATATATCATGACGATCCTGAGTGATTTGGGGTGACAATTCTAATTTTATTGTCAATCTGATACATGAGATAATGTATTGAATTGGATAGGCAAAAATATTCCCCAACTTCTAGTAACGTTCAACTTTAGTGTTATATGCTATCATCTGATTTCACAAACAAAGGTACCAACACAAATTATATAATCATCCTAATAGGATATTTAGGAAAATAAATGGAACCAAAGGATAGGACTCATTAAAAATGCTTCGTGTATACTCCACAAGGAGTGTGTGTGCCATTTAAAAAGGGGCTTACGTTTGAAGAAAAGTATACAACATTTTTCTAAATACCCTGTAAATGGTGCTTACGGAATTTTAAAACTTAGTTATTCTGCATAATGAACTTAAAGATACTTATAGGCTCTACAAAGCAATATGTTTTAGAGGCAGGAGAGACGAAAAAGCTATTTCTAA